>NC_089795.1:67372662-67560162 GCF_040412425.1 Macrobrachium rosenbergii
ATCATATCCTCAGAGAGAATATCACAATCATATCCTCAGAGAGAATATCACAATCATATCCTCAGAGAGAATATCACAATCATATCCTCAGAGAGAATATCACATTCATATCCTCAGAGAGAATATCACAATCATATCCTCAAAGAGAATATCACAATCATATCCTCAGAGAGAATATCACATTCATATCCTCAGAGAGAATATCACAACCATATCCTTAGAGATAATATCACAATCATATCCTCAGAGAGAATATCACAATCACATCCTCAAAGAGAATATCACAATCATATCCTCAGAGAGAGAGAGAGAGAGAGAGAGAGAGAGAGAGATTCACGACCATATCCTCAGGCTTGACGAGTCTGTTACGAAACTTCTCTACGCAACAATTCCCTGTCATGCACCACCTATGCAAAAGGACGCTGCCAACTTCCATTGTTTAATCAATGAACGGGATAACCTTCACGTACTTCTATACACGCAAAATGCTGTCATAAGTGTTTGTGAGAGAGAGAGAGAGAGAGAGAGAGAGAGAGAGAGAGAGAGAGAGAGAGAGAGAGAGAGAGAGATTATCTATTCTATAACAATGTCCTTTATTAAGTAAAATCCTCGTAAATTGGATTTGAGAGTTGCGACATGGATCATTGAAAATGATACTGAATATGAAACGCTGGCGGCAATCTATGCAAATCTGAGAAAGGACATTCTCTTTCTAAATAAACGAAAGGTGGATACAAGTGATAATTTTACAGACGGTGGGATAAGGTTCTTTACGCGGGAGGAACAGGTGGTTGGAGAGCGCCGCTGTCGCCGAGCTTCTCCGGATAGGAAAACGAAAGGTAGAGCGATCAGTGAGTGGCAAGCTGATATGCAGTGAACTGATGGCAAAACCTGCAGAGTAAGTCTTGTACTTGTCCATGCAGCAGCTTCGCGACACGGGAAAGAGGGAGGGGCACGGGCATGCGAAATAGCAAGAAAACTAGTGAACTCATAATACATAACATGGTATCGAAAGGAGATAAAAATGAGTTAGTTATAGAGGCAAAAGGCGAAGTAGGACGAAAACGTACTCGCGGCCAATCAAAAGAAATAATATGAGACTAACGTGCGTGGGACTTGTAAACAGAAAGGTTCATAACAGAAAACAAGTTTAAAGGCCCATACGTGACTAGGCATAATCACTCAAGGGACTAAGATAAGCATCAAACAGACAATAATTTTCATGCCTTACGATTTAAAGACTTAACTGAACTCAAACAATTCAACCTTGATAATCATGGACCTCACAATGATTTTAAAAACATGAATTCTGAACATTTACCTTAAAAAGGCAGAGAGAGAGAGAGAACGAATGGGACAATATGCAATAGGGTTATAAAAAAAATGAGCTAACTAGCATGGAAGAGACAAAAAAAAGCTTAGATTAGATTATTAGCCTCATTTTATGAAATGGAGGTGTCTGACTGATCAAACTAGATCAGTATGAATGGAAACATTACAACTGCGTGCATCATAAACAAACGAAAAAAAAAAGGAATCCATATAATCTGAAAGCTGTTATAGAGGGATAAATAGATAATAAGGTCTCGTTAAGACTGACAGGAGATGTAAGATGAAGATAGCTTCCCACTACTGTTTATTATGTAATATGCTGAAAGTATAATAGGAATGACCGTACATGTTGAAGCATGGGTTAAATGTACAGGCTGCGATTCAGATTTACAGAACTAAGCAGTAAAGGTAACTCGTGAACAATGTAAAACAATAAATGTAAAAAAAGTGACCGGAAGGAATTCAACGGGTTGGGAAAAAGCTGTGAGCGTGAATGATGCAAATGGCAACAAGCAGTGATGAGGAAAGGGCCATAAAACTGGGGGTTTCATTAGACTTCCGTAAGAGGACGGTGAACACTGACTCGTACCTGCAACTGTGAACTGCAAAAAGTATACCTTAGTTTTACCAGACCACTGAGCTGATTAACAGCTCTCCTAGGGTTGGCCCGAAGGATTAGATTTATTTTACGTGGCTAAGAACCAATTGGTTACTTAGCAACGGGACCTACAGCTTATTGTGAACTGCAAAGACTGGGTTAGGGCAAGAAATGGAGTGATTGGAAGAGACTGCAAGAATGACAAAATCTAGGTTACTGAATCGTAAATGCATGAGAACAAGTAACGTCGGATTCTCAAAGTACTGTAAAAATCCAGTACCGGAGAAGAAAACTTAAAATACAGAATACAAAACCGAAAGATCATAGGAAGGAGAGTGGAAGGAGAGTAAATGTAGTAAAGAAAAGCTAAGATAAAAAAAAAGAGTAATTGAAATGATGGTAACTGTTACTACTTTAGGCTTTGGGTTAACCTGAACAGAAATGATGCTCACTATGAACATACTATTCTGAATTATTCTTTATACATTTTTGGCAAATTCTCAGACTCTTGATGTGTTTTGGAAAAATGACTTTCTCCGCATTCTGGAATAACCATAAAATGAGTCTGTGAAAACTTTCAGAATAAATAACTTCAGGTTATATTATGCACAGGAAACAACGAAAACGGAAATTTCATACTCCACAAGCGAACAGTTGAAGGATTAGTCAAACCGGTTGATAATCGAGTTCGTGATTTCCACATACTATCTGAGGGAAGGTGAAGCCCGATAGTACGCTAAAGCATGGTCTAGGATATGGTGTCACCACTTACTCCATAAACTCTACACAGCAAAGCCTCAGCTGATTCTTACGCCAATATCTACAGATCCAGCAAAGAACAGTGAGCTTACGACGAGCTGGTTGTATAGCAAGGAGAGCATCTAATGAAGCTCTTTCGAGAACGGAGTGTGAAGGAACTACCAACTGAGAACTATGCTCAGTATAAGGACGGGTAAGTGTCGCATAACGTATTAAATTTCTTAGAGCCAGACTTAGCAGGACTCACGATGTGACCCTTCTATGGTTTGCAACTCTATTTTCAAGCGAAATAATGGTAGATCTGAAAGGTTTAAATTCAAGAATCTCAAAAGTTTTCAGAGAGGTATAATGAGTACAGGAGAAAATAAATCATGAAATTTCGACTTTAGTTATGAGCCAAACATAGATGCGCTTTCAGCCATTCATCGCTTAGGACAGTGCAGAGACAGCTGAGGGTGGCGGAACAGCAAGTTGGAAGGAAGGAAATGGGAATGAGGATATAATAAAAGGCTAAAACGTATGTGAACCTCAGGGCACAGGGGACGCCGCAAAATAGACTATTCTACTCAATGATGCAAAGTTTCGTCTATCCGATCCTGACACAATTCAGGACCACTTTAATGACATCAGTTTAAAGTGAAACGCCTTGAATACATTAACAATTTTAAATCATGGCCAACACATCTATAATCAGACATTAACAATATCTATTATGAACGAATGAATTAATTTATAATACCAAAAATAAAATGAAAAAATTAAATACATCACTATTCTAGAGTAAAAAAAATAAATAAAATCGAGAATATAATCCCACAATTTTATAACGTTTCTCGGGAACACGTTATTCCGTATGTTACAATCACTAAAAAAATTGAATACAGTTGTCAAATGCCGTTGGCCACTGTAAATTACACTACAGTGGAACCGTTTATATATATATATATATATATATATATATATATATATATATATATATATATACTACAGTGGAACCGTTTAATATATTATATATATATATATATATATATATATATATATATATATATATAAACAGTTCCACTGTAGTATAATTACAGTGGTCAACGGCATTTGACAACTGTATTCAATTTTGAGTGACTGTAACATACGGAATAACGTGTTCCCGAGAAACGTTATAAAATTGTGATTATATTCTTTTTTTTTTTACTCTAGAATAGTGATGTATTTAATTTTCATTTTATTTTTTATTATAAATTAATTTTCGTTCATAATTTATTGTTAATATATATATATATATATATATATATATATATATATATATATATATATATATATATATATATATATATATATATATATATATATATATAAAGAAACAAAAATAGCACACTTTGTAAGGAATGCAAACGCCAAGAAAGATTACTTAAGCATCAGCGCCGTTCACTGCAACTTTTCAACGGTGGAGGGGGGGGGGCGGCATCAAAAGGATGAAAAGCATGATGATAATAATGATGTCATTTGCCAATTGCTGGTCACCAAATAAACGGAATTAAAATGTGAAGACTCGCTGAACCTCATCAATTATAGTCTTTTATTATGGAGACAGAAAGAATGTGGAACTCCGTCTCAGTAGGCCTGACACCATTCCCCCAACACAAAGGCGTGTATGTTAAGAGATAAATTACGGCAAGGGTACCAACAATCAGCTGGGTAAACATTAGGTTACATGCTCTAACATTCCTCGTGGAATACCTCAAGTACATAGGTGATCGTCCAGTGTTTTAACTGACAGGTTTGAGACAGAGTTCACCGCTTTCTCTTGTCACAATGGACAGAGGCAAAGACATAATTATATTGCAAGTTCTTGCTAATACATGAAACCACTTAAATCAACTGTTCACCTAATCAAAAGCAATACTGGAGGCGCATTAAATATCTAAATATATTCTTAATGAAATACTAACGGTCTCCGGTAAAATGCTTCTTTGACAACATTTCACAAATTTTTTCAGTCAACACCTAACGTCACGTTTGCACGCTTCTTGCTTGTTAAACAATTGCCCAAATGCACGACTCCCACAAACAATGACAAGGCCAGGGCTTCAAGAGAACAGCACCTGGACACTGCTCTTGGTGCTTCCGCACCTATTTCGTGGAGAGAGAGAGAGAGAGAGAGAGAGAGAGAGAGAGAGAGAGGGCGCAAAACGTGTGACACCAATGGTGCTCTATAACTACACTTGAGCCGAAAAAGGATTAGTAATAGGCACGGGTATTTGCTTAACTATCTGGTCTGAAACTGCTTTACATTGGAAACAACCCTGATTCTTGCTTGATGCAGATGAATATTTAGCTGGTATGCCAGTTTAGCAACTATTAAACTGTTAAGATCAGACGCAACGCTGTACAAAGAATATCAGGCACTAGAGGTTTAAGGGAATTCCACACATATCTCAGATTTTTTTCTGCTTCAGACATTTAGACAATAGTACAATTCAAATAAATAATAAGTTTCCCTTAACCCCAAAAACCAATTTTTGTTTGACAAGCAAAAGGGCACTGTTTTCATTGAAATTTACAGTGAAGTAGCTACTGCAAAAAATTTCAAAGAAATGTGTAAATAGTGCACAAGTCTTGGGCTATCCTTATCCATTGCTTCACCACGAACTTTGTTAAAATAACTTTGATTTACCTGTTAAGATAAACTGAAGGTAATGCTGTAACTACAAAAACTCCTTAACATAACAAGACCTTATAAGGTGGGCATATTGAAGAGAAGGATGTTGAAAGAATTCCTACGTGACCTCAAATAATTTACAAGTCCGATTAAGTGACTAAGTTATATCAACGCAAAATGACGACAATGTCGAAGAAATATCTTATCCAGTTCCAGCCAAACATGTCCCAATCATAATCATAACCCTGCCGGAATGACGCACCTTCCCATAGTTTTACTGAATCTGGATTAGAATCCTAATGATAGAGTACTATGTATTAAATATAACGAGACCTTGCGCTGTGCCACATTTACTGTACTGAATAGTAAAGGCTTGAATTTGAGTACCCCAAGTTTAGAGGTACAATCAGACATAGGCCGACAATATTTAATTTATTTAATTTCCATAAATTCAGTTGTTTACTTTTGCTCCTAACTACTCTCCGTTCTTATATTTTTTCCTCATATAGGAAATCCACGTTAGGAAAGTTTACTAGTCAAGTATCGCCTTCTTGTTTTTTTTTACTTTAAAATACCGGTGTGCAAGCATGAAGGAAAGGCAAGGAAAGGAAAGAAAAATCTTCACGTCACGTCACTTCCGCAAACAAGCCCGTGTATGAAAAGGGAGAAAATAAACCCAGGAAATTTACAGGAAATTTACCGGAAACAGGTGATAAAGTGCTTCCAGGTGATAACTGGATGTGGGTCTGACTCTGTGGGTTTCAATCTGAAATACCATCAAAGGTATATACGGAATAATCACTGACCCGATAAACTCTGAAAAAAAGAACCCAAATATAATTCTGACATTTTAAGGATTCCGCTCGCTGCAACAGTCCCTTTGACGAGATTCGGATATGGGCCAACTCAAAGGCACGGCGGACTGACTGTAGGATCAAAGCTAGCAGCACTGAAGCTTCAAAACATTAACGGCCGGATCGTGCTCCGCATCACCACGAAAATTTCTAGGAATGGTCCTCACATCACAGATGATGTTCACCTTTAAGCGTATCACAAACTATTCATTTAATGTCACGTAACTCTTGACAAACAATAAACAAACGAAATGAGCGACAATGGTTTCATAAATTCCTTTCGAAAGTTCTATGTGAATTCACAAAAAAGCACAATATTAAAATGAATTAAGCTTACTCGAATGTAATTAATATGCATACATACATCTGGTCGTCAGACCTCGCACTATCTAGTTTCACATCCTGCAACAATACCCTCTACAGGAAAGACAGTGACACTTATTTTTGTCGTTTGTCAGTGCCATCTGACGGTATCTTAATTAAATATGAACTCAGGAAATATCTGAAAGTTAGAGATCGCAAGAAACAGTTTAACCGGGTGAGTTTGTTTGGCCATTTCTTTTTTTTAACACTAAACGAAACATCCTTCAGTTTGTTTTCTATTGGGTTATGTTTTATAGCGCTATTACTACAGCTCATAACGTGGGCATATCAAAGAATAAGCCATTGCGACGCTCTCAAAGCAAAATTGTTAACAACATCTATGGCGACTAAACAAATTCTTTTTTTTTTTTTTTCATAAATCTACGCGTCACTAACGGTTGTCTTAAGTTTTTAAACTCCATTATGAACAAGATGATCAAATAATCTACCTTGGGAAAACAAAACTCGCATATTAAACAGGGTGAACTCTGAAAATACTGCACTCAGCGCAGGCAGCTAGTATCACATGCTACGTGATCTACCGAGTCTTTAACAAGTGTTCGAGTAACGCAACACTTCCACCACTTCTTGGAAAACAATGAGTCCACTAACGTGCAGCGTTGTGCCTAATCAGCAGTTATCTCTGATCAAACATTCCTCAATTCTGAAATAATAATAAAAATAAAAATAGATTTTCCATAAGTAGTGTTGGTTCCAAAGCTGAATATGCACTTTATTCATCCTTTAAGTGCTGAAGCAAATATGAAGTCTTTGACAGCCTATGGGACACGTAATCCTGCACATCAGTAACAGTAATAATTATGTAAATGATGAACAATTAAAGAGGAGAGAACCGGTTCGAAGCAACGCATCCTTCATACGATTTGAAATTATAAACCTACAAGAGGAAGTTTTCCATTTCGGACGTTCAATAAAACCCTAAGTAACGTTCTTTCCCCAGACAATCCGGCCAAGCAAAGAGGGATCATTCAGTCGCCTTCATTTACTCTGTAAAATTCTGTGTCTAGTCTCCACTCATACGCATTTCGTCTCCATGGAAACCACAACCCTTGTCCCTTGAAGGCTGCCACCCCTTTCCCTCAAATCTCGACCGTTATGTTTGTACAACCAATGACGTTCTCTCGTTTACAAGGCATCGCTTTGAGGGCTTCCGAATTAGACTGATAGTTAAACAAACATACACTTCATCTTGAACCCTTCGAAAATCGAACAGACATTTGGTTTTTCAATCCTACACACATCCTGCATAAACTTGGATTCCTATCGGATACGCCCTACAAAAGTAATAATCAACTTTCGTTAATATCTGGCGGAGGGAATTCCTTACGCTACATTAATAAACATGCAGCACCATCAAAAAATAACCTCGGGATATAAATAGAAGCTTTCGTGGCTGTGAATACTCTTTAATATACTATATATCTAGCACTGACTAATAAACGAAGCAACATAAAACTGCGAAGACGATAACGACTTATCTCATTCCCGAACAGGAAACGAATGAAACTGACGGGTGACGCGTTGAGGAATTACAGCTGAAAGTTCTTACTATGTTATAATTAACATTCTATAATTTCGATCCCTGGCTAGATTTCATACTCGTGCAAACATCTGGTGACTCAAACTTCTAAGCTGGTCTGTGAATTAGTAACCTGATTGCCAACGTCACAAAAGCCCCTACACCTGTTAATGGAGAAGTCAACAACTTACATCTTGGATTAATAATGATGTAAGCGATAAGGGTACCCCGTTTAATATTACGAGAGTCTTGTATTACGCATTTCCGGTTTTCCCTCGAGTGACATGTCGACTTCGTTCTTTCATTCTTGCTTTCCTTTTCTGTGTTGAGCAAGGTTCACAAAGAAATTATTTCTACTATATATAATATATATATATATATATATATATATATATATATATATATATATATATATATATATATATACATATACATATATACACACACACACACATTATATATATATATATATATATATATATATATATATATATATATATATATATATATATTCACACACACACACACACACATATATATATACTGTATATATATACAGTATACCACACATTTTATATATGTGTATATCAATTATACAAACACGCACACACACACACACACACACACACACATATATATATATATATATATATATATATATATATATATATATATATATATATATATATATATATATATATATATAAACACCTTTATAAATTTCCCAGAAAAAAAGACACACAAAGGCCACTGCCACATTCATGATTTCACAGGTGAATCACGAATGAATCCGTGCAGACAACTTCCACTCATACACCTACACCTAAGAGCGCTTCGAATGTCCCACCAGACAGTGCGCCATTCACCTGTATGTTGCAAGCGCTCTCGCACTCCCTTCACGCTAAAGAAATGCCTTACATTGGTTAACATTCTTTCACTCATCCATCCAGTACTTTCTATGCCTTCGTCTCCTACTCCTATATTTCCAGATTAAACATCTTTTCACTTCTTCAACCAGGCGTACCTTAAAAACTCTACTAACCAACTCAGTTATACTGACATCACCACACTGCAACTACCTAACTATAATCCCATCAACTCTTGATGTTTTTCCATTCTTAAACTTTTTATCTCCCTCCCTTTCATCCTCAAGAGTAACTTCATCAAGGATTCTCAGACTTACATTAACTCTTGCCAATCCTGTGTCTGCCAGCTCTACCTTTCCTATCTTCCTTATTTAGCCAGCTTTCAAATTACTCTTTTCATCAACCCAGGACTGCATTCAGTTCAGATATCATTCCTCCCTTACATCTTTTTTTTTCAATAAACTTTCTCTCTGCACCTATTCAACTACAGAATAATTTATTCTCCAAAGTTATTGCAAACCTCCCACTTTTATTACCTTAATTCTTTTCTTCTTCCATTTTTCCTTGATTACCCTATCCAGTCTCCATTATACCTGTACACGACTTTCCCTTCTTTCATGGAACTGCACCTCAAATAATTTCTTTTTTCCTTTACTAAACCTTCCATTTCCTCATCGCACAACACAATATCTTTATCCCAGCTTTCTGTCCTCCTATAACCAGAAACACTGAACTGTCATGTCCCCTCCAAAAGGGTTCACATATGCCTCACCTGGTACTTTCTACTTCTTTAATTCTAGTCCATATTTAACCCATTTTCTCCCTAAATGCTCTTCTCAGCTCCTTTTAATCAAACTCAATTGACGAGTTAAATTTACATCCACATTTTCACACCCTCCTCACTACTTTGCTGGCAAGCACTTCAACCTAGAAATCACCAGACCCACCGCACCCCACCCCCCCCGCCACTCATCTTTGTGCTATACATCCACTAACTTGCTCTTATATCCACTATGCATTAATACACAATCCAGAACATCTTTTTCCTCTTCATTTACTCTTTTTCTTACGAGTAATTATCTTGCCTTCCTAAATACACTTCCTCAACCTACAAGCAATGTGACTGTCATTGTTACCTACCACTGCATTTAGATCACCTAGCACAACCATTACTTCATATTCTTCAAATCAAACCAAGCACCGATTCAGACCTTTGCAAAACATTCTCCTTCTCTCTGATCTTTCCCAGCCCTGAGCCACATTAAACATATATAAATAAATAAATAAATATACAGTATATATATATATATATTAAATATATTTATATATATATATATATATATATATATATATATATATATATATATTAATATATATATATATATATATATATATATACATATATATATAATATATATACATATATATATATATATATATGTGTGTGTGTGTGTAAGTTTAAATAATATATCAGTATAATATTTTTTTCATTCTATCCCTGGTCACGATCACTGGAATCGTTTATATTCCGGGAACTAAATCACTGCTTAGGTTGAGAGGGCACAATAGATTTTTACATAAACTGACTTTGGGAATGTAATCTTCTAATGGGTTGATAATGCGCAAGCCTTTAATATTAAAAGAAAACTACAGCAATAACAACAACTGAGATAATACGATCAAACTATAATAACAACCTCCGCACTACTATTGTATTTTTTTAATGAACTCCATCTAATAACAATAAATGCATCACCAAACTACGTCATCAACTTCTCATTCCGTTAAAGGGGATCATTTCATCACCTAATATCAGTCATTATCGCAGTTCAATAGTCGCCACTTCAAGTCTTTTTTTTTAACGACTACAAACCTTCAGTTGGCACCAGAGAAAAACCCGAGTCAACCTTTGTGACACTTTAAGGTTCGCTTTCACGTATTATATAAGACACCGTCCTCATAATCACGGCTACTGGCTGACTGATTTAAAGCGGAACTGAAAACCGGCGTCACAACTACTATGGTCTGCCGCCCCGGAAATACAGACTGCCTGACCATCAAGATAACGGCAGCAATCGGCTTTACAAAGCACCTGGATATTGATAACGATAAAGGGAAGGAAATTAAATCCTTTTATGACTCTGAGTCATCCACAGAACGAAAAGAAATTTTTCTCGACTCTAGCCCCAGTGATAAAGAAGATACTATCTTAAGAAATCATAGCACAGAATGAAGATTCATAAATGCACAAGAAATCGGAATGCAAAAGGTTTCCGTCTCCTGCACAACGATCACTTGATGAGAGAGAGAGAGAGAGAGAGAGAGAGAGAGAGAGAGAGAGAGAGAGAGAGAGAGAGAGAAACACTTCTACATTAAGGTCTTTGCCATTTCTCTTAATTTATATATATATATATATATATATATATATATATATATATATATATATATATATATATATATATATATATATATATATATATATATGTTCATAAACATACACACACACATAAACCTGTATTGTGTGTGCGTTTGCAAAGTCAGCGATGATAAAATTAATGGTATGAAATGAAATAGAATGCAACTTGACAAGAATTCTTTTCCAATGGCACATTATTGGTTTTGTGACCCAAAAAATTGACCCCCCCCTCCTCAATGGAAGATAAGAGAAATTGCAAGGACCTTAATGTAGATGTGTTACTATCTCTTTATATATATATATATATATATATATATATATATATAAACTTAAATTTAATTACGGGAAAATAAAAAAATTCGTTATGTGGTTATATGCTTTTTGAAAAGAAAACTAGTAATGGTCAAAATTTAGCTAATATTTAGAAATATGAAAATATACTAAAAAACCACAAAAAGTAAGACAAACATATAAACAGATATATATGCGTGTGTAAGTGCATATATATATATATATATATATATATATATATATATATATATATATATATATATATATATGTATGTAACTGATTCATATAGATATGGAACATGATGAATGTTAAGACTACATATGTAACTGATGTGTCGAAGGCTAGCAACCACTATCTATCTATCTATCTATCTATCTATCTATCTATCTATATATATATATATATATATATATATTATATATATATATATTATATATATATATATATATATATATATATATATATATATATATATATATATATATATATATATATATATATATATATATATATAAATCATTGTATCGAGTATCTGGATTGGCAGCTGCAAAACTCACAACAGAATCGACACAGGTCTTACTTTCTGTTTTCATTTGGCTATGTCAGGATTTTCCAGTCTATAAATTAACTTTCAACAAACTTGGTTATATCACCCTACTGTGAATAATGAATAACGAATATTTACTTAAATCTCTTATCAGTGCAAGGTTGAAATCATTTTAATCAACAATTTCCCTTGCAAAGACAAAACACTGTCATGCCACAATTTCCAAAGGCTTGATCAGATATAATCACTGTAAGAGTTCACGACTATTGTCTTTTTAAAGACAAATCGCATGCATATTAATAAATACACTATGTATACACATTACTGCTGCATTAAATGTATGCATGTTCACACCTAAATCTTTGAATTACGCATTCTAAGGAAGTTGTCAAAAACTTGTAAAACTCAATATACGTTCTTCAACACTTGTTCACAGGTGTATCCAGGGTTACAACGTGAAACAGCTGATTCCGTAAGTTATTCAACACAAAAGTTCCTTATATTTTCCATGTCAAGTTCATTTTGCATTGCGGAAGTTTTTCATATCCAGCATGACACGTCGTCATTATTTCCCATGTGTGTATGAGCAGAAAATAGAATAGAGCCTTCTGTACTTGCACAGCATAACCACATAACTAATACTAAAGACACCAGCACCGCATACAACTCACACCATCGCCACCACCACCAACCACCATGCGCACTTCACCAGTCCCCCCCAAAACAACAGCACATTCGCCGCTGCCACCACCATCACCGCATGCAACGTTGTCCGAAAGCCTCGATCACATTTGTCGGGTCGCTCATTCAAGAGACGGCGAAACTCGCACAAGCGCTTTGAAACAATGTCTTGCTTTTCATTCTATCTGAACAGTTTGCACATTTCCTATATTTATGTTGCTTTAACGGCAGCCAAATGAATAAAACGAACCTCAGCGGGAAGTTGTCAAAGAAAATTCATATAAAAAGAGAAATGTTCTAACTGAAGTTGCGCAGGCGACGCGAACTCGGTGTATTGTAATCAATGCTCCAGCGCCGGGGGATTCTTTAGCGTGGTTTTACTTTCGCGAATGTCTCTCCAGGGCACAGACACGGGTATATCTACTTCAAGTCATATTCAACACGATTTACTAATGACTTCTTGAAGAAAGCCGATAGACCAAACGCTGGCACCGGATAGAGAGAGAAGAAAACTAACCCGTGACATCTGAGGGTACAGTTGGGTGGGTGGGAGTGGTAACTACAAAACAGCTGACATGTTTTGCCTCCGGATCACCTTTACTTCTGCATTTCTCGTTTGACTCCTATCCATTATCATATGTTTCGGGTCAAGATGAGCCCTCAAGCTTACCCCACGACATAACGAAGAACCGTCTGGCCTCACGAATGAGGTTTTGCGATGCGAAGCATCAAAACATGTGAGGAAGCAGAGAGAAAGGAGCGAAAGTGAGTCGGGGCAAGACTATGGCCAGAAACCCCGTCCGATAACGTCAGATTTCCCATGCGAACGCAGGGGAAGAGAGCCCTATCCATATCGCGCGTCCTAATCCAGCTCCACGTGCGAACACACAGTCAACAACATTCATGGATGCAACGTTTCCAGAGATCAGACAGGAAAAGATGATGGTCGCGTCTGAATAATTGTAAACATCGACAATGAAAAGCATTTAAGACAGTCACCGTCATTATCACCTCCTTAACAAAGACAAACACAATGAAACTTTGTTGTTAATGGTTTCATTTCGTTTATTCATATCTTTCGCGTGATTCGCTTTTCATTCCAAGTTCTCGGACATTTAAAATGACAATGTCGATCAGGCTTCTGTTCGTTTTTAAGGGAAGGACTGCTTCAAAGTTGCCTACTCATTTAATTCATATATATATTTAGATTTTTTAATGAAAGAAGTAATCAAAGGTCAACATTCCTTTCCCACCCGCTTGCTTGTTGTGCCGATATCAATATTAGAAAGAGGTCCCTGACCTTCCGTGTTCTTTCGCCTCCCAAATGTTACGATTCGGTACCTGAAAGTGAAAGGGAACTGAAGGTGCACGAACTTGACTCTCTTGTAAATAAGCCCGGAATGGAAAAGGACGCGCATAGTAGTATATATAAATCACGCGCTTATAGTTAAATGCCTTACATACTAAGTAAATGTATGATCGCGCATAAAAGTGTTTCCTTTTTACTTTCACGCAAGTTTTCTTATCCAACCGTTTACAAGCTTTCTGTTTTATATGCTTATTATTCCACCGTTCTCTTAAAACGTTTTTCCCTCTTTATCTTCACCTTTACATTCTTCCCTCACAATCAGCATAAAACATAAAAGAAGGACCGTACAACGGCAGCGATTTAGCAGAAGGTTCAAATTTTATCAATGATCTTTCCGATTTCACTCCGTCGCTACCTCATAGCATTTTCTATCAACAATTGCAGTCATCAAAATAATTTGAAATACTACTGAATAAAATAGTATCATAACTTGACTGGAAAATGTCCACACAAAGAGGTGGCAGTAGTGAAATAAAAACCTGCCTGACAGCCATATAATTAAATACCAATGAAGAACCATCACCAACCACACACACACACATATGCACATACTTATACACACATGTATATATGTATATGTGTGTGTATATATGCGTGCACGTATATATATATATATATATATATATATAAATAAAATAAAATCCTGAAGAAACGGAAACATTGGAGTGCTGCGAGGCCTTTCCACTACGTCCTTTACTCTGCTAAGTAAGGACGTAGTGTCGAAGGCCTCGCAGCCTCAATGTTCCGTTTCACTAAATAACTATCTTTATTTATATATTCATCACGTTCCATATTTTTCATTGATTCATTAATACATACATACATACATACACACACATAATATATATATATATATATATATATATATATATATATATATATATATATCCAATAAAGCACAGTAACTATGAAAATGTCCAATAAACTACAGAAAGTACTTGTTCAAAATCGATTTTCACTCACCTTCCAACGTGGACTTAGTGATATATATATATATATATATATATATATATATATATATATATATATATATATAAATATATATATATATATATATATATATATATATATATATATATATATATATATATAATGTGACACAATAGCGCTACAACCATTCTCAAACTTATGAGCATTCCTTCTATATCAGCATTGTAACACTAAGGCTGCTACACAAACAAAACAAAACAAAAAATAAATTTGACACGAAATATGGATTTTAATGAACTGCAATTGAAGCTCTTAATACGATGAGGGGGTTCCACAATATAACAACCTTATAGGAAATGGACATACATTAATCTTTCGACGATGACCTGTTTAATCATCATTTCTGAAAACGGTCACCAACAAATTCAACCAAATTCTCTAGAAGGTGAAGGTCTACGGGTGTTGCTGACACCTAGAAAGCAGAAACAAATCTCGATAATACAAGACATGAAGAACGCTGCATTAACATTATCACCCTGCCATCTTTCTGGCTTGGACTCAATGGCAACATTCAGCGGTGTTCAGTGTTAGAATAAAGTAGTAGTTCGCCAAATTCAGTGGACAACTTGAGCTGCTGCACGACACGAGATTGGCTACTCAATCAAATCCTAGTTTTACCACTATACCTTCATGCTCCAATAACAACTCTTATCAATACACTCCAGATCTTTGTTAAAACATCCAAATATTTCATTTCACAGCTCTTCACTGACATCTATTTCAGAAAACAAATTTGATGATGTACAAATCTCCCAACACCTAAGTTACAAATTTTATATATATCACATAGTACTTTACAGTTCAGTCAAAAGATATTGCTAGCAATCAAATGAAACACCAGTACAGACTAGTAAGCATTGTCAATATTTTCTTAAATAAGAATAAATTCATTATACAAGAGCATTACTTGGGCCATATTCCCAACGAGAGGAAAAAGATCCACTCTGCGTTAGGAAGTACGACAACTTGTTCCTTATCTTTCAGCGCTGTTTCATTCCTCAGAAAACCAGTACATATTATACACACTGACAGTATCCAGAACAATGGCGCCAAAACAGCAATGCTTATCGACACCAGAAAATACCTATTTGCTATTATACAGAAAAACTGAGTAAATGTTACTCTTGCATGGCACAAACAACAACTTTTGAAGTTTTCATCTAACATACAGACATACATACGCACAAACACACACACACAAACTATATATCAGATGGGTACCACGGGCAAACAAGCAATAAAATAAATCAGTGCCCAAGTATAAGGATGTGTATACACATCCTTACAGAACGAGCGGAAAACAGCTGCACTCTGCACTGAAGACTCGTTTCCTTGCTCCCTAACAGACCTTGCAGTACATTTAGTAGCGGGATCCTTTAGATGATAAATCACTTTATAAATCCTTTAAGGACAAGCATTTTCATTTTCGGTAAAATAAATATAATAATTAGTTCCTGATGCACTGTCTGTTTTAGGGAAAGGATACCTCTTTCACAACCAATTACTCCAAAAACTAACATAAATTCACGGCAAGTAAGAGACATCTTACATACAACGCTGACTCTCCAACTGAAAGGCCTACTATTCCTGCAATTCACACATTTCAAGATCCACGCTTTTCATAAAATTTCAAACCTTTTGTCTATCCTGCTTCTCAACACTCGAGTGTTGAGAAGCTTTGCCAGTTAAATGTTTCATTTTCACACATCAAAATCCTAAAATCAGGACCGTCTACTCTAATTCAGCTCTACTTCCTCACCAACGAACATTTCCCGTGTTATTCACATTCTTCCTTATTTGCTTGCGTCTCACACTGCATTCTGAGCCCTCATGATACAATTTTCTTGCGCCCTCAAGCCACAACAGCACATTTATAATACCTTTTCAATGCGCCACCTTGGTACTCCTCACTTCAAACCAAAGATTTTGGACATCTCCGCTGCCTTTCTGATTCTCCTTGAGCACGCTTCATTTAATCAGTTTCAACTTCATAGACAACATTTACACTAAAGCAAGTCCCTCACTTCCCCGCCATCCCCGGTAGCTGCAGTCACAGAGTATAATAATCAATACATGGCTACCACATGGTATATCGACATTCAATTCACTCGTCGTCATACTGACTTTGAGCAGTTACTTCAAGGCTACTTGTGCATGTCTTGTCTCATAAGCAGTAAAATATGTTATTCAATTCAGAGAGATGATAAAAACAACGATGTTCGAGATTCTCGAACGTTTCATATACCTCACAACAGTGTTGTAGTTTTTCCAGGTGATGAACTCTCTTCAAGGATGTGTTTCCCAATTTCTTATCGTATTATGTGACTGCTGTGGTGAAAATATTACACCATGTAACCATACATCAAAATCCAAAAAATATGGTCAAACAAGGATATAGTGACTCAGCTGTTTACTTTTCTAAAACAAAAAAAAGCCTAGTTACTCTATCTTTTAAACAAAATAAGGATGTCACAGCATCAAGGAAACAAACAAATGGTAAAAAGCCTCAAGTTTCATCTCACACATACTCTTACAATGTATCTTACTCTTTCTTTATAAGATTATTCACTGTATAACTTTAAGAGATAAATCAGACATATTTTTAACCAAATAATAAATTTACTGTAATTGTCACAAAGCATGTTTTCTTTGAAAAAGTAATATTTTTACAAGTATACAAAGAAAAACAAACAGGGGATAATGAGAGGAAGACAAGTTGGGGAGATTGTGCTGGAGTATTCTAGACATTGCTTAGGGGAATTTTGTGGGTGTGACTTCTGCTATTGGAGGTGAGATTTATGCTCATTTACCTCCGTCAGAGATTTATCCGTGGCATGACTGCTGCAGATTAAAGTACTGTGATTACTGGTATCTGCAACATTGTTTACGATGTGCCTTTGCAATGGCCACAAGAAGGATTAATTAATAAATTGTATTTGGTCATTCTAAATATATATAATATATATGTCCTGCCGTGTGCCTCCTAACATTCTTCTTAAAACTTTATTCTCACATTGACAGAACCTCGACACACTATCATTACACCAAACACACACACACACACTAGAAAAAATTACTTCCAGAATAGTTCCACCCTTCCGGGTTTGGGGGGATTACCATGTCGGGGCCCCCTCTCCTTTGTGGATTACGTTATTGTATGTACAGTATTGGCATTTAAGAGCAACGATCTGATTTTCATATTGGATACGAAAGCACCACACCAATTTAGAATAATGGGCAATACTGGCATAGCTGAAATCACCAGTAATGTTGCATCTAGGCTTATCTGGCAGGATGTCCCAGAACGTCTTTTTAGTATACGCACTGTTTGCTTAGTGATTAAGCCTTTCCATGGATGGGAAAATGATCATCATTGTCTTTATTTTAAGGTTAAAAACTCCACTCAGAAAAACACCAGTGCTGAATCAACATTAACTGGTAATAAAGCCAGTTAAAATTGCACGACATAATCATAAAAAGTTTTTATTTACGTAAATTTCTAAAATTATTTCATGTTTTTTATCTCGTTCTACCTAATAACATCAAGGTGCACAGTGCCATTCCCGTTACTAAATACACAATTCCTTTCATTTTTCCTTTATTATACACAATATGAATGAATTCAATTATATTCTAACATTTTTCGACAAAAGGAATCACTGGACTGATACTGGCCTAGTAGAGAGCTCCCATGATCTTGCCCGTCTTAATAAAGAGTCGTCTGACTGTCGCATTACCATCAACAATAAATCTCTTACCATATGGAAAGAAAATAACCATCGCGGTATCAAATTACTGAAGGCCTAATTAGGAAAATATAAATATCACAATATGTAACTGCAATAACCACAATGCCATTCTAACTTCCCGATTTCTTTACAAATATTTTCACTACCGATTTTTAACCATGTCACATCACTGAATGCGGAACAGTTGTTGCAGTTATACTCATCGCTTCACCAAACGCTATTTTTGCAGCGAATTCTCTAGCTTTCGTGCCAGGTCGTGTTGCCGGTTGGTAACCATTCCCAAATGTCGCATCAGTAATTAGTTAAGCAAAGTGCTCATAGTTTTACCATGCTTTGCTTAGCATAGTCTATCCTTCAATCGGTTTGATAAAACTAACACTCAACAACCCATCAGCTTCCTTGCTTGCATGGCTACGGATTTCCTACAGTAAATACTGATCCATATTACTGATATACAATGTACTCATCGACTCATTATTTGTGATGGCCCGAGTTTTGCATTACTAAAAATATTTCAGTCTTCAGCGGAAAAGGAGAGGCAAGGTGGCGAGACTGGTTGGCCATATAGCCTACTGAGTTGTCTGTTCGGGGACATTCAAAACTCAAAACACCTCTCACCTTTGTTTTACGCAATTTCCGTTCGTTGTATCAGTTCGGGGAGGTCGCGTACATTGCCTGATAAGATAATTCCCGAATCGTCTCCACAATGGACGAAAAAAAACTTATAGTACTAATATAACACATCCAAACTAGCTTCAAACTCACAGGCTCTTGGATACACTGTACGATATTCTACGAGTCATTACTTTTTACAGATGAACGGTGCCACAACGATAAACCGAGAGAGAGAGAGAGAGAGAGAGAGAGAGAGAGAGATAACAGGTTCCGAAGACATAAGCGAATTAAATATAAAAAAAACTTCAGGCAGTGGAAGAAAAAACTACAGAATTAAGATTAGAATGTCAATTAAGTCGTTTAATCATATCATACCATGATGTTATCATCAATGCATTGATCATCAGTGGAAATACCAAACAGCCTATTCTGTCTTTCATAGATGACAATTCTTTGACAGCAATTGCATGTGTAAAAAAATCATAATTAATAAATAAGTCTTTCCGAACCACCAAGACAATAAACAGCATAAAGTGAATGATAATCTATTGTGTAATAAAACGAAGCAGCTTGACAAAGTCCACTACACAGACTTTAAACGTGAGAAGACAGACCGATCTGAGGAGAGATTCAGAGCCGCGTGGAAAGGGATCATAATCTGATATGCCACTGGCAATTCTTTACAAACATATATTTTCAGCTGCTATAAAATGAGAAAAGAACCACGAAGAAACAAAGTCACCACAACCGGATAGAAAGACTAAAATCACGATAGTGAACCCAGAATACACCTGCGTACTAAGAGTCATTACAGTGAAACAGCGTCCAGGCCTTTACTGGAGAACAGTGAAAACAGACGAGCGACTAAGCCAATGGAAAATATTCCCGAATACCCACAACAAAGCAAGAACGCCATTCCCACACCATAAAAATCCTCCATGACAGGATAAAGAATCCCACCCCACTTAGCTCTTCCCTGGAACCATGACACGAAACCAAGAGTCATAGAAATGAATAAATGAATTATAACAATAAACTAATAACTAGTAAGAGGAAATCCACAGGAATGTTAACCATGACAAAAAAAAAATAATAAATAAATAAATAAAAAAATAAAATGCAGAAACATAACTCTATATCAAGAACCAAATTAACCACAACTTTTGAACAACACAATGTAGAACAAGATTTAAATTCCATATTAGCTATGGATACAGAATTGCCAGCAGAAAGCCTTCAACAAGGATTATGAAACAGAGCAGAGAATCATGACATTAAACATACCTAATTTCAATAAGTGATAACCAAGTACAATCCCAACACCGCTAAGAACAAATCCAATAAATAGTAAATATGAGCCATGGCAATAATACAAGAGCAAACCTACTGGGCTGTGCTGATACACATTGATTCTTTACCCAAAAAAATGAACTGAATCATAACTATGAGCGGCGAGAACAAACACTGATCTGCTCCAACGAAACTTCACCACGACTTATGACATCTGTGTGAGAAAATTCTTAAAACCATGGTTTTGAATTAAAACACTTTAGATATTCAGCAGAAATAACTGTCAAGCTTGGATATCTTTAACTTATCCATATACATGATGAATGCAATCTATAAGCTAAATATAAAGTAAACAAAGATGCAACAAAAGATCACCAAAAGAATATGTTGCAGAGAGAGGAAGAATAAAAACCCATCTGTCAAGCAGCAGGCTCTTCTTTTAAGCCGATAGTATTCAAAAACAAAACTGTTGCGGCAAACATTTCACGATAAGTTTGAATGTTTGAAATTCAAGCAGAGCTTCAAGTCCTGTGCGAAATTTGAGTAACTAGAACATCGGGTTAAGCATTAGGCTGCTTATGCATGAAACGGGTTGCACAATTATCAAACGTATGTGCAAAACATTTGCGACAAGTCACAATCTACAGTAAAAGAAAAACACTGTCAGCGATGCCTTTGGCTAAAAGGTTTTAGATGTTACGAAAACTCATCACATCAAAACATTTCCTATAAGGATTAGTGACTGCATCAACAGAATTTCATAAACTTCAGTTCTAAACAGGTGGAAATTAAACACGAGAAAACCCCTTCAATATATAACAAGATGTGATTGTGAAACAATGCTAACCGACGGCAAAGTCTTATTTGATCTTTAATTTCTACGTATGACTAAAGGCTTTACCCTTGGATTTATCATTGTGGCTCTTGGATCCGGCATATACAATTTTGAATTACCATTACCCAGAGGCGATACAAATGAAGTTTGAAACTGTTATTTTTTTTTTCAAAGATGAAAATAGACGGCACTGGACGCTGAACAGGGGGCATAAAAAAAAAAAACCATTGCACCCTTGTCGCGGACAATTCATTACTGTCAATTTCGATGGACTTTTGTCGACACATCTAATGTGAAAAACTATTAAGAGCTTGAGGTGTTTTCCTTTAATTCGGGCAAAAAAATATAAATTTTATCTATTTGCACCTAAAGATATTCCTGTATTAATTAAATTCAAAAGCTGATCACAAAGAAAAATTCCATAAATATGCGCAAATAGGTGATTATTAAACATTTAGACAACTTGCAGAATTACCTCTATGAGAGACCTATTAAGCAAAAAGCAATCACAGATCACCAACAAAGACAATTATTTGAAAAAAAAAAAAAAAAAAAAAGTTTCCATTTCAGAATTGTATCCAGTGCACAATATGTTCACTACAAACGGCCAATTTTGCGGGGAAATTAATTTCTCCCGAAATACAACCCGTTTACTTAATATAAAGATCTGAACTGGTAATGAAATGACTTGAACGCTCTATAACCTTCCCTCTTTCAATCTGTACAAGTATTTTTCAAACAAATAATCCCCGACAAACGACACTGCCCAAAAGAAAGGAGCAGCCAGAAATAACATCACCAACGTGACTGACCCATTAACTGGGCTCCATAAACTAGTGTCATATCAACTATGGCCACCAACATCAGATGCTTCATGTTATTAACCAGAATTAGTTTTTAATAAAATGGTACAATCTACCAACATAAGAAATAATCACGATCTTTTCAACTTCACAATAGAAAAATGAAAGCACAGAAAGCTGTTTGACAACGATAATAACTGTCAACAAATACAAATGCGCAAGCCATTCTCATCTAACATCTGTAAACTTTAAAGAGTAACGCAAAACATTATTACAGGCTTATCTGCTACCATCACAATGACAGTGTAAGCGCCTATACGAGTAGCGTATTTTTTGTACTTAATTGCTTATTTATATCATTTTAGTTTAATGGCGTAAGTGTTACGCAATGGAGTAATTAATCAAAAACTCGTAAATGTAATTATGTACCAAACGTCTCATATAAACTCTATCTTTTTAATCCCAAAACAAAGCTGCCGTTCACTATGCAAAAATAATTCTTATGCAAATTTAGTTCTGCATATTTATACATTACCATGAGGGCATTTTCGGTAAAAAAATCATATAACATCATACAGGAGAGAGAGAGGAGAGAGAGAGAGAGAGAGAGAGAGAGAGAGAATCACAACTGATTAGGTACACAGTGCTTGAAAAGTATAAAGTGTACAGATTGCTTATCAAACACATCGCAGTTTCGTCAGCTTATGCACATTTGTTCTCTGTGGCTAACAAAATTAAGGTCACTCGCTCCAAGGTAATCTAAATACCTGCCTTCTTTCTAAAAGTGAATCATTTCATGGATCTACTTCCTGGACGTGTAACTGACTGCATACATCTGTCTCTTGAATTCAGTAATCAAAATCAGGATATGAAAAAAGCTACTAAACATATCTACCTTTGCACGCAATTTGGCTGAAATCCCTTCCACCGAATGGAAGAAGTTACGATGAGAAATCTGACAGACTCACTAACAGGCAGGCAATCTCCCTTCATGCAAATCAATGCATGATGATCTACCATTTCACCAAGTGTGAAATTCCTTCAACCATAAAAGAAGAGTTGTGAGACAATCAAGCGTGACTAACAAACTGATTCACGGACAGACAGACTGTCTCCCTTCATAAAAAACGTCTGTGCACGGTGGTCTACCTTTGATCTCATTTTGATTGAAATCCCTTCCGCCATGTCAGAGGAGTTGCAATGAAAAGGTAAGCGTGACAACCCCTGACGGACAGACGGGTGAAGTGATAGACCTAAGTACGGATGGACAGTGACAAGCTAAGAAAAACCTCCTCAGAGACTGTCAGTACAGTAGGAGACTAAAATTAATAATTGCGAAATATTGCACCACTTTCTATCTCACAAGGCTTGTGAGCAGCATTCTAATCTCAGCCTGATGAGATGCATTCTTCACCAAAGTATAAGTTTTGTACCTTTTAACTGTTCATTTAAAATGCTTACCGGAAGCGGTAAAAACGATCAACCATCCAGTCATGTATTTAATCATAGAACATTCAAGAAAATGAAGCCTTCAGAGTGCTACAAACATAGAAACAAATCTCATGAAGCTGAGGAAAAACCTTCTCAAAACATGTCTTAAAAAAAAAGGATGAAACACCGATAAAGAAACTGAGTCATAATTTGATGTAAATTTGTTTCCGATATTCTCAAGAGAAATAAAAAAGCAAAGGAAAGCATCAAGAATTATAACAAAATATCCACTCTGTTTCGTATGCAAACGCTGCCAAGTTCTTTCTGAAAACCTCCGGGAAAATGATAGGCTACCAAAAGCCCCAAGTACAGACAGGTCACTAGATGGAGGAGGAGAAATACAGCATTCAAACTGCTTCGGAGGAACAATTATAGTTGTAAAGTTGTATGAAAAAATGGCTTCAGAGATCAACTGTTCCTAAGTTCATTAAGAGAATAAATGGAAAATAAGTAGAAAAAGCTAAAACTAGGGAAAGGAGTCAGTGTAGAGCAATCTACTATGACAAGAGCTATACTTGGACAGAGCAAAGTGCTCCCACTCCTCGAGTTCTATTACCAACGTTTCTTACTGTACTGCCGACAGACAGACAACGAACCACAATAGCAAGACTGTTAACATAGTACTAAAAACGAAATATGTCCATGATAGTTATGATCATTATTTACGAATACAAAATTTAAAAAAATACTGCAACAAGGTGAAGGCTTTGTGGTGTCTTCTGTCTTGCAGTCTTTCCTGGTCTCAATGATATGACAACGAAATGATCATTCCACTCAATAACCTCAGTTATAGTTCAATGAAGTCATCCAAGGAGGAGGATTCAGCTCATGAACGTCTGATTGTTAAAAATGGCATCATTCATCATCAACTTTAATTCATTCACGGGTCACATTATGAGACCTCCTTAAACTACTTAACACAACTGATATCACCATTTTGCTTCAATTAATGTGCAAAAGTCAGCCAATTACGATGTCTTGGATCATGCACTAACTTAAAATACATAACAGGTAAGCCCCGTCCTAAAGACTTAGGTAAAGCTACTGAATATACAAAACACTAACGGTCATAGTGATTTTGCATAAACAGCAAACAAAATTCATCAGTAGGCTTAAGAAACCTGCCGTAAAGTGATGAAACTGTTAAAGCACACATCTTATTACAAAACAAACGCCCTCATTAAAACGCAATCTTGTTCCAAAGTTTGACACCAAAACATATACGGTATTTCGAGATTATGAAAATATACGAGATATAATTTTTCCAGAAAGCAAACGTAATGCTGAAAAGTTCAAATATATATATAATAGTATATATATATATATATATATATATATATATATATATATATATATATATACATATATATATATACATACATACATACATATAAAACCTTTTTGTCACGAGAATGATTCTGAATCCAGTCATTAAACAGGCTATCAAAAAGTTTAATACAGTATACAGTTAAAGGTGAATGCGCCGAGTTTAATCTGCGTTTTCTTCTTGATAGTTACTTACCGAGAGAGTAAATGAATATTAAACTCGCACCAACGCAAGCCTGGCTATAATAAGTTCAGTTGCTCGAAGGTCATCCGTAATTAAGCTCAATCGTGAGAAGGGTGATCGTCACGAAGCTGAAAGGTTAAATGTTACTTCTATTTGAGTTAGAAATAAACAGTAAACAGTTCAGCAGGAGAGAAAATACTTTGTGTATAAATGCTTCACAATGTATATGTAGCCACAATTTCTTTTCTCATTTTTGAACGGTAATAAAAAACACAGAAAGTGCTGACAGCTTAAATTTTAATAATCTTTAACGTTTAATATCGCACTCAAGGTTTACAAGAGGTTTACAAAAAGTATTCTGTCGACAACGAATCACTGTAATCTATACTCCAAAAAATCATGACCCATTTTCTCTGACAAGTCTTCTTTCCTGAAACATTCGCCTAATAAGCTGCAAATGGCTTTAGGTTTTCATCACGATGCTTTCATTTTTGCAGACTTAATGACACTTAATATTCCTTCACTCCCTCATATAAGAACCTTCCACATTGTTTTCGAATACTCAGCGATACAAAATAGCTCTCGTTTTCGACTGAGTAATCAGCTGGACATCACCTCTGTTCTCTCACTTGCGTGAGATCGAAAGACACCTGGGAAGGAAGGAGGCTCTTCATTCATTTCTTTTCAACTTTAAAAAGTATTTCAGTAGACAGTATATATATATATATATATATATATATATATATATATATATATATATATATATATATATATATATATATATATATATATATATGCCTTGAAACTCTACCCTCAATCTCAGTGGCTTAGTTGCATCTTGTGCCTTTTGGCCTTGGTGAATTTTGGTCTATTGTGCAAACTTCCAGTTTATTTCTGCCATTTTCTCTCATTAGTTTTGGCTAGTTTATCCAAGATATGGAGAATAAAGAATCTCCGCACGCTCGAAGATTCAGTGAGGGTTGCTGGTCGAGATACATGGCGTTGCAATAACCATACGTCAAAACGGTAACGCGTGCTACCTGTCAAGTTCATTACAAATACAGAAACCAAGCTTTTCCTTCCTTGTTAAACTCTTCTTATATTTATATTCCATCCTTTAAGAAAAAAAATTAATTAAAAAATCAACGTAAAACATGTTAAAATACTTTTACAAAAAAAAATTAAGACTGAACAGCTACTAAAAAATTAATAATAATAATAATAATAATAATAATAATAATAATAATATAATAATAATAATAATAAAAGCTATCTTAAGGGTTGTAAATGCAAGCCGCCTCTTCCAACTTCTGTGTTGAATACTGCTTTGTTCACGCATTTTGGTTCACCACACCTCCACTGTGTGGCATGCTTGTCAGATCCACAGTATGCACATACAGATGTATTATGGCAATTTTTTCTTGTATGTTAATCATTCCTCTAAACCCACCGGTGTGCACCCAACATAACAGAGAAGCATAACTCTTCTAGAGGAGAATTGTTTCAGCCTCGACTGATGTTTAGTTTGCCAGAAAAACGTAGCAAATGTGTCAGAAGTCATAACAACATCGTTGCAATTTTCAGCGCTGCGCTTTCTGTGGGAGGTGGGCTCTGCAATGGTGCCTGAATGCAACAGGTGACGGGTGCTAATGGCGCGCACCCATTTGCCATATGCAACCAGCGAGTTACCCAGCTCATTCTGACTCAAGCTCTTAGTGACAATGCACAACTCACCAAATTTTCCTCCTACCAGTTTCAGATAAGTTCGTTCAAGATTTGGACATAACTAGACGCTTTTGAAAGGGGTATTATTACTGAAATAGTTTTACCAGACCACTGAGCTGATTATCAGCTCTCACAGACTGACCCAGAAGGATTTGTATTTGTATATATATATATATATATATATATATTATATATATATATATATATATATATATATATATATATATATATATATATATATATATATATATATATATATACTAAAATTATATTTTTTACTAAAAAATTTTTCAAAAAGCATTAAAATTGGATTAATTGCTAATGTTGAAGCATCTGACAAAAATTTTACTGATGGATTTACTTCAAAACTTAACTGTCGCTGCTGATTATACTCTGGACATCAACACAGTAAATTCAGAGCATTCAGGAGCAGGGTTATGTGAGGTATTCATTAGATGTAATGTCTTACAGTTCAACGCCTTTATTTTCTTCATAATTGAATCATAACCGGCATACCGTTTTTCGGGATCCGAGTTTAACCTGTAAGCACCCTTTGATGAATTTTTTGAAGCTCGAGCCACTCGGAAAATTACTTCTGATAAACTGCTTAGCTGCAGAGCACCCTCAAACACAAGTACTGTATTCGCGTTATTACCAACAGCATTACCAAATGAGGAATCTTCAACATTAAGAGCAAGTGTTTTCCATTCGTTTGCCAGAAGTTACCAAACACGGCCACTAGAGGAAATTTAGGTTTCTCGATGTAAATGATCGATTCAAAGACAAAAGTTTCGGATACTTCGGTAGCGAAATGATAACTGACAACTTGCTTTGGGGAGGTTTTAAGACTTATGGCAGTACTAGAGATTTCGGTTCCTACTCAATATTAATGTCGTTATCGTAAACTTTACTTGTACTAGTCAATCAAATTAGAACAGAATAGAATACAGAATTTAGGCCAAAGGCCAAGCGCTGGGACCTACGGGGTCATTCAGCGCGGAAACGGAAATTGATAGTAAGAAGGTTTGACGGATGTAACAGGAGGAAAACCTCGCAGCTGCACTATGAAGCAATTGCTAAATAGAGTCGAAAGTCAGATGGAAGAAAGACAATATGAACAGAGGTACGGTAAAAGGAATGAAAGAGGTTGCAGCTAGGGGCCGAAGGGACGCTGCAAAGACCCTTAAGCAATGCCTACAGTGCATCACGTGAGGACGTGTGACTTAACAAGTTAATGACCGATTCTCAAATAACTGGTTCCCCGGCTAATTGACTTAATCAACGATATTAGGTGGCTAGAGAAGGAGATTGAAATTTCTGCTGTTCTAAGAATTTGTACAGTTAATACTATATGCGTGCCATCATCATTCCGGAAAGTAATATGAGTTATAGAATTTGAGATGCACTGCTACTTTATCCTTTTACTTGTTCGCCGTCTCCTTTTCTCAAGAAACCTTTTAACTACCAATGTGTCTCTTTCACTGCTGCATTTCGGACTGGAATCGGGGGCATTTGTTTGAACTCATAAATTCATTGTTAACAAAACAAACAGTAACTAAGCTATTTAAAAAATTAGACATCACTGCCAATATACGAGTGCGTATGTATGTGTGTGTGTATATGGCTATATATATATATATATATATATATATATATATATATATATATATATATATATATATATATATATATATATATATATTATATATATATATATTATATATATATATATTATATATATATATATATATAAATATATAGATGATTTATATATATATTATATTAATAATATATACATATATGTATATGATTTATATATAATATATTAATAAATATAATATATACATATATATATAATACATATAATATATATATATATATATATATATATATATATATATATATATATATATAATGATAATTTTTATTACGTTTATATAACAAATAACTAGATTCTGAAAGAAAGAAATGAGAAAGAAGGGTCAAAACAAAGGTAAATTTATGAAAACCTGGGGACGGAAAATGTTTCATTGACATCTAAACTTTGTTTCGTTAAACTCTTAAAAAACTTCTAAACTAAGATTCACGATCAAAAACTTCGTAGCACATAAAATCAAAAGCAAGTTTGCCTTACTAAAGCAAACTGAACACACAATCATCTTTTCCTCCGTCTACTCTGGCCAGATCAGCATGCTTGCGATGACGTGGCAATCTTTACCTGCTCATTTTAGGTCTTATCTAGGGTTGATGCTGAAATGACCTTGCATTCTCTAGAATTAAACAACGCTTGGCAATGTTTACTAATCAGTTTTAAAAGTTACTGGAACGGATCTCATCTGAAAGATAATTATTTCTCAGTCCTGCAGTTTTCTGAAATCTCTCCCCTTAACAGCGCATTATTTTTCCTTTAGTTATGCGCTGAATTTTGAGAAGATAGAGGTCGGATTACTGCATGATTCACGTAGATCTTGGATGTACGTTGTTGCCGAAGGTGATTAACTCTTTTCAGTTGAATGGCCATAAAGACATTAATACCAGTTACCTTTCAGACTGGAATCACATTTAGGTTATCATTAAGAGAATTACATGCACTTTGCAGAATGCAGCTATGAAAGGTCTTCATGTTTCTATCTGTTACATAGTTGTCAAACCGTGCAGTACCTTTATCATATCAAGCGTTAATTTTACAAGATAAGAATACTGGTCGTACCCATTACACTATACATATAAGCTGCCTGGGTCAGCGATTCTTTATTAACATGAGCATTTTGCTTTCATGTATTTGAAATGCGTTTAGCAATATCAAGAAAACTCAATGCGAGTTTTTGTTATGAATAACAAGTAATATTATTTTATACAGAGTATACAAAAACTCTAACTCGTACCTGATTACAAAATATATTTGAATATGACAAAGTTTTAAGGTCCATAAATAATGTCAGCCAGTGACTTTTCTTTCGCTTCGTATTTCATGCGTCATATGAATAGGAGCTGCTGACAGCGCTACTGATTAAGCAGTTAAAACTGAAACGTTGTATTAGCCTTACAGCAATCATCAAGGTACTTTCACACAGCAATAATATATATTCCAATGCATTACATGTGACCTGGTTACTGAAGTTCAGACTAAAAATCATACGAAGCTGTAATTCGTTCCCGACGATTTCAGATCTAAAATGAATTTCATCAACTTCCACTCCATGCATCTCACTATGATTATTCAAGTTAACCTTCGTCAGCTTTTGTTCCAATGACTGAGTGACAGACTACTTGTAGTCGAAATCTAAAACAAGTACGGCGTCGATTCGGACATAAATTCTGACAATGAGACCCAAGATGGGACTGTCTCGTATAACCCCCGATTCTGACTTTCCATTTTGCTTATATATATATGTGTGTGTGTATATATATATATATATATATATATATATATATATATATATATATATATATATATATATATATATGTGTATGTGTGTGTGTGTGTGTGTGTGTGTGTGTGTATTGCTTATATATATACAGTATATATATTATATAATATTTTAGATTAATGAAGCAAGATACACACATACACACACACAAGTATTTAGCTTACAACCACGATAAAGAATAAATGACAAAATATGTAGAAGACCTTCCACAAAAAAATGCATCACCGAAACCATCATTACACATAAAGAGTAGACAATTTTAGATTAAGTGTAAAAAGATGGTTTCCGTGACGCATTTTCAGTGGGTGGTCCTCACCACATTTTGCCTTTAATTCTTTATCGTGGTTGTAAGCTAATCACATTTTATATTCGATTCTTGCTTGAATAGCAGCCACTGAAGCTTAATAAGGATAAGCGTGACTCTATTCCGGGGAGATTTATTCACTGTTAGTGTCGCTGCTATCTCCATTAAACCTAATTTCTTCAAGTAATTTAGTACAACCTTATACTGTTCCAGCATTCTCTTCTCGTGGTTACACTTATGTAAAAGCAACGTATTTTTACCGGATCCCTCTTTAATTACGGTATTTTATTTCGATGGCTGCATTTCTTGGTAGATAGTGCCCTAATTTTCATATCTAATGTGTCTTATTTAGATGTTCATACTTCTCCCGCGTTCTTCCCTGTCTTTACTATTAGAACATAGGTATTATTTTCCTTTATTCTTTGACTATCAAGTTTTTTTTCAGGTTTCTCTTCGACCCGATTAATATATATCATGTATTACATATCATGTATTATCTTTATCAGCTTCTATCTCTTTATCTTCTATCACTCCTTTAATTACATTAATTACTCTATCGCATTTGACAAATGTCAAGAACTCCAAAGCATAAACAAAAAACAAAAGTCAAAGTCTAGCAATCCCTCGCTGTACAGTTCGTGTGTGAGCTTTAAAGGTCACTGTCTTTACTCCACATACTTTGCAATTTACCCAACTACCACCAATAACTCCTCCCAATTCAGGCGACGCTCGGGAATAAAATAATCCCATAGTAGACGGTGAACCGTGACGCAAATGGTACGGCTTCGAAGCAAGTTTTCCAAACTTTAGTCGGCAAACAGCAGAAACACCTTCACTTTGCTAGTGTAACATCAAACTTATGTTTCTGTTCCTCGCTCAAACATCTCCAAGGAAATCGATCTTATTTTCCTGCTATTTTCTCAGAGGAAACACCCAGAAGACACTCACACACACACACGTGGGACACAAAACGAGACGGGGGTATGTTTGGCACTAACTAAAGAGCTGACGGAGGAACAACTGGCCCCCAGGCACCAAGGAGAGTACGGGAAGGGCAATTGGGGGTGGTGGCTTTCATGGTATGACTGGACATGGGGAGGAGAGAGAGAGAGAGAGAGAATGCTACTAGAAATAAGCATAAGAAGCTACAATGTGTGACATTAATAAAGTCGTCATCGTAAGAGAACCAACTTAAACTAAATGAGTTTTAACTGGTGGTCTGAGTAAATGTATCCAGTGGTATCCTGACGGATGATATTATGGCAACCATAGCACTTAAAAGTAATACAGTACTTGCAACAGACACTGGATGCAGTCTAATGAACAGAAGACAAAGCTTTCAGGCAAGATCATAAAAAAAAAACAGGACAAAAAAGTGCAAAGAAAGAAATGAGAGAAAGAAAGGGGGAAGAAAAGGAGGACATATGGGGTTGTAAGAGACGGCACAGCGGAGATGGCGAGGGAGGCAGGGAAGGAGGGAGGGAGAAGGAGGAGGAGGAAGAAGAGGGTGAGCAATGATGAATCTTAACTGGCACAATCACATCACAACCACCTCTTCTACCCTCAACTGGGTCTCTCTCCTCTCTCTCTCTCTCTCTCTCTCTCTCTCTCTCTCTCTCTCTCTCTCAATAAGCTTGTACTACCAGTAACTACCTTACAATTTCAAATTACATCCACTCACCCATTCATTCACGCATGCCCTTAAACAGTAAATAAAACCTACCCACTTACAGTTCAAGCATATTCAACTTCGAATGGGGTCTTACAGCTACCTTCCATGGAGAAAGAGAAACATGACAATAACGCAATGTTTGAAGGGTGAGAGTGTGACGGAAAAAAGACAGACCAAGTCACAAACACGAATTTAATTGCCAAAGCCTCTTACCCTGTCGAGTAGTGATTCTTGGAAGAATCTCAACTATGTGGCGAGAGAAAAAAGAAATGGAAACTATAGAAATTCCTCCACAGGCTTTCAGTGCATTCGAACATTACAAGAAACCAAATCCTTTGAAAACATTCGCCCTAAGAACTCTCGCCCTCCTTCTAAGCTCTTATACCAGACTAGAGAACATTCCACCAACAGAATCAATTAAAACTTACACCAGCGTCACCTTGTGACAGCTCCCAAAACAAAACAAGGAAATGAACAGGATGTATAAAATACTCTTCGATCGGCTATCACTTCCTTCCCAATGGACAAATCTCTGGGTAAACGGAATACAAAGACGCCTCTCACTACATCCTAATCAATCACCCTTTGCCAAACTGGACCCAGGAACAAGGCAAGTAGTATCGACAACGGCCAACGACGGCTTCGTTTACAGTTTCTTTAATCTTAATTCTAGCAATAAACTTCAACAAACTATGATATAACTTTTAACTAGATATAGACTGGAGAGCCCAATATCTAAACAAATTAAGGATACGTAGTTAAAAACAGACATCAAAGGATACAGCCTCATGAGTTTACAAAATTTACACACGCACACACATGATGTGTTATATATATATATATATATATATATATATATATATATATATATATATATATATATATATATATATATATATATATATATATATATATATATATATAATAGTTTCTAGCAGGAAGTGACTCCAAGAAAAAGCAACTAAGCGTCCTCCACTGCCACATTCATACTTTAACTACTGAGAGTCATCGGATGTGGTAACATGGTGAAAATGCCAAAGTTTGGCACAAGTAGGAAAATAACCCAATACAAAAGCGCAAGTAGAAAGTAGCAGCAATATGAGTATTTCGATGCTGCCCACAGAGAGCGCTCTTCCACCAAGTTCAACGGAACTGGAAAAAGAATCACAGCTCATGATGGAAAATAAAGAGATTCTAGAGATAATATTAACAACGAAATCATGAATTAAACTGACTGCTTTTGGTTCAATACTACCAAAGGGGACAACAAAGAAAACAGTACCCAAGCATGAGCCACATTCCTATTACAGGAAGATCAATTCCGTGGATGAAACAATTTAAGTCTTTTTTTTATAAATCATGTCTCCATCGAATTATGTATGTTACTTAGCTGACTGAGGTGGGTCGCCGTCAAAGTGGGGATAGCCATGGGCTAGCAAAATCGAGCATAAAGACACTTTGGAGAACTGCATGTTTTAACTCAGAACTATATATATATATATATATATATATATATATATATATATATATATATATATATATATATATATATATATATATATATATATATATATATATGGTTTTGACTTGAATTGTACTGTGATGAGAACATCATCTTGGCAGACATACATTCCACTCTTTTTCTCATGCAGACTCTCCCCTTCCGCATTCTGTTCACTGACAAACTGCTCTTACAAACAAATGTTGACAACCTTCCGAGATGAATTCTCAAAAAAGTAATAAAGACAAATTCAAATTCACGCAACAAACGATCGGTCATTTAGTTAATGATTTTTTTTTTGTTATGAGGAAAATAAATACTCTCATATCAATCTACTGGCGAATTTTGGCAGGTGAGGTGAACCCCTCCAAAGTACTGGCCTTTGGCATCTCGCCCTTTAAGTTTCCTTCGGTGAATAATACAGAGAATTCCAAGATGAGGATCCGTAAACGTCCACCCTCTCTGCTCTCGCGGATTTTTCAACTGCACAAAATGTCTTGCTGGTCACTGCACTTCGGGCAAGATGTTAAACCAAAGCACAATTGGATGTGCAACTCATGCTAGCGATTCAGCAGTTTGTCATGCTTCCCTTCATACTTTTCAGTACCTCCAAGAAAAGAAGCAAGTCCGAGAGTTTTTTTTAGGAATAATGCGGAATACTTTAGCGATTAAACGAAAGAATAAAATGAAATAAACCAAGCCTTAATTAACTCCTACACTATACAAAACGCTACAGACAGACTGAAGAATGCATTGCATCTGCTTTCACCGAGAGAGAGGCTTTGGTTGAAAAACCGTTACTGATGGAGTTCATTACTTGTATTCAAATAAGAATCAAGGCCGCACCATACATTTATGCCTACATTTATTATTCTATAAAAGTTTATCCAAAAAATCGCAAAAGGAAACACTTCAGTACCACAACACCATGTTCAAATTTTAATGATTTAAATGATGCGTCACTACACACCAATTACAATGGACCACTTGGGTGGATGCCAAAGGGGACCATCTCCTTATTATCCTCATTTGAGCGATAAAAGTTGCAAGTATTATAACTGAAGCATTTAACTACAAATAATATTGAGACCATGTATTTACCTTCCAGCCAAAGTAGACAATCCTAACTTACAATGACATACTCAAAGCCGAGTCATCATAAAAGATTCGAACTGGTGTAGAAAGGAAGGAAAAGAAAAGCGCCGGACATTACCCCAGAGAGAAGGTTTTACTTATCAATAGCGAAGCGTAACCGAGAGGGCTTTATCAATTAATGATAAGACAGAAGCTACCATGCGAGCGAGGGAGGTACCAAGGGCCTTTCAGAGGCAGTTCCACTTCCTCTAAGCTACAGGTGGTACCACTCAACACTCTCCACATCGCCCATACACGTCACACCCAAAGTAAGTCTCTTTTCCTTCTTCTTCTAATGAGTCAGAAGTTACGACAGTCTTTTATACTGATTCCAGTAAGCTGATGGGTGACTAAAAAGAATTTATCGAAGTTTTCAAAGGTTGTAAATTACTGTAAAACTCCAAAATGCCTTGAAAAATCCGTCCTATCTAAAATTAGATAAACAAACGGAAGTGACACATCCCTGACATAAAAAAAAAAACAAGTCTGGTGAATCTTGTCTTCTCATAAGCAACTCGACTTAGCCGATGCAAATCGGTTTCATTGAGAACTAAGGCTCCTACGTGATCTCGCATTAAGATAAAGGGAAATTACAAGACACGATCACATTTTCTCTGCATCAGTCCTCGGCGCGACGGTGAATAAATGACAGCTCTCAATGAATAATGATGTAAAGAATGACGACTCATCTTCACCAACGCAACTTCCGGCAGGCAAAAACTTTCAACACATTCACACTGCAAATTAATTGCTAATTATAAACTGGCATTCTAATGAACATCGAAATATTATCAGCCTTGTGCGACTTGCTCTATATAGAATTCACATGGCTTATCTAATCTACCCAGCTGCAAACATTAGAACAGTAACCACGACATGACAAACGGCCCACAATGGAATTATGAAACAGACAGCGTGATGAGAGAGAGCGCCGTCATGGCAGTTTCTTCAGAACAACATTAGATCCATTGAAAACATTTGAGATTTCCCTTCTGTCTTCACTCAAACATAGAATATTTGCAGAGACAGATGAATGTACAGACATGCGTTATTTTCAACTTAAAATGTCGACCGCCCATCTGATTTTGTCCCATTCAATCACACACAAAAACAAAAGGCAAAATTAAACTACGAAAACATCACGAACACTGCAAAATGTCATCATTTCTTTGTACACAAGTTGATATCAGCTATTCCTGAAGAATATTTAACGCTTCATCATCACAACCTTTTTATTTAGCGGGGTGGGAGGTGAGATTGATTTATAATAAGATGTCTCTAAGCACAAAGTTTTCACTGGGATTGGTTATTAGGTAACAATGTAAACACCCATTATCGAGACAGTTTCAAATTTCAGGACACTGCTTGAGAGAGAGAGAGAGAGAGAGAGAGAGAGAGAGAGAGAGAAGAGAGAGAGAGAGAGAGTGCGAAGAGCATCACAGCTTTGAGGTCAATTATAGAATAATAGCTAATACGTTAAATCAATATATAATTTCCTATTCCTTTGACAATATGAGATTCAGTTGATTCATGTACAGTACACGTATTAATAATGTTGTGTCCCTGGAATACTCAAGGGATCTGATTAATTCCTGGCTTGAAAAGCCGGTGTCACAAAAGCACAATTTCTGGCCCCTTGCAGCACCGCACCACCACAGACTTCAGAGCCTGTGGTAAGTATTGGTAGGAAAATTCGAGTCGTCCATACTAGTCACCTTGTTCTAATACGAAGATTTTTTTAATTGGGCAGGAGGGAAAAGTAGAAGAATGAGTTTCCAAAAAGATATTTTTTCCATAAACAGCAATGTGTGTTAAACCATCAAAACGGAAATATAATTATTGGAACCTTAATCAATTAGATTGGATACAACAGATACAGCCTCAGCACGGTTTTTCCCCCTTAAATCAACAAAAAAGTGGACTAATTATTCAAGGACTACGTAACATGAGCACCTTCTCTGGCACCTGGGTACGCCTCGCCGCAAAACTAAGTAGGCAAGTGGGGTTTTTATTCGCGCAAACTGAAGTACGTATTTTGTCGAAATGATGTTACGTAAGCATGAAGATGCCCTTCACTTTGCATTACTATATAAAAAATGTATATTCTAATACGGGTCATGTTAGGCTACAAGATACTAAAGCACAGGAATCCGTGACAGAGTAATACGACTTGTATGAAATATATTTGCCAAATGGATAGTAAAAAGTTCACTACTCCACCGCACGCAGATACCACTGTCCCCCTACAGATAAAAATGTGAAAGGTTTCGACCCTCAGCACCCTTGGTGGCAACAGAAATCCTTACGATCTACATGAAAAATCGAAGCCATCTTTAAGATTGTCCAATATGTCACCTAATGAACCTATATATGGATACTGTTGTCCCAAAGGGAGTGGCTCCAAAGAAAAACACAGCGGTTACAGCCACAGTTAAGCTTTAACTGCGGGTTCGTTAATGAACCCGAAGTGCAGACTACTTCCAAAGCATTGACTGCTTCATACACCTAAGCAGAAGTGCTCAACAGCAGAGTATAAAATTCCTCTAAACACAATGGGCCTTTCACCTCTAATGCACACACTTGCGTTTTCTAGATGTGAATGGCCCTCCTTTCAGCTTTTCCTTCGCATCATCGAACTCTTTCCAAGTCTTCCTCTTGACACTTCAGAATTATTCACTGCTTTTACCAATCATCGTCCACCATTCTTTCTACATGACCGAACCACCTCAAAAGACTGATCTATCCAATCACCTATACTAACCTTTTGTTTGTTTTTTTCACCACTTCTACGTACCTCCACATTTCTTGACCTTTCCATTCTTGTTATACTGCAACACGTATAGTACAAATAATTCATCATTTTATTACTTGAATACGAAGCAAAGATAAAAAAAAAAATCAATGACAATGCAGAGAACTGAACTCTTGCTCATTTTTACTTTCGTTTCATCTCACCCACAACCCAATGTGCGAGTTTGATTCTAGGCATTTGCAGTTCGGGATTTCTTCATTTAATCTTCATTTTGGATTCAAAACTTTGTATGGACAATGTGACTATTGTATACATACATATAAAAAAAAGTGGAATATGCCTGCGTTGTCCTAATCAGTAAATGAGGCATCTAGACTTTAATCGACTTTGTGGATCTCAGCTAAGGAAATACGGCGAGAGACTAGTGCTCCATCAAACTGTATACCATGTTATTAAAAGGGAGACGGCCTCGACGAGGTAGTCCTCACTCTACATACAAGGATGAAACTTTCATCTGCTAACCCTATATATACATATGTGTGTATATATATGTATGTATGTATGTATGTATGTATGTATGTATGTATGTATGTATATATATATATATATATATATATATATATATATATATATATATATATATATATATATATATTAGGAGTAGTCCTCACTCTACAAGGATGAAACTTTCATCTGCTAACCTAAGGACCTCATTCAAACTGGATGGTATCTAATGGAGTATTTATTCAGAAAAAGTTACAAGCTTTCTTGGACAAACAGTCCACATTATCAAGTATAATGGAGTATTTATTCAGAAAAAGTTACAAACTTTTATTGGACAAACAGTCCACATTATCAGTATCGGATACTTGATAATGTGGACTGTTTAATCAAGAAAACTGTAACTTTTCCGAATAATACTCATTAGATACCATCAGTTTGAATGAGGTCCTTTTAGTAATTCTACTAATGCACAGAACAACTGTGTAGTGATAAAGTAAAAAAATATATATATATATATATATATATATATATATATATATATATATATATATATATATATATATATATATATATATATATATATATATATATATATATATATATATATATAGGGTTAACAGATGAAAGTCGAGGCCCTCCCCCTTTAATAACATGGTATACAGTTTGATGGAGCACTGGTCACTCGCCGTATTTCCCTGGCTGAGATCCACAAACTCCACTACAGTCTAGATACCTCATTTACTGATTAGGCCAACGCAGGCACATTCCACTTTTTTTTAGGAGCATACTTGAGCCGGCAAGATCCGGAAACGGACTTATCAAAGCGTCGGTTTTACTCCGCAAAAATTGTCACTGTCGACCTTTAGGAAACTTTGCACAAGGTTCTTTGGATTTCTCGTTTCTCGAGTTACACCATCATGAATCAAGAACAAGGGGCGTCTTTTCCTACAGGTTTCATTTCTGGTAGGATGAAAACTTAGAAAGACGCAAAATTAACAACGGCAACTATCACGAGCGCGCCATGGCATCAGTCCGCCTAGTAGGTGCAATTTTCTCTGTAAACAACCATCTGCAACCGATAAAAAAGGTACATGACCTAATCAGAGTAAGAAGCTTAATCTTCATATCTTTAAAACTAGACCATATAAGCAAATCATATATAAGAAAATAGTAATTTTTAAGGACTCTCTGACTCGCTATCCTTTCAGCTCACGCTACGGTATGGGTGGGTTTTCCATTACACGAGTCAGTCCAATGTATCATGTATACATACATACATACAATATGTATATATGTATATGTATGTATGTAAATATATACATACATACATACATATATATATATATATATATATATATATATATATATATATATATATATATATATATATATTATACACTACCTAACATGAAAAACTGCAGTATCTACCACCTTTCTCAGTTTTTGTATTTTTGCAGATACTGCAGGCTTCCACTTTAGCATTTTAGGGCAAATATATATATATACATATGTATGTATGTATATATATATATATATAATATATATATATATATATATATATATATATATATATATATATAATATATATATATATATATATATATATAATCCACGTCAGAAGGTGCGTGAAAACCAGGACTTTGAACAAGTACTTTCGTAGTTTTTATTCACATTTTCAAGTTTCACACACACACACATATATATATATTATACATATATTATGTATATATATATATAATACACATATATGTATATATTATACATATATATTAAAGTATATAATATATATATATATATATATATATATATATATATATATATATATATATATATATATATATATATATATATATATATATATATATATATATATATATATATATGTAATCATTTTTAAGCGCGCCGTGCCATACTTTGGTCGTGTCACCCCGTCTCAGCTGTTTTGTACATAAAAAGGAGTGGCTGGTAGCAAACACTATGATATTTCAAAGTACCAAAAATTTCGTCACAAAACCCGTGGGTTTTGACTTGTGGAGGCCATTTCCTTTTTTCATCTAATATACAGTCTTTTTCTTTTTAAACATATATCGTTTATGAATTCTCGATGTACACTACAGCAGCTGATGGTAGGACCCTTAGGGTTTTCACGGTAATTACGTCACTCGGTTTAAATTACTACTATGACAGGTTTTTTAATCTGACTTATCATACAAAGCTGACTTACAACTAAATTCAGTGCCGGTACTAGACATTCCACAAGGTTTATTGTGTCATTTACCCATTTTTAAAATCAAAACTGCAGTGACTAAAATTCTCCACATAGCCTTCAAATTCGAAATAGCTATAAATGTGGCCTATAACTGATTTGAGTTCAACAATAGTTATTCGGTGTCTCATGATAAGGATGCGGCACTTCTCTCTCTATATGAAAAACTTTATTAAGAAATATATTTTCAACTAACTTTCGGCACCTTACAGTTTGGGAAAGGCATTCTCAACATGACTCGAGTTGGTCAATAAAAAAAAAAAAGCAATTTGCTAGTTATATGGCATATTTCAGAAGCAAATTCAATGCAAGTTATTTGCACAATATACGAGCTAACGACATTCTGGAGACGACAGCATCAAGTGCAGAACTTGAGCAAATGTCTGGATGACTCATGGCAACGAAAATGCCACGCTTCGGCACGTGCGCACTTTTTGGTGTCATTATCTTCCGCAAGATGTTCTAAGTTATACTCTTCTTTTCCCAAGAAGAGCAGCCACTCTTACCACTAAACCACAAAACTGATGCCGTTTATAGATATGGACTGTTAACCCTATATTTGTTCATCTGTACGGACGCCGGGAAGCACAGTTACTGGGTTATCTATATGGTCATCCTCTCTTAGGATCTATGAAGACCCTTCTATAATTACTCTTGAAATGTCTAATACATTTACTGCGTATGGTACAAGGACCGGCTCAAGGACCGCTCCTTTCCGCAAGAAATGAAATTATCAATTTGTTGCAACTCAGCAGAGGTCCGTTCTCTCTGATACTTTTCACTTTAGCAGTGACCCTCCCTTCAACATCTAATTAGTTCTAAACCACTATTACGGAATTGACTTTACTTTTCACAAATCATATCATTCTGACAGCTTTCGGATGATCAATGAATCTCGCTTAATCTGGGATGGTGTTATTAAAGTGTATCTGGAGTGCACCAGTAACTAGGGGTGACATAACTTGTTTGCTTCCAAGATTTGATGTTCAAGAATGAAGTCAAATCCTTCCTTAACTTTGCTTACCATACGGAGTTACCAGTAAACCCGACTGATCTATTCACTCACAGAATGTGTATTTGCCTGCTCTCCTGTTTCAGTAATCTTTTATATTTCGTTATTTACGAAAGGAAGGCCTTTAACATATTCTTTTCTGATGTGCAAGCTAGATTTGGGCTGCCGTTATTGTCTGGGTCACGTGAACATATGGACATTCAAACTCTAACTGGTTTGTGAAAATAACAATTTATAATTGCTTACGGATACATACGCAACCCCACATCCACACACACATAATATATATATATATATATATATATATATATATATATATATATATATATATATATAATAATAAAGATATAAACGAGGGAGCTGCAAGGATAAAAAGATTATGCAGTCAAACAGATTATACAATAACAACACTCAGGTTACAAAATCGGCTAATCGAACATGAGTCACATTATTCAAGATAACGCCAACATTTCGCCATTTATTAAGTCTTATTAGCAAAGTCAATCATTTTGGACTGATTTCTTTTCATACTGACGTTCTAAGTCGTTTGACAGTTAGATAAGGGCCCGTCTGGTCTATTTTCCGTTTCTCGAGCTGTCCCTCCTGGATAACTCCACTCTAATACCGTCCCCGCCCCCGCCCTCAAGTTAATACCTCTAAAATCGTTGTCACACCCCATCACAAGCAGACAGCTTACTGCTCTTTCAGTTTCTTGTTCATTATCATTTTCCTATGAAGTTCGCCCTCGGTCTCAAATTGTAACTTCAAAGGATCTTGATGCGGAAATGCAGTCTCACACAGGGCAATCTGAACTTCGTATACCATAGTAATTCCACGACATTCTTTCGCATCTAATGTTCCTTTCAATAAAATAAAGAAAAATGCGCATTTGGAGATCAATTTCCTTAGTCCTATGCTTTAATATAATCTGGTATTCGGTAACGTGCTGGAAGGTTCATAATTCGACCTGTCTACCTGCCTGCCTGATTTTGCATATGCAGCCAAATTAATAATTCTGCTGACATGCATTAGTCATACATTTTATGATGATGAGACGGTGCAACGTGCGCCTTCTCGAGTATGAAATAAGGTCTTTCGAATCTGACTACTACTCCGAGCAGTTCCTCTGGGTTTGAGTAGACTTAGCAGTATTTATATTGAGAGTTACCCACATCCAAAGGATAGGTGGCCTTCCTCTTTCTGTGGAACCTGAATCGTGAACATGTTCCATCGACAAAAAATCAACGCAGCCTTTGCCTACACACTAAGGACTTTGCTATGCACCATATGAATTGATGCCATCGCTTTTCCATTACTATGTCATAAGCATTAGAATTGCCATTACCAAATTTAATAAACAACACTTACGGCAATTCGGCTAGTTTTCCGCCCGATTTAACTAATAAGCAAGGTCTAGAGAACATATACATTCTCTAGACCTTGCTAATAAGCACAGACTCATTAGTTCTTCAACTTATACATCTAACAAGCAAACACTGCATTACCTAACGGGGAAAATGAACTAATATGGTCTCTCATTCAAGTCGGTGAGTTAGAATCGGACTGCCTTGCATATAAAGCCTCATAACTACAAACATATAGTTACGAACACAACAAAGCTGATAACAGTAATTCACTGGAAACTGGAAGCTCGTGTTTCCTTCAAAACTGGCAAATTTCACTTTTAAACGAACCCCATACACTTGGAAATTTCGAGCACGGGGAGGCACTCCGGTAATCGAATAACCCTTATCTAATCAAAATGATAATCAGCTACATGAATCATGTCCACGTAGATAAAAGTGAACTCCATCACTGAGTTCCTTTCCTATCTACGATGCCATTTTCCCATAAAGAGAGAGAGAGAGAGAGAGACTTTAGAAGTCACTCATTTCCGAGAGGAAGCGTCAAACTTCACTTTGACATTAAGCAAGTACTGTATGGCAGTTAGAACGTCGTAATCCTTCCATCAGTTTATACGCCGTGTCCACTTGGCTTAAAATTTCTTATTTGAGAGTTAAGATTATGTTTCTTATCCCGACCGGCTGAGAAATGATTCATTTGTTATTATTATCGCATTGGTTACGTAGGCTGCACTCTAAAATTGTTCCATCAAGTCATTCCCTTAATTATTTACATCCTTTGAGCACTTTCTATGTCTATTTGCACAGTACCTAGTAAAGAATGAAACCATTCTGTTTGACTTGCTACTCATGGTGTAGTGTTCCAGCAGATTCATGTTTCACGATTTTCAAAATTTTATAATACAACTCACTATCTTAAAGGGGGTTTATATGTTCGGTGCAAAGAATTTTAGGTATTTATATAGTTGAAAAATCTCATCGGTACTCCAACTGGGACTGAACATTGTAAGCTAAATACTTTTCAAACTTTCCTTCTATTTCTCAAGGAAATCCTCAATAAATATCTCCAGAAACTAAACGTGCGTAGTTAGGTTTAGGTTAATCAGTGTACTATGAACAGCCACTGATTTCTTGCATCTACTTTGCAATGCTGCCTTTCATTTCATGAATGGCTTTCTAGATAACACTTTCAGAGATCATTACAGTACTGTATTTTGGGCGAAACCTTTTATTATTAATGCGGTTTCGCTAAAAAAAAAAAAAGGCATCATACTATGCATACTCGTAGTCTAAGTCTGTCAAGTTTCTATCGTTCTTCTAATCTAAACCTTCTCCTCCATTTCTGACTACTGTTTCATAACAAAACCTGTGAGAAAGCAAACAACAAACGTGAAATAACATTTCACTATTTGCTGAAACTTCACTTGACAAGCATTAATCTATTCATAGATAATTTCAATTATAGTTCAGTGGACAGTGTCTAACATCTTCTCGCAATCAACAAAAGCCACCAGAAGGGGATTTTTGATTTCCATACAGTGCTACACAATAAGACCTGAAACAAATGTTTGATCTGTGCGAATGCCGCCTTTTCTAAAACCAGCTGGTTCACCTCTTACACATTTTACCCATTTCTTTCTCCTACCTACTGAGAAAAAGCATTCTGGATATTTTCATCACAAATGACTAAGTCCAATGCCTCTACAGTTGCCAATTTCAGTTAGGGAACCTTTCATGGAACCTTAGCTATGACTTCCAATTCCCAACCATTAGTCTGTTTCTTCATTCCACAGCCTGAAAAACAATCTAGTTAGCATACAAGGTGTCAGTTCCGTTTTCGCTGAAATTATCTTTGCAGTGGCCTATCACAATCTGGTGTTTTCTATACGCCAGGTTTCTTTACTATTGATTCCACTTCAAAAACTGTAAGTTCATTCGATAGCACATTTAGGTCTTCCTCAGTGTCTCAGTATATCAATCAAATTATACCCCTCATATCTCTTATTCATGATTTCAGAAAAAATATTCCACACAGCATTGTCTGATGCTATTTTTGATCTATCCCTCCTCCTGACACCTGCTGTCACCTTATCTATTTGCACATATGGAGAATTCATCAATACTCTTTGGGCTGTCTGAACACCAATGCCACTCCCTAAATACATGGCACTGTCAACATCATTAGTCTGTTATCCAAACATTCCCTTTTCTCTTCTTGCCCCTCATTTAATTTTAATATCTGGACTTGAGTACTTAGCATGTTCCACTTTGCACTCTTCAGCTCCTCTCCGATATATGCCAGCAAGAACCTTTTTTGTTCTTTATTTTTCATTTTATCCCAGGTCTCATCTGATATCCAAATTTTCACCTTGCTACTTTATATCCCAGTACAGTACTTCTTTTCCAGCAGATTTACTCAAGTTCTTGATACTAAACCTGTTCTTACTAAGGTCTACTCCTCCTCATATATGGTTACTAGAACTGCAAATCTATTACGTACAACATTCAACTTCAGACAGCTTTAATGAAAACCTTTACTGAATCAAACCTGGATAACCTGTCAACTTTTTTGTTAGGTGCTGAATTTTAGCTTGAGTGTGGCAATGACAAGTTGATGACACACCACAACTGCTCCTCTGTAGCTCACAACATTTCTCCAAGTTCTTTTTCTGCTCTAATTAATTGCTGTGTGATCTACTGCACTGTATTTGGTTTTATGACTGCCATCTAGCGATGTCCAAGAAAATTTATGGATGTCCTTTTGTTGTAAATGAGTACCTCAAATTTGTGGCACAAAAAACTAACAAGCTGCAACCCACTTTCATTTGCAGTCTCTCCAAGGTCAACTTTTGCATTCATATCACCAACAACATTTCAAATATCTCTTTCTAGTACTTCTACAACATTCTAAAGTTCTATACAAAATTCATCTTTCACTTCTATGGAAAGTTCATTTGGTGGTACAAACCACATCATAATACTCATACTGCATAATTTTAATTCTAATTTTGCTAGAAATACTCTACTGCTCACTGCTCTCCATTCAATCAGTGCCTTCCCTACACTCAGTGTTATGATCATTCCCACACCTTCTCTGCCTAATCCAATTACATTACCCACCTCTAATTTCTCTTTTCCAAATCTTGTGATAGTCCAGGAATTAATTTTCTATTTGTTCTATTTCTCAAGTTTGATTCTGGGTTCTTATGTTCCAGTTTCAACAATTTCCAATTTTCAGTTTATCCTTAGCATTTGTAAACTGACATTCTTAGCATCCATAAAAGCAAGGGATTGGGGGCCATTTCTAAATTGTGCCTATCCATTTACATGGCAAAGTCTACATAGGGTTAACAGGCTTAATAAATTTCAAGATAACCATTTCCTTGTAGTGTGCAGTACCTAGCTAATTAGGACTTATGAATGCTACTGTTGCCTACTGGCTTTTAAGGTCATCATCCAGGCATCCCAAGTTGAAGCTGAGAAGATGAAGCACTCAATGTCTTGACCCTATCCATCATCCTGCTGCCAATGATTTATGGTGTTCCTCCTGAGTAAGGCCACAATATTCAACTGTGGATCAAGACTTTACCTAATGAGTTGTAACCCTACAAAACAGCTGGTGCTTGTAACTTAATCCAAGAAAACAGACCTGGGCCAGCTGGACCTGGTGCTCACTAATGGGCAGAAATGCAACTACCTGATAGTATGCAAACATTCCCCTATATACCCCAGTTATTCCAAAAGCTTACTTAATAGAGTACATCATATATCTAGAGAGCTGGGATTCAAAATAAAACTAAGAAAACAGTAATGAGGACGGCATATGCACAAAAGAGAAAGGATTTATGATTTTGAATCTTTCAACTGTTTAGGAACAATGATATCCAGTACATGTTCACCTGAACTGGAATACACTAACAGACTGAAATAGGTAAATCAAACAATGGGGGGGCTCAATAAGCCATAGAAATCAAATGGACTGAAAATGCATATAAAGAAAGAGTATGCATAAATATAGTACAACAATGATATTACAATGAAACTCTCCTCAAAGACTTTAATAATTTGAAACTACAGCTTTAACAATTTTAGGAGTCAGATGGTAGGAAGGTCAGAAATATTGCCAAAAAGGAAATTCTGGAAGTTCCATGCATAGTAAGATGTAAATAGCTTAGACATGTCCTTTGCAAACTCCAGAGAGAATACTGTGTGTAGTGTCATCTACACAATGTTTCAAAAGAACAGGACAACCAAGACCTATTTAGATGAGAACTAGAGAAGGAAGGCCAAAGATGTGAATAGATTTGTAAAAAATAAAACAGGCAAGACATGAATTGAGGAATTTCACAGAAGCCATTTGAGTCACGTAGCACTGGAGGCAATGATTAATCATAAGCAATTTTCTCCCTGGACTCTATTACTGTATATCATAAAAATAATGTTATGAACAAGTCTTGAGGCATGCCTACATTTATACAGTCCATCTTGAGAAGTCATAACTGACTGTCAATTTTTCTTTCATATAATACAAATCTAAATGATGGTAACCCACTCCAAATGACCATTCTTTTATTTTTATACAGTATTACTAAAGGCCACTCTCATTTCTTTTATCCTTCAAATTCTTAGATGCATCCCTCTCTCTTCCTTTCCTTTTGTTCAAGCTACTTAACATATTTAACAGTTCATTGTACTGTTAATTTTCACTTCTCTCTGGGACGGCCTAACAACACAAGCTATGAGTTCAGTGACTGATTGGTTTATGCAAATTTAGAAGAAAAATTGTTACCAACATCTAAAATTAATAAAGTATTTCCTAAAAGTAAATACAAAATTCTTTATAAGTCATCCTTCTTATATTTATTTACACAAAGCAAACCTATAAATACATTCACTTAATAAAATCATAAAATTATTCATACAAATTATTTAGAAATATCAAAAAGAGATGCTACACTGAAGGTAAAGTTTTATTTAATGCCCCATAAAGCTATCATAATTGACGAATCACCAAGCATAAAGATTACAGATAAAGATAAATTTAAGTACCTTACCAACTACTGTGTTTCAGTAATCTACAAAAGCAGTCTTAAATACTGCAATGTACTTCTCATTTGAAAGATACCGCAAGTTATTTAAAAATTGTCAAATATATAGCACACTAAGCTACTGCACTACAATAACTGAAATTTTTCAAGATTAGCTCAACAGATGTACAGTTAGGCCTATATAAGATACGCAACCAATAAATCATCCATAAATTCTTGTGCCATCTTACTAGCATAATTTTTTCTGTTTACCCAGAGCATATCATTTGCCTTGCAGAGTAAACAAATTTGAATATTTTTACTGTGAATACAATGTGATACCTAAAATTTTAATAAAATGTTACGATGCCAGTGACCATTAACATAGGTCATTTACTCCCTTTATTCTAAAACAGTGGAAGGATCTTGCTGAAGAAATATCAATAATGACAAATTGTAAGTTTGAGGCTGTGATATCAACTGACTGTGCAATATATCACTGCCTTCATTTTTCTGACATATTGTCTGTTTATGTATACTGTACATTTATGTATACCGAATTCTCCTTAGTTACAGAACTATTATTCTTTATGGTCAATCTTTTTTTTTCAGATAAAGGCAACCTACTATTGGTCTTTCAGTCTTCCACCATATGCTTGCTTATTTTGAAAAGTAATGACAAAAAAACATTTCATGTAAAATTACTTCTATTTCTATTACATGAACAAGTAAATTTATGTTCAATGAATCCACTTCTCAAGAGGATGGTTACAGTACAGTTAACTTGTATAAAAACACTAACAAGTTCATTAAAAACAAAACAATGGCATTATTTTGGAATTTATCACACAATATTCTATTATCTTCCCAGCCAACATTATATAACAGTAAACTTATGGGAAGACAGTTCAAAACAACTTTTCAAGTTCTAGGCTATTTTTTCCTAAAGTAATAGTAAAAAAATGTTCCTGGAAATGGTGAAGTTCTAGATGTTTCACCAAATTCATTCCAGAGTTATTGCTTGTTATTTATTCCATTTAGTAAGAAAATAAGTTTTCTTTTGACATTTCAGCTGGCCACACTACTATGTATGTCAAAAAAGTAGTGTCAACACAGTTCCAAACTTCGAAGTTTAGGAAACAAAACATCTGTTAACATTAAATACAGTAGTAATAAGTTACAACACCAATATTGGTTCATTGTTCTGAAGATACAACATCTAGGAGTTCCAAAACTATTTTCCTTAATTTTCTCAAGCTTACTCACAAAAACTTCATGGAAACACAAAAACACGAACATGTCCAGTATATAGTCGACCCTGGTATTTGCGGGGTTGGGTACCACAACTACCCGCAAATACCGAAAATCCGCAATATATTGGAACCCGCCCTCTAAAAAGGTCTACAACTGCCTATTTTAATAGTTCAAACACCAAAGACCCCCCTCTAAAAATGCTTATAACTGCCTATTTTAATAGTTCAAACACCAAATATACCTTAAAACTATCATCCTAAAACACTTTAATATTTCAATATCACTTTAATGTCATTTTAATATCATTTCAGTATCACACTTTTATTTCGGGTTTATTACCAGCCAAAGCTTGGAAACCTGTTTCTTTCCACATAAGTCTCTCTCTCTCTCTCTCTATATGGTCCACTGGAAAAATCAGCGAATACTGAACCGCAAATAAGTTGGGGCCCACTGTAATGCTTAAGTCTTATTCATAAAAAAAAAATGTACAACTATAATGCTTGTGACTGTTGTCACAGTCAATTGTTTCATCAATATGATACGAAATGATTACAGGTACATAGTACATTTCGTTATACAAGCCCATGAAATTATTCCTTCCACTGAAAACAAAGGAAGACTATTATTTCTGTGTGAGTGGAGAAACTGTAAACATAGTAAATGGTTTAAATTGTAACCTTAGTATTTCATTGTATCTTTTACATTTTAGATCTTACCAAGTCAAGATTTATTGGCAATAACATAAGAAACAACCTGGTCTAGCCCTTTTTTCCTATGTACTATAACTGGAAAAGATGTAAGACCTATCATCAGAGAAAAATGACCCAGCTGGCAAAAAATGTGTGCTTTAGTTTAAATTGTATTCAACAGCCTTTTCTAAAACACAGCAATGATTGTTTTAGACTTTACATCAACATATGCTACACAATAGCATATGTGATCCAATTTATGCTGCTTCTGTTGCTCTGACTGAATGATGGCATGGGCAGCACTAACAAGATCCATCATCAAAAAGGCACTGTTTGCTTCATACAGAATAAGATGGGAACTCAGGTATAAGTGAAAAACCAGTGGGGACAACTAATTTCAATCTCATACCTAAATGGAAAATCTGACAACAAAAGCATTTCTAACCATAATGCAGTACAGTTTTATCATAAAAACTATTATGCTAAACTAAGCTCCTTTTATTTTCACAGATGTCTTGGAATCACTATGTCTCTAAGCAACTAACCGGCACTGGCAATGTTTCTCAAGGCGCGATTGCTGGTTTAGATGGTTCAATCTGGGCAATTACGGAGGGCTGGGGTGTAACTCAGCGAGAATGTCAAGCTATTGCAACAGGGTTCGCAAATCCCTCAGGATTCCACCAAAGCGGTAGTTCTTTTTCTTAAATCATATAAATATTTTTGTCCATAATTCAATTCTTCGATTTTTTGTTTGTATTATGTAAATGTGTTTGTCTAAAATATACTTCTCTACAGAGTAGCAATAACAAAATTATCTGTTCCAACAAACAATGTTATAACCAACATATATAAAACTGCTTGTCTGCATAAGTTAAAACTAAAAGCATAAACAATAAAAAACTGGAGTAGACTACAGTACTTTGCTGATGTCTCAGTATGACAAACAAGGGAAATTGATCAAAGAAAGAGCTTGATAATGGGTCACATAGTCATATAGCAAGATCTTTCGAGTGAATGGTACGGCCTTTGTATGTACAATGATAGTGAAGAAACAGTGAGCAGTTTTTAATTATTCTTGACATTTCATATTACAGGGGTGACGTGTGCAGGTGAAAAGTATATATTTTTAAGTGGAAATGAAGAAGTGCTGAGGGCCAGGAAAGGAAGTATGGGAATTCATATTGCAAAAACAAACACAGCCATTATATTAGCCAAGTATGATGATACCATTCAACCAGGACAGTGTGCAGCTACTGTGGAAGCTCTTGCTGACTACCTTAAGAGTGTCAATTTCTAACCAAAAACATTGTTAGCAATTTCTTGTTTGTCCATTGGAGCACCTTATTTTCTTTTTTAACAGTATACTAAATTAATGCATCAATGCTTATATTTTCATTACACTGAACATTAAATATGAAAATGACAAAGTGATTTCTTAACCAATTTCTGATTTTTTTCAGATGAAATAACTTATGGTATCTACCCGTGTATTTATACATTTTAATACCACTGGCATTTCTGTACTGAAGCCACAAAGCAAGGAAAAACTTCTTTAAAAAATTATGCAGTATTTTATATCATGTGGATCATACCCAGTACTTGTATGCCTATCAGCATCTTCATATTACGTAAAATTCATAACTCTGGAATACTTCAATGTACAGGGAGCCTCTTGAGTGCCTCCTTTGTGAGTCTACATATGCATGTATGTATATTTATACATTCTTAAATTTAAGCCATTTCTCTCGGCAAGAGGAAAAGTACAAAGATCAAGAGAGTAGTAGAAATTAATGCAAACAAACAAAAATGGAACCCTCAGTCTGTGTATGCATGTATGTATGTTTGTACAATCTTAAATTTAAGCCATTTCTCTTAACAAGAGGAAAAGTACAAAGATCAAGAGAGAAGTAGAAATGAATGCAAACGAACAAAAATAAAGCACTCATTCTTTCAACATTAAGCTGCTTCCTGTAATCTGGGGTTGCTCCAGAAAACATACACTCACAAAACGGTCACTACCACATTTACACATACAGATATACCTGTATGCAAATCAGCCGCAGCATTATCTGCCTCATACGCCAATGAAGAAGGCTCATCACCAGTGTGTTACAACCTAATAGCCACACTTCACCATTTATCTCTATCTTGAATACATCCTTGCATTAATTAGGCATTAAGACCACTCTTTTCAACTCTGCCCTTTTCACTCAATCTACCTACCACTTTCTGAGGACTGTCTATAATCACCTGTTTCCCACCAGGTGGCACTGGAATGTTTACATTCTTATCTGAATTCTCCCTGACAACCCACTAAGATGTGGGGTGGCTGGGTGGGTTTCCACTTTAACATCAGGTAAGTGTCCAAATAATTAATTTCATCATAAAATTCTCATTATTTGGGATGAATCTTACCTACTGTCAAAGTTAGCTGAAAACCTTATTGAAGGAGGATGGTGGGTTAGTACAGCCAGAGAAAACATCCGCTAAGCCAAGCAAACTAAAAGCTTTTTCAAATGGAAAAAGCTTTTAAGCATTCTTACCTGTTGTGTGATCCTTCTTTGTTAGTACATTTGTCAGATGGCAGATCCACAGCAGGGTGTAAGGTCATAGTAGCATACTTAATGGATGATCCTTACAGGGAAAAAGGACTATCTCGTAGAGGATTAGTGACTCCTGTGTCAGAGTTGAAAGCCCATAACCAACAGTCAAAAACTGAAGACAGTGACTACCTTCAGCTATGAAGGCAAATGATCAGGGTTCAACTCTACTGTAAGTGTACTTGGTTAGTCAATGAAAAAAGAAAGACAGCATTCTTGAACATAGGAGTGTTTAGCCTCCTAACACTGTAAAAAATTCCTGACTCCTCATCTTCAAAGACAGTCTTCCCAGATAAATCCTTAGAGCTATAGCTTGACTTAGCAGCTTCCTCTAAGTCAGCTTCCTCTTCACTACCAACTAAAGAAGTCACATTAGGCACCATCACAAATCTAGGAAGGGCTTTGCTGTGATGTTTTTGGCCCTAAACAATCTATAATTATAAAATCTGAGAGGATCTGATCTTGTTTGTCCTCCCCTGGGTGACAGTAGGGGAGACAAGACACCTACCCAACCCCCTTCAAACCAGTTTGTCCGCCCTGGGTGGGGGTGGGGTAGGTGGGGTACGGGAGGGTAGGGAGACATCCACCCTCTTCCTGCAAACCTGTTTGTCCAGTCCAGGTGGGGGCGGATAGGTAGGGGATTGGGAGGGTAGGGAAGACAGCAGCCGCGGGTTCCAGCACATGTAGTGCATGCCAATAAGCTCGTGGGAGAATAAAAGACATGTACCCCCTTGGACAAAGCCTTACAAAAAAGGGCTTGAAGGTCACTAATACACTTTGCTGTAGCAAGACCTAAAGGAAAAATTGTTCTGAAAGTCAAGTTCTTAAGGGAAGCTTTATCCAGAGGTTCAAACTGAGGTAACGTCAAATTTAAAAGCTATGTCCAAATTCCATCATAAACAATGACTGGAAGATTTCAGGGCTTCCAGCTCAAAAGATCAGAAGACCTTATCCACAGTCATGAGTGATATTCAAGCTAGCAGGTCCCAAAACTGAAGAAAACGTAAAGCGATATACTTTAAGCCCTGGAACATGAAGTTGCTTTACGTACCTGAGATACCGGAAGAACTTGATTGGGTTACCTATAGAGGTACAGGTGCTGGTTACCATTCAGGGCAAGCAGTAAGATCAATAAGCTGACCACTGTTGTTGATAAGACCTAACAGTGGAGGGCCTTCTAGACTTAAGGATTGGTTCCCTAGCTGCTCTTGAAAAGCCTCTAGCCCACGAGAGACAGATGACAGTCTCTACAAAGTCATATGAGGCGTGTGGAGGTTTTGAATGAATCTTCTAAAATGTAACTGTCTACAAAGATCTTTCCTGACTGGCAGGTGAAGAGCATCTAACAATAGAGAGGCAGCTCAAGAAACCATTCCAACTGGGGCCACCAAAAGCTAACAATGGCTTGAGTTCTCAGAAGCTTGTTGAAAACTTTCTTCAAGACTGCAAATGGAGGAAAAGCATAAGGGTCTAGATTCAACCACTCGAGAAGAAAAGCATCAACTATCCATGCCAGGATTTGCAGTAAACTGGGAATTTTGTGTTTTCATGCAGTTGCAAACAGATCAACATTTGGGGCTTGCCAATGGTTCCACAACTTCTGACATACTTGAGGATGTAGGGCCCATTTTGCCAGAAGACTTGCCCTTTCTTGATTTGTGATAACATGTTCTGTATCTTCTCCTTGAGGAAAACTGTGGTAGAAAAACAATGTTCTTATAACCCACCCAAAGAAAAGTTTCTCTGAACAAATATCTTGATTTGTATTCCCTTATGTAAGAGAGGTTGAATTGTTGGGGTAGGATGCCATCGTCTTGTCTCTGATTAAATGTCCTGCTTGCTTAAGACCTTCCAACCATCCAAAAGCTCTAGGTTGTTCTTATGCATTTTGCTCTCTTATACAGTCCAACTCCCAATCATTTCAATGTTCTCCTGAATGGTTCCCCACCTGACCCTGATACGACTGAGGATAACATGAGGTCGAATAGTATGGGGGGAAACTGTGATACTACCCATAATATATATACTTGGTCAAGTGCCTAACTGACAATAGAAGTACACTCTTATCCAAGTTCAATGATCAATTTCTCCTGTACCACATAGGGAGCACAAGAAGATGGGGCAGGAGTATGAGAGGAATAACACTGGAAGAATAGATAACATAGGCTTATGACCAGACCTCAATGACTGTCTAAGTTAACTTACAGCCTCTTACATCTTGCGATACCTCACAAAATCATTCATTTCTCATCAGACCACTCCTTACATTCTCACACCCAGAAGAAAATAAAATCACCCTCATTAACCCTACCAGTAACACCTGTGTGACCACGATGCCCAACATAATACATTCAATTTATACAAAACTTGTTCATACAGAACTAAATGCTTCTATACCTTCTTGCTGTAGATGACATAGTGCATAACAAATAACAAGGACAATACTGTACAAGAGAAAAACAGCTAAATAAAGTCACCATTTGCATAAGGACACAACAGGAAGAATTCTGACACGAACATAAACATTCCATGCCACCTGGTGGGAAAAAGGTAATTATAAACAGTCCATTAGGGTCAACCAAGTGTTACTCTTTTGTTTAATTTGAAGGCTGATCAAATCTAATGACACCAAGATGAGAACTAACTTACTATAGATATTTATCCACAATAAGAAACACTTTATACCAACATATCATCCCCCACTCACTCTAAATAACCAAACTATTTCAACATTGATCTATCCTTCCATGTAAGATAGCCCTTTTACCTCTCATTCTATGTATGACATCATTTCTTACCCTATAAATTCTTGCTCCCCATAAATTACCCAAAAAATTCATCTCAACAGTTTCAACACTTTTTTTTTTATCTTTATTAATCAACACCTACATTTCACTTTAGTATAGAACAGTTAACTCACAACTTGTTCATCCATTCTTACTCTATTAACCTTACTCTTAATCAGATTTTCTCTTGAATTTCGTCTCTTGCAAAAACAAACTCTTTCAGTAATTTTGCAGTTTCTCTTCACCATTCCCAGTCTGCAAACATCAATCCTTCTGCTCTCTGTTTATAGCTTATTTTCTTATCCCACAACTTTACTTCTGTGTCTAATTTCTTTCTTGGACATCTCCCTAAAGATATCTTTAATGGCTCTCCACAATTTATGACATCCATACCATACATTCTCAACACCCTTCACATTGCCTTTCTATCAATACTATCAAGGCCCTTTCTAGGTACAAGTATGCCACACAGCGTTTTACTTTAACTTTCAAATGTCTCACATAACTTGTTTTAGTTCTCCTCTCCTTGGCTACCTTGACCTTAGCCTACTCAAGAAGAGCAGAGTACCTCAGTAGCAATCTGTTTTGCATACTAAACTAGCTTATGGTCATAACCTGGGTTATCTACTACACCATAAGCAAAAGGAGATCAGGGCAACTGAAAGGGCAGTACAGAATCCAGGACGAACCCAAAGCTGTGCTAGATAAACAATATTGGGTGTAAAGAAGTTACTCTGGTTGCTTCCCAACAACTGTTGCACTCAAGAATGAGTGCAAAAATGCCCCTTCAACTTGGTCTGCATGGGTTCTATTGGCAAAGGACTGTCACGTCCAGTGGAATCCATGATAAAATGAACTAGATCCTTCATCAAAAGAGGAAAATGTGTGTCCGGAACAAGTCCAGAACACCAAGTCCCAGTCCAATGACACTAAAGGTAACTAAATAGAATCACATATAACACCCTTGTACCTTATCAATGGACCAAAACCAGCTAGGCTGGCCCAGGTGCCTGAAACAAGGCAAATAAGAGCACACACTCAGATCCAGCTAAACAGTCCAAACCAGTGCCAAAAACAGGAGAAAATATGGGGGTTGGCAGTAGGGTTTGGGGTAGGCAGAGCAAACTGAAGGGGTGATACCAATGAGCACTGCACTCTAAGGACACTGACAGAATCTACTTCACCTTCTTCCACATGGAACCATATTTCTTCCACTGGGTAGGTGACCACGAGAGAGACTCCACCAAGTATAAACAATAAAAAGTCACTGGTTTAACAAAAACATGAATTGAGCACACAATCACATCTGGGACATCTATGTTGATCATTCTTACAAGGAAAAGAAGGATTACCAGGCACTATTATTCCAATACCATATCGCAAAAATAATCCAGAAACAAACTACAATATGAACCACACAAACAAAGAAATACTAAGCAAGCCAACTTCAACATTTACTACATAATGGAGAGCACGCTTTGGTAGATCTACATAACATAGTGGCCAAAAAAACAAAAAATGCATCATCCACTGAACATTTGGGTAGGCTTCCCTCCCCCTCACTTGCCAACCTCTAGTTAACCAACTTTTTACCAAGCTTCAGTGATCAGCCCAGCTATCACCAAAGGTAATATATATATGTTGTATATATATATATATATATATATATATATATATATATATATATATATATATATATATATATATATATACTGTATATATATATAAATATAAAAAGAAAAAAGATTTGTATTCTCATAGGAACAAAACAGGTACAGTACTGGTATGATATTAAAGAACTAGTCAGTTACTCTTTTAAACTATAAACTGACACATAAAAAGGGCCACAGGGCCTATCTTATGAGCTAAAGGAAGGTTCAGGTAATGATAAAGTATTACTATAATACTTCAGTTCCTATTCAATAACACAGTTAATGGCAAAAACTATCAAATGATAATTTTGGCAATTTTCCCAAAGTATAAAGGGCAAGTAAGTACTGTAATAAGTTATTCACTTCCTAATAAAAATTGTGAAGGCTTGAAAGTTTTCTAAGTCTGTTGTTACTATTTTGAAAGTCTGTTCCATAAGTTCTTTGATACTGGCAAAATTTGGGGTATAGCATATGCACTGTTCTTGCTAGCTTATGGGAGCTTTTGTGGTTTTTCAGTTACATGAAAATTATTTGTTTTCAACTGACTGAGCTCCATAAAAATCTTATACTAAAGTACCTGGATGTTTTCATACTCATCCCACTTTTCCCAACAATTCCTTCACCTTAACAATGGCCGCCTTGTGTGTGAGATGTGTTGATGGAGACCTTAAATGATACATTTTATATTACAAAATAGGCTATGTAAAATAACTGTACCCATCTAGAAGTGTGGTAAGCATGGTAATCCTTTGCAATGATAAATCCATCTCCTCCACAGAAGAGGAAATACATTTCCTAGGTAAGGAATACAAGCTTTCCAACTTATAAAGTGCGAGGTCAGGTTAGGACTGGGAGTTAGGCTGCATCTGACTTTTATGGAGCTGTAAGTCAGATTAGATGGGGGTCAAGAGGGGGGGCAGCCACCCTCCCTCTGGGCCCGATAAGCTAAGTAACCAATACCCTAGGTTAGTTGGGTTAGGATGCAACCCTGTAACTGTCCTTTAAACATTTTCAATTCTTTATAAATTCTTTGTAGGCTGTTACGATTGATACACATGAGCTATGCATTTTTTCAACATCACAGGCAGTGACTTCAGCATTTCCCACCTTCCTCATTGATGCACTAAACTCACTTTTGGTTTTACATTAACCCTTCCTCCACCCAAAACCCTTGTTTCCTACTGGGTTCCCACACAGGTTACTTGTGGAAGAAAAGGGAGGGGATAACACAAAAAGTGTGGTTTGCACCAAAAATAATGGTAAGAAATGCATAAAACACACTTCAAGCAGTCTGAAATATGTGGTTTATGTATATCGCTAAGAAATAAATCACCACTGTATTATGGATAAGAATGAGATTACATTAGGCTAAGATAAATTTACACAGGTGAGCTAGCATTCTTAAGTTAGACACTAAAAGACGATGAAGCAATCCTCATTCTAGGATTACTTAGGTAAGGATAACTTAACCAAGGACTGGGCTAAATGGGGCCCAAGACTGAGTTAGACTATCCGGTAGCCTGCTAGCCTACGGTAGGCTACTTTAATTAAACACCTGACGTACAGAGCCACTGGATTAATTTATCAAAAAATCAGGTACAGTCTATGCCTAATTATGGCTGAAATACAATATTCACTCACTGTTCTGGAATTCGCTAAATCAATTAAGTCTATACATGGTTTGAAAGCTACCTGAAACATAATGCTTTCCGTAGGCTATTGACAATTTAGTCTATCTGAACCCAAAATTAGAATTTTGAATTTAAGGTACGACTATCAACTGCATTCACTTACTATACATCTTCCACTTCAACATAGTCAACAAAGAACGCAGTACTCACCGTCTGGCACTCATTGTGAAATCATGGAGACAGAGCGAGAAATAAGGAATATTGGATCGCCAAGACTGAAAATGTCTTTCAGGACGATAACAAACACCAACAAATACAACTACTGCCACCTACAGGAGGTTATTAAGGTTTCGCTCAAAACACTTCTCACGGTGGCACTTTCTTCGATTATAAGAACCTTGCTAGAAACTGGCTCATTTGAGTGGTAATTTCAAAGTAGCCATCCAATATTTATGAAAAATGTGTAAATGAAAGGAGATTAATATTTATGTAGATTTTCTTGGAAGCCTCGGGAAACGTTCATTGCATTCTTCGTATCATTATAATATCTGATGATCATCCCGACGGTTTAGGGTTGAAGATCTTTAAAAATGTTCACTGAATTTGATTTAAAAATTTCACGCACCAATGCTAAAATACCTTTGCTGACATTGTTGTTGGAATTATGTGAAAGAAACAAACCTATTTAACACTGGGCCGTTCGTAAACACTGTGCGTTGGCGCTTACTTCAGGAACTTTGAAGTACTGAGGAACCCTGTCATCCATTTAAATTGATCCATATTTTACGTATACCATGTTTGATCAAGACGATGACGACTTCAGCTTCCTTGACGAGGTAATGCTGTACACCACTGTACAAGATGCTAGAGTGTATGTGATTATTAAAGTGTCTTAGGCGTTTAAGCAGACGTAGTAGGTCTTGAGTAGACCTACTTCCAAATTTTCACAAGGCTTAACATACCTGTCAAAGGTTTGCCCAACCCGTTTTGGGTAGCATAATTGATCAACATGTAACTCTGTACGAGCCAAGAACTTACCGGGTATAATGCAGGTAGCTGATTCTACTCAATTGTATGTATCCTTTTGTGTAAGGCTGTAGGCTAGCCTTAGTGTTGAATGTCCTCAAACGAAACCGGTCCTAGTGATAGCCTAGGACAAGGTTTGCCAAACAACAGGTCGATGAGACAGGTATCCCAGGTTGGATTATGGGGTTGACTTCATACTGGGGATATAAGTAGACTATCACAAAAATGGCCAAAATACCTAAATTCTTCAGGCCACAACGATGCAGAAAACCCACCAGGTCAGGGCACGGTGTCCCAGGTAAGGTATGGTTAGTTTAGGCTATATTAAGCTTTTTGACAATTTTCATATCCTGTGGTCTGCAGTTGCTCCTTGGTTGCATTATACAGATTATGTGTCCTAGCTAAATAAAAGATTTAACATAGGATTGCTGTAAATGCCCTTGTACCTGGTCCAGTGTATCCTATTCTGCATATAATCAGCCTATGTATTTTATTCATACCAAACAGCACGTACCCTTTGATTCTGAAGAGAAAAGTGCTGACAAACTGAGTGGGGGACTCTCCTCATCCATTTTTTTTTTATTTTTACAACCTTACCTAATCCCATCTTCCCTCAGGGTTGGCTGTTTGAGTCTTCCTCCGCAGAATTTTATTGTTGGCATCTCACCAGCCTGCCACAAATTAACACCCTTGTCACTAAGTTTCCACAACCATTTCCAGCTCACTTCGGGGAATACTCTTGCATGAGAGGGTTTATGGACTAAATGCACCATTGCCTCAATGCACCAACACTAGCCTGAATGCACCATGTATCATGGTCCAAATGCACAGAGTATCTGGTCCCACTGCACCACTCCCTAATTCAGGTGCATCTTTCCTTGTGGTCCCAATGCACTAACTTAATTCACATAACACCTGCTCTTTGAGGAACTATATAGGTACTGTATCTATTTTCACTGTGCAGATTATTTTCTTTGATATAGTGAATCATTTACAAAGTCTGAATACAGTAAGAATATTACAAAACCAACAAATGCATTATGCTATTAGAAGAAGATTAAAACCTACTAATTAAAATGGAGTATTCCTTATGGTCCCAGTGCACCAACTTAATTCACTTAACACCTGTTCTTTGGGTGACTATATAGGTAACTATATATATTCACTTTGCAGGCTTATTTTTTTTATAAAGTAAATTATTTTAAAAAGTCAGAATAAAAATAGAATATTACAAAACCAATAAACACATTATGCTATGAGGGAGAAGTTTAAAACTTTACTACCTTGCTAGGTAGCTACCTCTTAATTTAAACTACAAGCTTACCTGTTTCTGAATGAAAATAGGATATTACAAAACCAACAAGACGCTTTAAGGTTTCTGCCAGAAAAATTCATAGCCTATAGACTAAGCTGGGGTGCATAAAATAAATATTGATATCAAATATAATAAAAAGGTTGAATGATATAAAAGCTTTAGTAAAGAAATAAGACTCTCTATTCCTCAAATTACAAAATTTTGATGATACCACAATCAACTAGACAACAAGTGCATTTTTATGCAGTGTGGTGCATTCAGACTATTTACAAAATGGTGCATTCAGACTAAGTGGTTGGTGCATTTAGACCAGGCTGGTGGTGTATTCGGTCAAGGGTAATGATGCATTCAGTCTGCATTCAGGCAATGGTGCATTTTGTCCAGTTTCCCACGAGAGGCTCTGGCTTATATACTTAGGAAAAATACAAATTTCTTCTAAAATTTGGTATATTTATGCATAGCAGTTGGCTTTAATCCAGTTTTGTACTTACATCAATACAAACCATAAGGTTTCATGTAGGTGTATTCCTCAATGCAAGCTGGAAGAAGTTGTTAAAGCTTAGTGAAATAGGCAGGTGAGTGCGAGGAGTCCCCCACTTAGCGTGCTGTAATCCAATACTTTTTCTTTGGATGTGGTGGACAACAGATGTGTACTGCACTCAGCTCCTTGAGTTGATTGAAGAAACTTCTTCCTCCTACTTTTGTACATTTGATATATGTTTCTTGTTTTTGCCATGGATGTAGACAAAAAATTATCAACGTAGGTGTGAAGGATGTGGTGGACAACAGGCATGTGGACTGCACTCTACCACTTGGGTTGATTGAAGACACTTCTTCCTCTTACTTTTGTACATATGGTATGTGTTTCTGGTTTCTGTCGTCAACAGAAAAAAAATTATCAAGAGAGGTGTGAAGAATGTGTAGGCATGTGGCTGCTTCAGCTGAGGATGGATCCCCACCCCTTTTGTTTCTTCTGCAGAAATATGTACTGCAGCCCTGATTTTTTTATGAGTTTGTTCCCTTTGCTGGAAGAGTTTGGCAAGGAAGTGCCAGTGGAAAAACTGTTACGTAATCCATTACTCATGTTGACTAGATTGACCTACCTTTGGTTATACTGTGTGTCACCCCATGTAGGGTCACACTTAATTCTCCAAGAATTTTCCTTTATTCAGCCAGATTCCAGGCACTTCTCACTCAGGCCAAGGCCCTGTCGCTCTGTCATCCACATTCCAAATCAAATAGTAGGTTTAAAGAGTTATCATTTCCTTGCTTACCCTATGACTGGGAATGTGATAGTACATTAAAGATAGTGGGTTGTATTTTCAGAGGAATAAATAAAACACTTTTGAAGTAATTTCTTAGGTACACAAACGAGAGCATCGTATCATAATCCCAATTCAACCAACCCACTAGTTCCTGATAGCAAAGGAAAAAGTTCTAGGCGATGGTAAGAGAGTGAGGTGGGGATTCCGCTACTCTCCCTTCTCACCACCAGTTAACTATGATTCTGGCTTGTGCTGAGGAAATGGTTTGTATACCTAGGGAAAATACTATATGAATTTAAAAATTTGTTAGAATGCTAATTCTGTGGTCTAGATTGTGCAGCATAGAAATAATTTACGTAACATTTTGAATTTCCTTTGGTAAAAGTTTCTCATGATAATTGGGGTATAGTCAGGGGAGGTCTCTTTAGTATGTTTGTGCAGTATATTAGTTGTAGAGTAGTTTAGTAATTACCTGTAATGGTATATCTTGCAAAATGTTAATCATGCATTGCGGATTAGTTTAAGGTTAGTTCCTAAAATTACTGGTGGTGATTTTGTGAAATATTGTACATTAACTGATAAATATATTTATTTTTTATCAGGAATTTTTGAAAGATGCACTTCAACCTACAAGTCCAAGGAAAACATCTTCAAAAAACAGAGAAGCACTGAAAGTCATCCAACAGAAGACCTTGGATAGTGTAGATAAAACTCCTTCTCCTTCTAAATCTTCTGATACTTCAAACGAAAGATTAAATAATTCTGGTAAATTCTTCAGTGTTGATAAAGGAAAAGATATTAAGAGAGATGAATCTACTGTCAAAGAGCAAAAAACTGATGAAGCTGGATTGAACAGTAATTTTGAATTAGATGACTTTTTTGACAACATTGACACAGATAATGATTTTTGTGTGGAATCCCTTCAGAACACTCCTCCTGATTCAGAATTTGCTAGAATTTCCAAACAGCAGCTAGATGATCTAAGAGCAATGCAAAGAAAATATAATGGGGAGTCATCATCATCATCTGGAGATTTTAGAGAGAATTTTACAAAGTTTACAAGTGCATAAGCAACTTAGTAAATCAAAAATAGTGAAAGTGGTTCAAGACAATCTTTAGCAAGAAATGGAATTAGAACCAGCTAATTGCTTCAGGTACAGAAACAGAAAAGAACATACCAGATGATTCAAGTGCTGAAATTTTAATGGTGTCATTAAAAAAGTAACTTCACTGGTTAGTGAGACCAAGGGCTTAGAATCAGAGAAAATGTTAGGGATAACTGTTCGTTTCTTCACTCCTTTAAAATCAGACAAACATCATGAAAAAAATCTGTATCTCCAGGGGTCCAGTTATACAGAGAAAATTTCCTGGACCTGCAGGTCTTTACCTCAGTTGGTTGGTGTAAGTTGAGATTTCTGTTGTGCAAGCTTAGTTTTATCTCTGTGCTACATTTAATTTAATTGTACTGTACTGTATATTTATTACTTTTACATCAATTGCAAAGCTGCTTGATCCATGCTTACATTTCATGTAATAGTACTATACTGTATATTTAATGCAAAAGTCACTTGAACTGTTAAATATACTATATATATTATTTTATAACAAGTTGTTTCTATGGAAATACAAATCATAACCATTTATGTAGAAATATCTTGAGGCAGAAGATGGTCATTGAACCATTAAAGGTAGTTAACTGGTGGTTATCACTTTGTGCAGATATTATACTTGCACTCCCTGTCAGTTGAGCTTGAGTATTTTCTTTGTTGTTGCTTAGTTGTTTACGTCGCTTTTTTTCAGTATGGGGAAAAAATGAGCATAAAGGCATCAGAGGCCAGGGCTGTTTGGCTGGATGCTTCATGCTCACCTGTGGCAATGATCTGCACAGATATCGTATTCCTCTCCTTGTAAGGAGTGCATTGGCTGGTTCCTCAGTGAGAGGCTTATTAGGGGAAGAAGGTTAGAAATCTTTGCTCGTCATCTTGGGAGGGATTATTCTTCCATTGGCTCCATGAAACCCTTCCAGATCTGTTTAACTTGCTAAGAACACTATTTTATTGTGATTTCTGTTGTTGATTTTTGTGTATTCCATGATAATTTGAAGTTCGACAAATGTATAAACTCCTCTGCCCAAGGGATTAACCTTAATTTGTTTCCCTGACAGCACAAAGCCTCATCTTTCATATGGGATGAATTGTATGGCAGGAGCTGGAATCTGTCATTGAAAGCTTGTTAACAAGGTACATTATTATTGGGAAGTAGGTGATGGGAGTGGTTATCCCCCACCAACTATCTTATCTGCTTTTCCCTCACATGCTATAGAGAACACATGTCTTCTGCTGTAGGTCTTTATTTTTAATATGTCATTTAAATTATCTGTGATTGTTTGATGAGCTTTGATTATGCTGTGGCCTATTGTTTGATTTTCATTATGATTGGTATTATAGAGATAATGATGGAAGGCTATCCCAGCATAGATGCCCAGGTTAGAGGGGAATGTATGAATACTTTGCTGTCCCTCACCATTGGATTCTTTTATTTTTTTTCCAAGAGCCACAGTTTTTTTTTTTTTTTCAGACTTTACTTATTGATGGTGTCCATCACAGTAGGAGAAATCTGGAATGGAACCAGACAAAAGAAGGCCAAAGGTAGTTGCCAGCATTGTTAAATTATAGTACACCATCCTTAATTTTAACTCAGGCCCCTTTTTGTTTTTTAGTAATTTTCAGTCTTGGTCCCCTGCTTTTCCTGTGGGATCTGTTCTGGCCTGTTCTTCTCAGGCTTCCGTGGGAACATTTAAGCTGGAGGAAACTCTTCCCTTCTTTCCTCTCATGGTGAGACAGGTGACCAGTTGGTGTCGTCTTCCTCCTCCTCTGCCATGTCAATGCCACGTCAAGTTCTGTGTACTGATGTCTCTGATTATGGTTCAGTGTTTGATTCCATTGGTGCCAGTTACTCATTACTATGACCCTGTAGGCAGTCAGTGGGCTGAGTTGATACCTCTCTACCCCCTTTTTTGGTGGGGGAGTGGGGCCTTCTCAGCATGTAGGGAATTCATTAGGATCAGAAGGTCTTTCACCATTTGCAAGTAGAGTTTGAGAGCTATTTTTAGCTCGTTGGACCCATTCTTGAGGGCAGTAACCCACTACAGCCCTGTCAGACCAAATCTGACTGATTGGATGCATCACTGAGTGCACACATAATAAAGCAAGACCATTGTTCAGGTTGCCCTTTATGCAGCTTACTAGAGGAGTGATGGAGCAAGATCACAATTTTATCATCAGATTGCAAAGACTCCTCCTCTCTCTTGATGCATCATCAGAGGTTCTATAAGGTCACCTTCTGTCAGGCTGATTTGTCAGTCTGTAGGCTGATAAACAACATCCCAGTGGAGCACCTTTGGGCAAAAGAAAACTTTCTCTTACTCTGGTTCAGTAGCCATGGAGTTGGCCACTTGTTTTCCTTCAGGCTGCTATTGGGCTCTACTTTTATCTAAACATGTCAGCAGACTTCAGAGTTACAGATGTGGCCGTGGACAAGGACAGGATGATTTTTGGGAGGTTGCAGATGTCAAGAAAGTTGTTAAATTTCCTTTTTCACCAGTCTGTAAATTTTTGGAAAATGTTACTGAAGAGATGTCTGTGTGTGAGGTCTTTTCTTGAAGCAAGTTTGCTCTGATGTAAAGTTTAATGTTAACAATATAAGACTATGCGTAATGAACTAAATCTATTCCTAAATGCTTTGTCAGTGTATTTTAAAAGTAACCAGCAAAAATTCAATTTTTTTATTTTTTATATGTTATAAATTTGATTTTTGTGAATCATGTTTTAGCCTTGAGACTTAAGACGAGATAATGATGAAGGGCAGATGTTAGTGGCTTGGACATTTCCTTAGCACCACTCCTGTAGTACATGATAGTGCACCACTCTAGCACATGGTAGTGATAGTTGGGCTCTTGTGGGCCTCAGAAGAGTTGGAAGACCCAGGCTTATGTGGATGAGAACTGTGAGAAGGGAAGTTGCAGATAAGTAGTTTTATGGAAGATAAACCACGAGAAAAACATGCATGACAGAGTTTCACTGGGCCCTTTGCACTACACATCTTTGTAGCTGTTGATGATGATGATTTCACATCAAGAAACTGGATATTTTAACATTGAATTAACTCCTAGTTGTAAAATATTTACGTAAATTTACTGAGATTGGGAGATACAGTAACTTTTTTGGAGGTATACATGTTTTTTTTCTAATATTTATTTGCAAAATTACAATTATAACTAACATATCATAAAAGATAAGACCTTAAACCAACAGCAATCTCTGGGTATATTTATGAGCAAATAAATAAAAAGACGTCAAGGGAGAGAGAGGAGCAAGACATTCCCCCTTCAAGTCAAGAACAATACTATTCTGCCTGAGGCGTCCACGATTGAGCTGAGCTGAATTCTTTAGTTGCCACTATTCATTTATGGTCCATTGAAGTGATGGAAACCCTTTCCCACTCGACACAGCCAAATCATATGGCGCATAATATTAATACTCCTCAAAGGGGATCAATCCACCACCCAAAGCCTGTTTTAGATCCTCTCATGAGGGGATCCGTCCATTAAGGTTTAAGAAGCTGACATAAACATTACTTCATACTTATCCTCTGTGAGCAGTCAGAAAACCTACACAGGGATGCATAGCTGATTTTTTCCCTATGGATGAAAGAGGCTTATGATCAACAGCATTTCAGTACACAAAGGCCAGTTATTTTGCAGAGTTTCTTTGGAAAGAATGCTAGGTCGGGAACAACAATAATCATACTGGATACTCATATTGCAACTTCATGTATGGTCTAAAGCTTATACCCTTTGGTGATCCAGAACCTTATTAGATAGAAATATAGTTCAGGGTAAGTTCCAATTTTAATTACAGTTTTTCAAATTCAGATACTCTGTAGGACCCAGTTCTAGCAAAAGTTCATTAATAATTAATTTTGCTGGTCATAGGTGGCTGACCTGTAGGCAATGTGCCTTGGCTTTTTTTTTTTTTTTTTTTTGTAGTTCTTATTACCATGAAACCTTATTTTTACTTCATTCAGCCATGCCTTGCTAAAAGTTCAGCTGTTCATTAACATGGAGATTGAGCTGAGTTCATTGCCATGAGATGTCGCTTTTCCATAAATACTGGGATTTGCCTGGTTAAAAAGAATAGGAGAATATCAAGTGTCCTCAAACCGAACATAAACCGCTTAGTGGCTCTCACACAACTCCTCACTGAATTTCTGAGAGCAGGGAAGTATCAATCCTGCACAGTATTAGGAAAGTTTGCATACTTATACTTCCATTTAACCTTATGAGATTACTGTTTGACAAGGTATGATTGATTATCTATAATACTAGCATTTTCATCCATCCTATCAAAGTTGCCCATGGCTGAATCTTCACTGTAACCACTTTGGGAGATTCTATTATCTATAGCCATGAAGATTTTTAGCAGTTCTTAAAACCAGACAAGGTCTTCTTTTTGCTTGGCTGTGAAGTAATATACAGTAAACATCTTAGTCAATACAGTTTTATCAATGATAGATTGCGTTCTTGGTGCTGATTCAAGATTATAGATTCACCCTACCAGTGTACGTATTAGAATTTAGACCTGTATCATGTGAGGATCTAATTCATGTAACACCTTATCTCTCACATATATTTGCTTTGCAACAGTAGCAAGTTGCATAGATTCCCAGCTGAGGTCACTCATTGTTGCTTTTTTGGTCCAGGGCTAACATAATCAGTATGAAAAATAGACATTATTAGTGCCCTCATTGCATAAGACTGTAATCATCAGAGTGCACGGAGAAGATAACTTAGCTAACCATCAGTAAGGAGAGCGATTCTGTACTCTTAACATATTTTAACATATTGCACTACATTAGTGTGAGGGATGAGAAGTGCTACCCAAGAACATTTTTATGTCAGTTACAGCCTTTCCCAGTTTTGTATTGTAGTAGTTAAGTCTTATATAAAAGCAAGGCTTTTGTACATTCCAAGCTTTATCATTTGTGTTAATTCCAGGTTTTAGAACTGCTCACATGAGTGTCCAGCCATTGTGTGAAGAAGATAACAGCCCATCTGTCAGCAAGGTAAGTTTTGGTGCTTTATGTAATTTTTCATATGGGATTACTGTAATGGTATTTGTTTACATTAGAGGATGGTAACAATATTTTACAAAATTATGTAACAAATTTATTTTAGGATATTGTGTGCTCTCAAAGCTCTGCTGATGAGTTCTTATGTGGACCGTGGCAACAAATGTTAGAGGACCTGGAACTAAATCAGCCAAATCAAGCATCTCCCTTAACAGTCTTCAACATTAAATGGATCTTGAGAAGGGCTGCTCTGAGGGGATATGCCGGTGTCCGCAAGATACCCTTTCTAGCTGTCATGGTGCGCAGCGTTGATGCTTCTCTCTCTGATGCAACTGTGCTGTTAAGAGATAAAACAGGTAACAGTGGAGAAATTAGTTTTTTAGTACTTTGTTAGCATTAATAGCCCTGTGGGGGCATAATGCCATCAGTGCACCTCCCACGGTGCACTGTAGGCATTACTTAAGGTTCCTTGCAGTGTTCCTTCAACCACTTTCACTCTACCATACCTCCGTTCACATTCTTTTTCTTCCATCTTCCCAACCTCTCCTAACAATTATGTCATCATTTTCAGCTCTAAATGACCTCATAAGTCCCAGTGCTTGGCCTTTGGCCTAAATTTTATGTTCATATGTTGCTGTGTGCTTTTAATGGTTTATAGCCTACAAAATTGTATTTGTATGTAGGTTAGTAACTGGAATTTACAGTCACGGATAGCAATGTTGGTAAAAATAATACAATCCTTTCTGTTTTGACATGCCATGTGATATCCCTATAGGGAACCTGTAGGCTGAAACTGATCATCTTGACATTGTAAGTTTTGGCATAGGGGAAGAAACTGTAGTTCCATACATTGGATTATATCTCTTGGATGTCAGGGGAATTGCCTAATCCAGTGGAGTTCCTTGCTCACCAGCAGGGGTAATGAGTCAGTTTTGCAAACTGACTCTTCTTTGTAGAGGGGTTAGCATTTTCTATTCAGTTCACTTCATAATTCATAGTTTTGAATTATAGTATTTCTCAGTGTTTATACTAGAGCCTTTTCTATCTGTTCTACACATGGGCTCTTATTCTGCTTTCTAAAATGTCAGATCATGCAGGTCAAATGTACCAGGAATTTGGAATACACTGTAGAAAGGTGCTTAACATTTCTCCTTTCATTTGATTATTTAATTGAATGTATATAGCTATTTACAGTAGCTGAGTTATCTTAGTTGCCAGAGTTAGTGAAAATTTGACTCTTGACCAATTCTTTAAAGAACTTAGATTTCATGTAAATTATAAGAAGTGGGATTTAGTGCCTTAAAAAAAGTGAGGAGCTAGTTCAATTGATGGAGGAGAGGATCAAAGAGAGAGTTGTCCCCTGGTCTGGCAGTCTTGATAGAGTGAGTCCACATCCCTTCAGTAAAGTTAAGGCAATCCTGATGAGGTAACCATGTTGTTGTAAAAACTAGATCCTCACAGGTGGTTTTGGGTTGAGGTCACCAAACAATAGCTCGAGAAGTTTTCTTCATTGGCGATTCAACCAGAAGACAACCCATTAGTAGCATCAGTAAATCTTGGTGGCAGGACCCTGATCACCTGGTGTAAAGTTAAGTTAAGTATATCTCAGTTTAAACCAGACCACTGAGCTGATTAACAGCTCTCCTAGGGCTGGCCCAAGGATTAGATTTATTTTAGTTGGCTAAGAACCAATTGGTTACCGAAGCAACGGGACCCAGCTTCTATTGTGGAATCTGAACCACATTATAGCGAGAAATGAATTTCTATCACCAGAAATAAATTCCTCCTATTCTTCATTGGCCGGTTGGAGATTCAACTGCAGCCAACAGAGTGGTAGCTGAGAAACGGAACCCGCTCGCCTAACGAACAACATCATCAAGTCTCATGGGTTTCTCCCAGCCCAGAGATACTGATGTGTGCAGGTGCTTTTAGTCGGGATCTGCAATTGAGAGTGCTGTTGACCTCCAAAGAGAGGGCCAACACGCTAACTTTCTCAAAAGCAAAGGCTGACTTCTAAGTTCTCCAAGCATTTGCTCAGCAGTTGGTGAGAACTGCACACCAACTGCATTGCTGGTTTACCCGTGGACTCAAGATGGCACTTGTTCAAAGATATTCAGACTGGCATTTGAAATTTTCATGTCAACAGAGGCAAATAAGGTCAGCATAGTTCCAAAGTTCGTCTCTATGAAACATTAAAGCTAACAGTCTCAGCAGAGTAAAGTAGGTCCTACTGTCAGTATATTCAGCAAGGTCTGAGACTTCTGTGGATCACAAGCTAACCAGTGTATGGCTTGGCCCAGTCAGATGCAGGAGCCTAGAGGCCAGAAGCAATCATTCATCCTTCAGGTATTCATAATAACTATGCCTCTCTCTCAACACAAGGATGACTTTAATAGCCCTTTTGGCTTCAGCAGAGTGATTCATGGATGTGATATCCATGGTTGAGGACAATATTCATGCTTGAGGTTATCCAGGAAGGCCTCAGTAATAGAGGAAGCCATCACAAGACCTCTTGCAGAAGATTGTTAAAGTGAATAGGGTGTTGATTCATTCAGTTCCTATATATCCATCGCTGTTGATTTTCTGTTTTCATTTCTACTTGTGAAGATGTCTAGCATCATTGGATATAAGTCCACACTTTCACAGGCCTTTGTACTTGATAAGGCTTGATGCAGGTTTCCATTACTTAAAGATTATTGTTCAATATTTTTAGAAGGAAGGTTCTTGTGAATAACTCAAACCTCTGATACAGGATTTATTACAGGTCACTCATTTTTGAAAAGTCTTATTATGCCTCCTTACACATCTCTCCAAAAAAAACTTTTTCTTCTGGATATCTCACTGAATGTTCTTTTCAATTGGGATTTGCTATCTTCAAGCACTAGTCTTCTTCCCTAGATTACACTAACTTTCAGGGCTCTTGCCCACTGCACTTGTAATTTTTTACATGTTCACTTGTGTCTGCAATGATAAAAGAATAATTAGTGAAAAAAAAATGGATCACAAGTAACATACAACACTTTTTACACAAGGTGTGTGCCTTGTGTAAAAAGTGTTATTATGACACGCATAGCGTGAAAAAAGTATTTTATTTTAATTTATTACTTCATTTTTTTGGATGGCGTCTACATCCGTTATCAGGAAGCCAGAGAGTTAATATCAATAACTAGTACAGTGAATAAGATCTTAGGAGTGCTGGAGAACTGGATCAACAAAACTTAGAGCATCACTTCTTGGAACACTATATGAAGAAGACAGTCAAATAATGATGGACTGTAAAGAATAACTTGAGTGGCATCAATAACTAGAGTGTTTTATAGAATTAGGTCCAAGTTATGTAAGTTGTCATATCAGTGGTATCAGTAACTCTGAATTTGATCTTCATAGGGAGAGGAGGGGCCATTAACTGTTTTGGCCTGTCAGTGAGAAAGCTTCAACATTTGGGGCTTGTCAATGAGATATTATTTCTTGGACCCTCAGATATTTCTGGTTTCACTTAACTGCAAGTGTCTTAAAGAGAAAGCTTGGAGATGAGATTCTGTCTTAAAGCTGAAGCAGCCTTGAAGGTCCAACTTATTTTGTTGTTAACTCTCAAAGAAGAGATTAAAAGCACTACTAGAAACAAGGAAAGGAAATTAGATATAGATGGAAAGTTGTGGTGATAAATGGGCCATTTAGTGGAATGGTTACTGTTTGCAGATGATACATTATTTATTGGGTGGCGATAAGGAAGAGAAAACATGGAGACTAGTTAAAGTTATTGAAAGTATTTAGCAGGAGGGTAAATCGGAAATAAAATGTTTCCTGTTATGGTGTTTTGACCTTGTATTATAGAATTATTTTTTATTGAGGTATGAGTGATACATGAAAAATTATAGGATTTTTACTTCCATTATATTGGAGTCCAATTTTTGCCTGTACAGCTTATTATTTACTATTTTATGTGGTTGCCTGAAGGGTTTAGAATTGCTAAGAAATTATTGTTTACAGTAAAAAGAAAGAGCCAATATCCATAGGCTGTCTTGAATTTGGAACTTACAAATCATCACTCATGTATTGGCTTTCTTAGAAAGCATATGTATAGAAGTCTGCTTTATGCTTTTAATGCAACTGTTTGTGGGTGAATGTTGAAATAAAAGAATTTTTCCACTACAACTTTTGGAATCCCTTTGTATATTAATTTTATTTTTGTGTAATATAGTTTCACCAGTAAAACTAGGTATTTGAAGATTTGGTATATATTTGAAGATTCAGTACTCAACCCCTCTGTTTATTGTGTTCTTACTTAACTGTCCAGCTCTGCATTTCTGATTTTCACTTCTCATTTACAGAAATTTTTAGTAACCCCATGAGCCTAAAATGTGACTAAATGATCTGTTTAACTACCTTATAAGAATAATTATGTTACAATCATGGTAATAGTCACTGATTTTTTTTTGTCAGATTTTCTCCTTACAGGGTTAGGTGTAGGATGTGGTCTCTCTCCTGCTCTGTGTTGTGCAATTTCTGCCTGGGTTCTTGTTAGGTCTACTTCTTGTTGCATGACCTTTTTGTATGATTGTGTAGGCCTTCCTACAGGTCTTCATCCTCCTCCATGTAGACCGTACTACAGGTCTTCATCCTTCTCCCTTCACATCTGCTGCGGTTTTGACTAATTGCCCTTCATTTCCTGTCGCTGCAGGATGAAACCATGTGCCTTTGAAATCTGAATCTACTCTTTACTTTCTGGACTCTTCATCTCACCACATATCTTTTTCAATGGAAACTTCAAACAAACTCTGTGTAAGAGTTCTAACTTTTTGTGGTCATGTGTCTGATACATGCATCATGAATTTATATTTATTGTTTAATAATGGGATGCAGTACTTTAATTTACCTTTAGTTATGCAATCTCTTTCCACTTCAGTCATGCTGTTACTGCCTCACACAAGTCTCATAGCCCAGTATGTCCCAAAGGTAATTGAATTTTTACCTATTCTGGGTCTCCTTCTCCTTCTCTTCTCCATATTTGCTATCCTGGCATCTGTCGTGGTCATCCGTCATTTAATACTTAATGATAACTTTCACCAGCTCCTCTTTGCTTCCTTTGCGGTATCATTTAATTAGTTATGAATTAGTTTAATATCACTGAGTCACATATATCAGCTCAAGGGTTCTCCAAAGGATTTGTTTGTAAATGGGAGTTGAAAATTGAGTAAATTAAAGTTAAAGTTTAACAACCTAGTAAAAGATTGAAAAGGACAAATGAAAAGTAAAAGACCAAAAGCAAAATATCTTTGGCGTCATTTACATTGTGTCACACAAGACAGGGCCAGCTCAGTGAGAGTCAAGAATTTTGACCCAGTTGTCTGGTTTAAGTATTTGATTATAATGGTAACACAAAGTTCATTGTCACTGGTAATTACTACAGGGTGGGGCAAATCAAATGCCCGAGTTTTGATAGGCTATTAGGAAAAGTAAAACAATACTCACAGAATTATTTGTTGTTTTATTTGAATCTGTATACAATGCCGTTTGTGTGATCTTTTGAAGATGGCATCCAGGAAGATGGTGGCTATCTGTAGCGATGCACTGTTGAAGGCTATGTCTGAAGTTTTCAGCTGCTCTTCGGCACATCTCAAAGGGTATTGCAGGAATTTCCTCCCGACCGTGATCTTCAATTCTTCCAAATTGTAAAAATGGACTTCTTCTGTGGGGATATCTGAAGAAGAAAGTGTTCAGAAGTACACAATTTGGAAGAATTGAAGATGCGCATTCGGGAGGAAATTGCTGCAATACCCCTAAAGATGTCAAGAGCAAATGAAAACTTCAGACATCATTTTCAACAGTGCATCGCTACAGATGGTAACCATCTTCCTGATGCCATCTTCAACGATCACACAAACAGCATTGTATACTGATTCAAATAAAACAACAAATAATTCTGTAAGTATTGTTTTACTTTTCCTAATAGCCTATCAAAACTCGGGCATTTGATTTGCCCCACCCTGTACAAGGATTTTTTGTATAAGCCATGATTATAATGGTAACACAAAGCTCACTGCAATTGGTAACTACTACTAGGATTTTTTTGACATATGACCCTTTTTGAGTGAACAAACAATATTTTACCACATAGTATTGCTTTGAAATTATGATATTCATCAATAAAAATGTTCACATAATGATTCTATTTATTGTGTTTAGGTGAAATGAATGGTACTATTTCAAACTCAGTTTTGGAAGAGAGAATATACCGAAACCATTACTCCTGGATGTGTATTGTTGAGGAATGTGACATGCCTTTCTCCAGTAAGCCTTAAATCATCTGTTGGAGGAGAGGGTTATGCAGCGATCATTATTTGAACTCAACCTCAACACTATTCACACTATCTATTCATCTACGAGAGGAGTCAGGTGATGTTATTACGATAATTGTTAGCGGTGTTAATATAAAGAATTATTGCAGCAAGCTTCAGTCCTAAAAAGTAGCATCAGCCCTCGAGCTATTGTAGAAGAAGAGGAGGAAATGATGGAAGAGCTTCCTGACCAAAAACAGCAGCTATTTTCACGTATGAAGTAGTACAGTGTCGTCTTCACAGCAGTCTGTAAAAGAAAATATAAGTTTCAGAGGTCCAAGACCTCATTTAAATACTCCTGGTGGACCTCTCATAAAAGCAGAAATTTGTTTTCAACTCTCCCCTGAATAACGTCTAGACCTCCCACAGTTACCAAATGAGGCAAGACCCATCTCAGTGGGGTGCCGTGCAAAGGTTTGCTCAAGAAATGGCATAATCAATCTCCTAGAGCTCTAAATGCCAATGGTATTGTAAGGCCATGAGATTTCCATCTCCTTTGCAACCATCTACATCAGGCTTTTCTTTCAGTGCTCTAAAGTATCTGGTCCTGTGACACAGCCTTCACAAGTTGTAAGAAGTTCTGGATGAGTAGCAATATATTTCGTAGTCAACAGGAAGAAAAGGAGGTTAATGATTTGTTTAGAGAACATTGATGAAGATTCATTATTCGGAGATTTTAAAGCACAAAAATCACATTGTTTGTATATGAAGAAAGATATGTATTTAAATATATGTTGATATTTTTATAAGAACAGGGCTAGTCCCATTGTTTTACTATACCATTTATAATTTTGATATATATTAAGAACTGTTTTTGCATCTCCTAGTTAACCTTTTTTTTCTTTAATTGTTGTGATAGATTTTTGATGACAGGTAGTGGCAGAATATTATCATCATTTAATGGCCTTCTGTTTAGAAGTAGGACAGTAAGGTTGGGACAGGGTACCAAGCTCTCATGGTGCTGGGTCCAGCCTTTGAGAGATGCACTGCCAATAAGGGTGTCATTGAATACGTGTTAAAAATCACACATGTTAAAAAATCATGATGCACAAGATTTTACCAAAAGCAACAGATGCCATTGGAAAATAGCTGAGAGGTTCAATACTAAGCACTTCAACATTTATTAACACATCATCAGGGCACAAATAAGACATTTTAGAACAGGGTATATTGCTGTCAAAGATTGGTCAGGAAAAGATAATCTTGGATAATCTGGTCACAACTAGAATTAAAACTAATAACTGAAAAGAGTAATCATTCAAACATAAACTAAATACTAATTTCCTTGTTTATATTTATGAACAATTTTTTCATTAAAAGCTCCTAAGTTTAAACAGTCCAAGGCTTAGGTATAAAACTATAAATTTTTACTTAATACAAGATTCAGTGACATTCCTTTTAACTGTTGTTCAGTGAACTAAAGACCTTGATTTACTCAGTTGATATGATAGCCAGGATCCTCAACAAAACAAATGGTGCTTGATATTTGGCTATTTTTTTTTTTTTACAGAATATTGATACTGTGATTTTCCAGTTTTTAGATTTTTTTTACAAGAAATTTCATATTCAGTAAGCAGCCAAGAAACATCAGTTGGAGTATATTTAGATACAGGTACAATCCCTAACACAGCTTTGAAAGGAATGCTGTTCATCTTTCTGTAAGAATGTTTGCCCTAGCATATGACTGGGAAACTGTTTATATTAATGTTCTGTTTTATGTCACACAGTGTGGGTTTGCTCTGAATTTGGATTGTTCCAATGAGGTTTCTCCTTGAATTGCTAAATAAACAAATAGAGTATTATGAGACTAAATCAAATTTAAGTGAATGTCTTAAAATCCAGAGCAAATCAATACTGAATTGAAATTTAAATAGAAAATATCATCACTAAAGTTGAAGTATATTGTCAAGGTAGTCATATAGGGAAATGTTCGGAAAATGTAAAATGTAAGTGTGGTTACAAAGCCAATCAACTAATAAGAAAATTGCCTATCAGTGGAAAAATTGATAACGCAGATATGAGAGTTTGGAAGCAAAATTAAATGCATAATGTACAGGCAACAGTAATGTTATACAAAGATAAGATGTAGAAGATCCAATGCACGTAGATGTAGAATTGCGATGGGATTGATTCCTTGACAAGAAGTTTGACAACAACAAAAATTACTCCGCTGACGGCTCTGTAGGTGACGTTACAGATCCAATTAACAGATGTAGAATTATGATGTTTGATTCCCTTGACAAGAATGACAACAACAAAAATTACACCCTTGAATAAAAAGAAGCCTCGCAAATTGTAGCAGAGATCGAAACCTTACCAAAGTCCCAATAGTGTAGAAATAGTGTGAAGCTATGTTGCATGGATCTGCCTCAACAAAATGTATCAAATATGATTCAAACCACCATACTGTATTGAAAGAATGTCTAATTTATACTTGCAATACAATATTGATAACAAAAGAACAGGCATGACCTTGAAGGAATTAAATTAGAAATTAAAGTACTAGGTTCAAGTTCTCCTTCCAAGAAACATATGTTAAAAAATTTGAAAAAATCAGTAATAGCAACATTGAACAAGTAAGAAATAAATGTTAAGAGAGCAGCTTAACAAGAGAGACGTCAAAAGATGTTATAATTTGAAATGCATGTTTAGCTCTCAGTACCTTTCTGTTTAGAAAACCTAATACACAAAGAAAATGATGTCAAGGAAAATAAATGAAAACAATCTTGAAGCATGTAAGAAAGGATCACTTGACCAGAGGTAGAAGTAATAAATTCAACCCCATTTGTGAAGTCCACTAAACAAATAATATAGGTGGTAGAAATGTTTGCAACTGAGATTTTGCATAACAAATATATGCCTCCTGATCAGTGCATATTCACAACTTTAATTGGGGATGATGAAGTGAGATTTAACAATACAGTATAGTACTTAACAACATCATCACCATCGTTACTTATTCCATTATAAGTTTAGATGTGTAGTGATTTCTCTCCACCAATGCCTTTTGCCCTGTTGACCTGAATTCCCATCTGGCCAAGGTCTTCTGTGTCTTTCACCGTAACATTAAGGACTCTCTTATTAGGTTTGTCCTGCTTTTATATCTTATACTGACTTTTCCTCATCTTTTCTCACTGTATGCCCAAATCACCTTAGTCTTTGATTTCAGTCTATTTTTCAGTCATGGATATTGCATGTTTCATCAACTTTTTCATTTGTAATATGTTTTATCCAGACTACTCTGTTCCTACAATCTCAGCAATAGTTCCTCCCTTCAAAATACCACCAGGGTCTCCAGGGTCTGACTAGGTATAGGTACAAGCATTGTACATGTAGAGTTTGTCTTAATCATAATAGGATGGGCTTTATTTACCAATGTTCCCACAGTTGCCTTCCAATTTGGCCAGAATATTCTTTGTACAGTATCTTCACTAATATATTGTCATTTCACCACTGGTTTCACAATGCAATGTGTTATTCTAGCTTCTAAGACCTTTTTTTACACTGTAATATGGTAATATTTTTTCCTTGTTTAAATGTTAACTTTTCTAATACATTTCAAACATCAAAAAAATCATTTAACAGTTTTGTAAAACCTGTAGTTCTTGTGACACCAAGCTTGGCATTTGATGCACATATTGCATTCACCTCCATACCTCACAGCATCCACACAGCCACTTTCTAGCTGAACTTTCTTCCTTACTTCATCTACAGCACATAAGATTAGTTGTGCTTCCATCAATTTTCAGTCCTCTACTTCATTCTACTGTTCTTTTAAACTTTGTTTTGCTGGTAACACTAGATCATCTGCTTACTTTAGCTTTTCTGCTCTTGATTTCTACCATCCTTTGTACTGTACTGTCCTTTTTAATTTTATTATAATAAACAAGATAGGGCCCAATGTTTTCCTTGAAGGATGCAATTATTTGTCTTGAATACAGATGAGCCTGCCATTGTTTTCATTTTAGATCTTGTATTATAAGGAGAAAATCATCATTTGATCACAGTGTCACTCTGGTACCCTTTGCCTTTTTAATGCCAATCTGATTGTTTTTCTTAGTAGCTACTCTGTCATTTTAAATATCTTCTGAAAATCCTTACAAAGATTACATAGCTTGCCCAATATTTGTGATTTATATTTTGTCAGTGGTAGAGAAACTGTGAACAGTTGCAAAATTGAAATATAAAAAGGAAAATTAGACGAAGGAGAGCGAAAATGATCAAAAAATACTACATGGTAGTTTACAGATCATAGTTCCTTCATACAAATATTAAAGTATCTGAAGGTGAAAGTTACATCATTAATAAATCAGTATTTTCAAAATTAGTATTCCTTCATGCAAATCCTTGTCAGAATTTATGACAAGTTTTTATCAAAATTATGATTGTAAATAGGTTTAGTTTTTGCACAACTAAATTTTATATCATTGTAAGCATTCTATGGGCAGTTTTTAACAAAAAGTTGAATTGGGAAATGAATATCCTTTCATAAGGTAATATTAGTTTGGGAACTATATTAGATAACATATACTGGAGCCCTAGTTTAACTATATATATATATATATATATATATATATTATATATATATATATATATATATATATATAATGTGTGGCTGTATTTATGTTTGTTTTTTATTCTGATTCCTACGCCCTCATGTCTATCTTGCATGGCTATCTATTGAAAAAGGAGTGAGTCAGAAAATGTTTGAATAGCAGATTGGGTTACAAGAAGAACCTTTACTGGTACATTTGCAGCCGCCATGATCAACAATAACAAAAGTTTAAACATATAAGAGGTTTAAACTGGTTAATTTTATTTAGAATTCATGCTGTGGGAGATTTAAAACCAGACCACATAAGACAATCCTGGGGAGATAAAGTATGGATGCAATAAATATAATAAAAAATAATTGAGGAATTATCACACGAAAACACTGAAAATAGAGGTAAAGGAAAAATGGCTTAGAAACAAAACGCCTTGGGAGGTGAAAGACAACTGAGAAACTAATTAACGGAACGAAGTGGCACAAGCCAGTAATTATGAGTTCTGACTATATGAATAAGTGGTAATATTTGTGCAGAAATGAAGAGACAGGTACCAGACATTTCTTCTGTACACGAGAACAAAGCAATTAAATGATTGACCTTAGGGACCAACATATATTTGCGTGATTTACTTCCCGGCAGTCAAAGGTAGAGAGATGGCACCAAGTGTTAATCTTGACTAGATTAACCCAGTCTTCATGGAACCTAATTAGACTCGGTTATGGGACCACTAAATATGTTTTAAAAAGTACTTAATGCATGATAGTAAACACAAAAAAATCTAGATTTTTATATATGTAGACTATGGTGATAGGTAAAATCAACTAGAGTTGAAAACTGGAGAAAAAGGAAAATGCCAGTTTATGATGTAAATGAACAAGTAACAATTGTTGTAGTCATCATCTCTAAATGATATGAGTTAAATACGCAAGTCATTATAATCAGTTATAATATTGCAATACTCTGTACCTAGCTCTTGAGGCGCACAGCACCCATGACAGTGGCATCACGAGACACGGAAAGAGATTACTCGTGCCAGTGGTTGTTTTAAAGCGCCTTTGCCTAGGGGCTACGAGATAACGGAGGGGACAATGGTGTTCAAACGTTTCATCGACGATAATGGAAACTGAACCAATGCGCACCATTCAATAACCATCCACAAGCTATGATCATTAAAGGGAACGGGAAAAATGATATAGAGTTGGGTGAACAGAAACAGTTCGAAACTAAATGGATATGAAACAGTGTAGGCTATATTAATGGGACCACAAAGAAACCTAAAAAAGTTTTATTCTAAAACAGTCGGGAAAACTCAGAAGTACAAATAGATAACAGAGTGGGGAAAAAATTACTGATATTTGATGAACATCTAAATATGACATCAAATACCAATCGCAGTACGATAAACGAAATTATCTAAAAATCTTACCCTTCTTAAGTAAATAATCATGGATAAATAAAGCACAACAGATGTAATCACTAGACCACGTTACGGTCATGATGGTCTGGCAAAATATTAGCTGAAGAAGTTGCAAGGCTAGATTAAATAAAGCAGCCAAATTAATAACAAATAAATACATCAGGATAAGGCCATGGCCCTTCTGCGCTTCACTAAATACTCTCTCTCTCTTTCTCATACACAAAAAAAAATGATTACTTTGAAAATGACTTTCATATCGGACAAAGGGTAAATGGTTTGTACAGTGAGATATACATTATCAGACCACTTGAGTTTGGCACTGTCGAGAAGAATTCACGTTCCTATATATATATATATATATATACACACACACACACACACATATATATATATATATATATATATATATATATATATATATATATATATATATATATAGATAGATATACATATACACACACACAGTATATAATGTGTATGTAAATATACAAAAAGTAGTAGAGTGAATAAAACACAATTATCTAAATTTGACTAAGAATTTAATCATTGCAAGGTACAGAAACACCATGAATCTAAAATAAAATTATGAGGTGCAAATGGAGTGAAAGTTTTACATGCATACTTTACTGACTCTAAATACCATCTCAGATCTTTATCAAAGGTGTCAATAGGAGCCAAAAGTCATCCACAAATGTGTCACCAACCTCACTCCTTACTCATTCGATTCCTACGAAACCTCCAAGTCTGAAATTCTAAGTGCTAGCTAGATGGTTGCTATATGCTGGCTTTGTGTCACATCGAGACATTTCCCAAGGATGTCTAATACTAAGCGGGTAAGTCATACCCATGGCCTTTGCACGGATTCTATATTACGCAATAGATACCGGTTTATATATTATTAAAAAATCGTAACCTCGTGGATCAAGTGATTTAAATAATGTTTGTCGAAATTCTACTAGGTGTGGTTTAAGAACTATTGCAGGTAGTACCAGAACAATAGCTCACTGAGGATATGACAAATCGTCATATATTTTAATGGCTATATACTAAACACATAGCATAATGGTGAAGTAGCAATTCTGTAATGCAAAAGAAAAAAACAACATTTGAAAAAAAAAGCTTATATAGAAAACAGGCAGTACAACAAACAAATAACAGGTTTTGCCAATCCAAAATAAAGAGCATTCTAAGACATCCGTGCCTTAAGTAAAGGAAACAAGAAAACTATAAGCCATAATTGACATACAGCAAGCAGCCCGTCTGATGGACCAGGAGGAAGGTGGACAAGGCTTTCCAAAAAATTAATTTGATATCTGAAAAAATGAAAACGCGAAGAGGAAAAAAGTTTCCGAGATTCAAATTATGCACTGATTGAATGTCCTTGTGATAAGCTGACTATCTCACAAGGAACATCTAAATTGTCACTGTATCTTAATTATACGAGCTTACTGTGAAATGCAGGACTGCGTGTTGGCATAAGCCAACACTATTCTTGAATTACACATAGTGTATTTAAAAGAAAGAGAGTTTTATGTTTTAACGACTAAATTTTTGGTAGAGTATTGTGTGTCTGCTACCACTCTGCTTAACACAGAATAAGAAATATCAAAAGCACTAAGATTCTTTTGCATTTTCTTTCTTTTTTGCCATATTTACGAAAAATAGAAATAAAATTAGTGTTTAAAGAGACGTTTTTCGAACGGTCAATACGCTCTCCGAGCGTCAACTTTATTTTCTGCGCCACTACGCAGGTAAACAATGCTCGTCTGCAGTTGTGAATGTATATCAACATTGATATTGCACTGTCCGAATAGTGTTCGAAAACATCAGTATCTTCTGGCCGTCAAGACATTGCTGTAAGTTGTGAATAAGGACAGAAATGACCAGACCTGTACATAATTTCAAAATAGTGGAAGCTAAATGAAGCTAACGATTCTAATGTAGGTATTGGTGCAGATCGAGAACCCTAAATCCCAGGGTAGTCAGTTAAGGTAGCCTAAATATCCCTCCCAAGGGTAAATGGGGTAGTCTACTTTAATCCACCATTACAAGAATTATGTTGCCACCTGCACTATTCATTTTGATACTGCATACATCTCGTCGTCAAATTGCCGGGGGCGGCAAGTTTGTAACTAAAGCCTAGCATAGGGCCGGGCCTCATTTAGGCTAGGTCAGATAGCCCGTCAGGCCCTACAAGAATGCCAAGTGAGGTATGATTACGATGGAGTATGTTTAGAGGAGAATTGGAATTGCAGATGTGAAGTTAATAGCCTATCCTAGTCGAAGAGGGATGGTTGGGGTGTAGCCCGAGTGCCTACCTATGATATAATGAGATAGCCTAGCCCAGGCTAGTCAGCAATATGGGGCAAAACTGAAGACTGTTACCATGGTCTGGTTCCAGCCAGTCGCCGACTTGGGTATATACAGCCTTTTTAATGTTTTTGTTTATGTTTATGTCTTGTTTATGTTTATGTCTTGTTTATGTTAGGCCTAGGCTATTTACCATCCTCTGTTTATGTGTTTAGGCAATGTTCATCCCAAGGGGTTGGTATTAAACATGGTGTCCATTTTGCAAGTAAATTGGTTGTCACTGAACCTAGAAGGACCCAATAATTATTGTCTTCAGTTTTACCCATTATAGCCTAGTCACTGCAATATAATGAGTGGGTAAATAGCCTTGTTTATGATGATATTTGGGTAGTTTTGAGAACGATGGGAGCGGGCTCTAATGCAACATCCAAGTGGCAGTTAGCCTATGTTTCCAATGTTCAGTGTTATTTTGGGGGATCTATGGGGGGGGTAAAGCCTCCCTGGCCAGGTTAGGACATAGCACCGCAAGTCAGGTTAGGAAGATAAGGCCTGGTTAGGTCAGGACATGGCATTATAGGAAATGTTATGTTTTTTCGGCAGCGGAACCTGTACTTGTCGTTCTTGACTAGCTCCTAATATTCTTTGGCTAACATGCCCCTCCCCCTTTGAAGTCCAGCACTGATAGAGTGCTTTTGGGGATTCTTTAGGAAGACTCTGGCACAAAAAAGTATTGGGAAATGAGGTAGATTTTCTACGCTTGCATGTCTGACCATACTGCTAATGTTAGTTCATAGGAGTTCGGGTCGTTTCTGCTGTAAGTCATTTAGGCCGTAAACATGTTTACATGCAAAATGGGCACTGTGTATAGTACCACCCCCTTGGGGATGTACATAAAACATGAGATAATGATGATATCCACCATAAACACAACGTCTTACATTGTTTTGGATGTTACGACTGAAATGACCAGGACTGGTTCAGAGCACTCAGACAAAGACTGGACCACAATTAATCAATTTCAATATTAATCTTTTTTGGAAGAATGTTGCTGATTGGGTATGCAGGCAAATGACCTAAGCTTCGTCTACAGAAACAGTGGAGCAAACACAGCTGCTATAAGTTTTTGGTTTTTCAGCTGGGCTCTGTAAGTAACAAAATGTAGCAAAAAGCATTTATTACACATGGTTGATGTAGGCCATCTATAGGAATTGCAGATCCTTGTTTATACTGCTGTTTCTGTATCAGCCTTTAAAATGAAGATTGATTATATATGATGATCATTTTTCTGTTTCTTCTTAATACAACAATTGTTTTGCTGGTCTAGGGTACAAGTTGGAATGCACTCTACCTCACTGTTGTAGAAATAGACTCAAGACTGTTCAGACACACACATCTGACTTGGATTCCAACTCTGTCAGCACGAAATCATCTTAACAACAAGAGCCCAACCTGACCAACCCTTATTAAGTATGAACAAGTGTACCTAGCATTGGTTGCCATCCTTGTACCGTAGTAGATGGGCCTTAGCAAAGGTTCTCCGTCCCCATTCTTGTAGTTGGCCCATAATCTAACAAAAGGGTCTCCACTCCACATTCTGTAGAATGTGACCCATCATGAACAATGAAAACTACTCTTACCAGAAGGTATCATGTGAAAAACTAATTAGTTTTCTTACCTTATTCAGTCATTGAAATCAAAACACATCTGATTCTAATATCTGCTTTATAATAGTACAGCATGTATCCTGCATTGCATACACTACATGTTCACAGTAATCACTATGCAAGCCATTTTTTATAGATATGTGGAGATTCATTTTCAGTTATATAAAAAATAACACATGCTCTGACTGAGGGTCATTATTGTGCTAGATTCTTCGCCACAAAATGGAAATATTTAGTTATGGCACCAGAGTACAGCTTATCATTGTGGCAAAAGTCAAAATTTACATTTGTTGGTAGAGATTGAATTTGCCTGTCAGTAATTGTATGCATGTGATTTCTTTTTTAAAGTCTACACTTATCCTCTTGAATCAATGAGCCACCAAATATGGATGGAAAGTACTAAGGACTGTTCTATAGCTGCCATTCACACCTATGACAGACTTGGAAAAATTTTTTGTTACAGTAAGTTTAACGAAATCTCCAACTGTGTTTGATTAGGTATGACTAATTTTTTACATTTTAGGACACGCTGAACGAGTTATTTTTTATATAATTTTCTTCGTAGCAGAATACAAACCTTCATATTTTAGTTGGGATGGGATAACTCTGCTGAAAGTTGGTCCAGTCATTGTCACTAGATGACAAGTTAGTTGACTTGACATTCGAGGGATGGGGTAGTGGGTGCCCACTCACTTGATGAGTAGGAAACTTCTTTGCTTTGCAGGCATACTGAGTATCATGCATCGTGGCTCTTGTTCAAGATTTTCATTTATTATTTCTTGTTTGAATGATTAATAGCTCTGGCTTGTATGTGGATTGTGCTTATTGTGGCTCCAGATAGAATGATGGTGCTTGAGAATTCATTCCCTAGAAAGAATGAGCAGTGAAGATGAGAACAAGTTTGTACTTGGTTTGTGTTGCCTGTAACACTGCTAAATCCTTTGAGCTGTTTCCTCCCAGACTGTCCCAGCTCTCTCCCTGACCTTTCAGCTCATTCTTCTCTGTCCATTCTTCCCAGTCCAAGAGAGGATACTTGTGTGAAGGGTCACAAAGCAAGCAGCATGTCTTGCCCTCTAGTGATGAGCTGAGTGTGTGTGTGTGCTGGGCTCTTCAGGAAAGACTCCAACACATGCCTGTGGTATGCCACCTCCTACCTCTACTTTGTCAGCTGCTCATTTGTTTGAAGTACCTGCAGAAAAAAGTTAAGTATACCTCAGTTTAACCAGACCACTGACCTGATTAACAGCCTCCTAGGCCTGGCCCGAAGGATTAGATTTATTTTACGTGGCTAAGAACCAACTGGTTACCTAGCAACGGGACCTACAGCTTATTGTGGAATCCGAACCACATTATGACGAGAAATGAATTTCTATCACCAGAAATAAATTCCCCTAATTCTTCATTGGCTGGTCGGGGAGTCGAACGCTGGACCAACAGCATGCTAGCGAAGAGCTCTACCCACCCAGCCAATGAAGAACTTAGTACCTGCAAAAGATTGGCCTTCTCTCAGTACCTGGAAAGCCAACTTTTGCGTCATTCCTGGACCACTTAGCTACAGCAAAGAGTTCCTCTGTTGCTGCTGCTGATATTTCCAGCCCCACTAAGAACCTCAGCTCCATTGAGCCTCCTGCAGAAATTGCCCTAACTATAGAAGGTACCCTTTGTTATTAAAAACAGGTCATATTCCTTCATTGCCTCAATCAGTTCTGCTATGGTTGAGAAGAGTAATGCCTCTTGGATGGAGTAAAGTGGGGAAGCTCATCTCCTTCCCTTCGTCGTTGAGCTCTTACTCCATATCTTCTTTCCCATCTTATTCTCTTAGGAAGAAGAGGAGGAGGACTTAGAAGTCCTTTTATGAGTGGTCCTGTTCCAGTGTCAAAAGTAAGCCCATCCTCTCATCAAGGGCCGGCAGTGGTGTTTGCTCACCAAAGGGTGGAATGTTTGCAGTAGGTAGGGATGATACAGGAGTTCCTGAGCTTGCTAGGGACCTTGAGTCTTCCTGCTTCTTAGTAAAGGGAACTGCCCCAAATTCTCTTCTGTATATCAGCAAATGTTAAAAATTTGGTACATCCCTCTTGTTTGGCTTGTGTGCTAGCAAATGGAGTTTCAAGCCTGACAGGTCAATTCTGTAAGGGGTGCATTAAGAGGTCTTCCTTGCAGTGGGAGTGACATATTAGGAAGAAGGATAGGAACCATTTGCTTCATCCTTGGGTGGGTTGGGGAAATACTTCCCTGGTGACACTGCCGAATCCTTCTAGTTCTTTTCTTCCATCCCTTCCTATACCTATCCCCTCACCTTCTGTCTGTATTGTGTACCTCTCCCCCAGCTAATGTGTGCTTCCTCATTGGTCCAGGGAGGTATTTAGGATAATGCTGGTTCCTGTCATATGATTCCTCAGATGACAAGTCAGGTACCTGGGTCAGTGTCTTCCCTAGCAGGATCCCGACTTGTGTGCCCTACTCACAACCGCTTACCCCTACTGATACTTCTGCTGCTGTTCCAGGAATGTTGTCGTCAATCAAGTATCAGCTCAGGATGTGGACTTTCTTTCACAGCAATCCTCAGTCACTTAGCCTCAGCTAAGAAAGAGGATTCTCCTGTTCCTTCTGCTGTTTCTTAGTCTGCTAAGGAAGCTGACCCTCTCAAAGTGGTAGTACTTCCTGTGGGAGATGTTCTAGTAACTTCCATGGCTTAAGCAACGATGAAACCTCCTGCTTTGACTGGTCTTTTGGCACCTGAGGTGAACAGGACATAAGCTTCAGATCTGGGCTGGGGAGCTCTTCTAGGGGATCAAGAGGTTTCTGGGACCTCGTCCTCAGAGACTTCCCTTCACATCAATGTAAAAGAGCTGAAGGCTGTTCATCTAGGCCTCCTACATTTCTTTTCGTTGATCCGCAACAAGACAGTGGTTGTTCATGCGGACAACACCACGGCACTGTTGTATATCAAGAAATGGGGTCACTCGTTCCTTCTCCCTCTGCCAAACTGCAAAGGACCTTCTTTGGGCACACCAGAATCAAGTGACGCTGGTCACTCGCTTCATCCGGGGAAAATTAAATGTCCTGGTGAACGAGCTGATCCGTCACAAGCAGGTCCTTCCTACCGAATGGACCCTGGACCACAGGATTTGTGTCCTTTGGATTGTGGGGCAAACCCCCCCATAGACTTGTTTGCCACCTCAAGAAACAATCGTCTTCCTCACTTCTGCTCTCCAGCCCCGGATCCCCTGGCTTGGGCAACAGACGCCATGCTTCTAGATTGGTCAGGTCTGGACCTTTGTGCCTTCCCTCCCTTCAGCTTGGTCAGGGAAGTATTCAAGAAATTCGTGTCTCACTGCAACGTCTCAGTGACACTCGTGGCACCGTTCTGGCCCACGAAGGAATGGTTCCCGGACCTTCTTCATCTTCTGGTAGACTTCCCAAGGCTGCTTCCCTAAAGACTGTGGCTACTCAGACAGCTACACTTAAGGAGGTATCACCAAGGTTTATCCACTCTTGCTCTGACAGGCTTCAGACTGTCAGGAAACTCGTCAGAGCGAAAGATTTTTCAAGAGCAGCTGCGGAAGCTATTGCAATGTGCAGATGACAGTCTACTTGCAACATCTACCAGTCAGATTGGACAGTGTTCTGTCGATGGTGCCTCAGACATCACATTTCGTGTTCCGAGACGTCTTTAGCTCAGAATGCTGATTTTCTCCTTTACCTGAAGACTTCTAAGAGTCTATCCTCACCCACCATTGAAAGGATACTGAGTGATGCTTTCCTCAGTTTTCATGCACAAAGGTTTGGCTCTTTCATCTAATCAGAATCTTAATGATCTTAAGTCATTTGATACGTCCAAGTAGGAGAAGTCTGACTTAATGTCTTGGAACTTGGATGTAGTCCTTAAGTGGCTTTCGGGCCCTCCTTTCGAGCCTGTTTGTTTCGCCTCTCTCTCAAGAACCTTTTGCGGAAGACCCTCTTTCTAGTAGCCCTGGCTACAGCTAAACGCGTAAGTGAGCTACATGTGATTGACAAGAGGATTGGCTTCTCCTAAGGGGATGCAGTTTGCTCTTTCATCTTGGGTTTCTTGGCTAAGAATGAGGATCCTTCTAAGCCCTGGCCTCACTCATTCCATATCAAGAATTTAATGGATATTCTGGGCCCAGACGAAGAGGAGTGGGTTCTTTGCCCAGTCAGATCACTGAGGTACTATCTGCATAGGACCAAGAAAATCAGAGGACCTTCTTGTAACCTCTGGTGTTCTATCAAGAATCCTTCTCGCCCACTTTCTAAGAATGCCTTATCGTTCTTTATTAGAGACCTGATCTCCGAAGCACATTCCCGGAATCAGGAAGACACTTTTCCGTTGATCAAAGTCAAAACTCATGAAGTCAGAGCAGTAGCCACCTCTCTCGCCTTCAGACATAATTTATCCCTCTCATCTATTCTTCAGTCGACCTTTTGGAGGTGCAAGTCGATCTTCGTGTCTCATTATTTAAAAGAAGTGGAAACAGTATTTGAAAACTGCAGTACCCTCAGACCTTTGGCAGTGGCTGGCATGGTATGGGGGAAGAAGCATTGGAGAGATCCTGTCTCTCTTCTGTCTCTTTGCCTTGTTATAAGGATGTTGAGTTTTTGGGGAGACTGGGGGTACTTTGTACCTGGAGTGCCCACCAGTTTGTTGGATGGGTAGTGGTTTTATGTTGTGTCAGGGTTGGTGACAGGGGTTCTCTGGTTTCTTGTTCTGGTACTGCACCCAGGGCAAGGGCAACTTTTTTCCTGCAGTACGTCTTGTCAGCAATCAGGCATATCCTCCGTTGCAAGACTCCCACTGATGTAGAGGCGACTTTCGGCTCACTGCTGCACCACTACAGGTTAAGATGAGCACCAACCAGAGGCAGCATTCATCTGCTGTAGCTCTCTTACCAGGTAAGGAAGCAACAAGCTTTGTTTCAGTGTTAGCCACCTTTTTGTAGTTCAAGTTTTTACCACACCTAATGTGTTGAATTAGAGAAGTTCATTCATCCCACCCCCCTTGCAATGTGGGATTCAGCTAAGTAATTACTTGGTAAATTACTTATGTAAAAATGACATTTTTATAATGAAACTAAGTTTTATATATACTTACCAAGTAATTACTGATTCAGAGCTGTCCCTCCCTCCCCTCTGTTTCTTTTGTTCATGGACTTTGCGGCAATAAAAAGAATGACACCGCAGGCTTCTGTCACTTCCTTGCTCCCGTCGCAGTGGGTGGGGCCTGTCACACCCACTTTGCAACCGACGTGCTACTGCGAATTTTGAATTTAGAATGTTGTGTGAGCATAATCGTTAGCTAAGTAATTACTTGGTAAGTATATATATATATAAAACTTAATTTTATTATAAAAATGTAATTTTTTAAAACAAAAATAATAATACTGTATAAAAATCACATGTCAATTGAAAAAACTTGAGTGCAGTGGGATTCAGTTGAGATCCAGGCATAAGGATATGAAATGGTTGGGAATGGATAACTTGGCAGTTGTGGGCTGAAATTGTGGGCTTGTGGGTGAAAGTCATTTTGATCACAAGATTGAGTGGTTAGATGGCATTTCTAGAATCAATGCCAGATACTTCCAGGTAAAAATTTTTTTGTGTTGGTGGCAACGGTTTGGGTTCTACCTAAATATTGACCCCATACAGTGCTACTTAAACATGGAAATGCAAACATACATACACCCACCTTCAGTCAGAACAGTGGTTTTCATTCAACTTTTGCTGAAAATACTAAGATGAGTGAGTTCTTTGTCATCATTTTGTTTCACTTTCTGCTAAGATGAGTGAGTTCTTTGTCATCATTTTGTTTCACTTTCTTATCTTTTATCCTCTTCCAAGAGCAGTTATGATAAAGTATTTAGTTGAATCCCCAGTTAGTAGCCAGTTTGCATTAACTTTTTTCCAAGTTGCAAAGACTTCATTGTCTCATCCACTAAGTAATTTTATGTAGAATTTGAGATTGGTCCACTTTTATAGGAGTGTTCTGTTTTAAATTATTTCAACATTAATTTTCATTTGCTCTTCAGTTTAGGAGTCATTATATACTAAATTGCTAGTGGTCTTAGAAATGGTGCATTAAATATTTTCCCTATGTATACTCTGTACGTATAGTCATTTAAAAGTCTTGTAACTACATTTTATAACATATTCTTTTATTTGCAGTATGAAGATAATTTGAGATGGCTGAGGGAGGTGAAGGTACTGGTGGAGGACCAGGATGCACTATCCCAGAAATGGTAGCCCAGTGCTACTATCGCTATGGCTTGTATGTTGCAACACATCCTAAAAAAGTGATATTATTAGCGGTAACCTCTTTTCTCTTTCTGTGGTAAGGGAATAACGTGGTTCATTTTAATGAAGCAAAATAATATTGTTCCTATGGGAGTACAAACCATTATCTTTTACGCCTGCTCTGGCCCTGACAGGATTCAGACTGTCAGGAGCCTCGTCAGAGGGAAAGGTTTTTCATGACAAGCTGCAGAGGCTATTGCTAGATGCAGGAGAGCTTCTTCTAGCAGGCTCTATCAGTCTAAGTGGACCATTTTCAAAGATGGTGCAAGAGCAATAGAATCTCTTCTTCTGATGGCTGTGAGCCTAATAGCAGATTTTTTACTCTTTTTGAGGACTTCCAGAAAGCTGTCGCCCTCTACAATCAAAGGATACTTCAAAGGATACTGGTCAGTGCTTGGCTCAGTATTTAAGCATAGAGGCTTGGACCTGTCCTTTAATCAGGACCTTAGCGACCTCATTAGATCTTTTGAAACCTCCAAGCATGAGAAGCCCGGTGCAGTGTCTTGGAGTTTAGACATGGTTTTGAAATGGCTTACTGGTTCTACCTTCGAACCACTCAGCTCAGTTTCGCTCAAGAACCTCATGAAAAAGACTTTTAGCAAACTGCGTGCTTTTGACAAAATAGTTGGGTTTTCTCAAGGGGACGCTATCTGCTCCCTTTCTCTTGGTTTCCTTGCCAAGAACGAGAATGTCTCCAATCCCTGGCCTTGCACGTTTGCCATTAAGAATTTAATGGACATTCTTGGAGCAGGGGTGGGGAAGAGATTGCTTTGCCCTGTGAAATCATTTAGATACTACCTCCATAGGACAGAGAAAATTAGAGGGCCCTCAAATAATCTCAGGTGTTTTGTGAGAAACCCATTTCGACCCCTGTCAAAGAATGCCCTTTTGTTCTTAAGGAGCCTCATTTTGGAAGCTCATTCTCAGGTACAGGATGATGTCTTTCCTTCCCTTAGAGTAAAGGCTCATGAGGTTCGAGCCGTCGCCACGTCTCTTGCCTTTCGCCATAATTTGTCTTCATCGTCTATCCTGCAATCAGCTTTTTGGAGGTCCAAGTCTATTTTCGCGTCACATTATCTCAAGGACGCTGAAACTGTTTTCGAAAACTGCAGCATGTTAGGACCAGGCATGGTGTTGGGAGAGGAAGCATAGGGGACTCTCTGTCCTCTACGACCCTCTCGCCTTGTTGTAAGATGTTGAGTTCAAGGTCTGGGGGCACATTGTACCTGGAGTACCCATCAGTTTTTAATGGTTGGGGTGGAGGTTTTTTATTCTAGTGTAGGTGATGGCGTTGTTTTTTTTTACTCTGGTCTCCACCCAGGGCAAGGGCACCCTTTTTTAATCTTTGTCAACCATCAGTGAACTACCATGGCTGCAAAATACCCACTGAAGTGGAGATGATCCTTGACCAGTAGGCTGCAAAATACCCACTGAAGTGGGGGTGATCCTTGACCATATTGCCACATCCTCCACAGGTTAAGATGAGCACCTCCCAGAGGCAGTACCAGTCTGCAGGAGCTCTCTTACCAGGTAAGGAACAACAAGCATTATTCTGATGCTAGCAACCTTTTCTATTTCATAGCCATTACTCTCTTAATGTTGTGGAGTAGAATATGTCCATGTTCCCTTCTCCATTCGATATGGAATCAGCTATGTAATTACTTGGTAAAATAAAGTTTTATATATCATACCAAGTAATTACATAACTGGAGCCCACCCACCTTCCCTCATATGGACATCGGGTAAAACGAATGGAAGCTCTTTGCTGAGTTGTACCTATCAGTCCCGAAAGTGGGCAGGACCTTGTCACTTCACGAATGACAGCAGTGCCACCGCAAAATTTGAATTCTTAGACTGCCATATAGAAAGCTAGTACCTATCTAATTACTTGATAAATATATATAAAACTTTATTATATCATGAAAATGTCATTTTTATGTAAGTAACTTACCAAGTAATTACATAGCTACAGTTTGTAACTCACGCGGCAGTTTTTTTTTTGTTAAAAATCGCGGTAGCACTTCAATTCTTTGGTGTAGGGGACAGTCCCTGCCCACTAACGGGAGCACTGGAAACGACTTGGCAGATAACCTCATTCTGTTTCTGCCGGCTCTCGAGTAAACATCGGGTGTTTGCAGCAGCTTTTTCATTGGTTTTCAGTTGAGTAACTGGATTTCGGTGAAGTATTATTGCTTATTTCGAGTAGCCTTCAAGCTTTGGTAGCTTTCAGGATCGTTTTCTAGTTTTTGTTATTATTATGTGTGATTCAAGTTCATCAAGTTTTCGCTGCTGTAGTGAAGGTTGCAAAACCAGATTGATCAAATCTTCATATGACTCATACAATTTGCAGTAAGTGTAGTGGGCAGTAATGTAGTAGGGAGAGAACTTGTGCTAAATGTAATAATTGACCCGAGCATCCGGCGCCTAATCCCAAGCACCCAGCACCAACTCTCAAGCACTCGGCACCAGATGAACATAAGTGGAAGGTACTTAAATCTCACCTAGACAAGTTAGAAAGGGATTGGAAGAAGAATGTGGCCTCTAGAGCCAAGAAACATGCTTCACTTAGCCTAGAATTTATACCTAAGCCTAGGTTAGAAGACAACCCTGCTTTTCCTTCTTCCCCCCTTCCCACTTTTTCTCCTGCTGCTAGCCCTGCTACTTTTAATCCACTTACTCCCGCACCTAGCTCCCTTGCTTCCGACCCTTGCCATTGCTGGTCTCAAGTCTAGGTTTGACAAGAAATTTAACCTAGTAGTGAATACAGTGAAATGGAGGAGGTGGCTCCTCTCCCCGCTAGTTCTCATAGATGAAGGTCACTGTTCTGCTCCCCTAAACCTAGGAGAAGACATACTGGAAGTCCAAGGAAGGCCAGTGGGGTTGGCCCACAGGTTGCTGCCCCCTCAGTCGAGCCTGTTGCGCATTCCCAGGTATTGGCAGACAGCCACTGGAAAGGTGTCTTGACAGGTGACAGTGTTGTGCAAGTGGAGGATGTGGCTATTCATCCCGGCTGCCGGTTCTCCTAGATGAAGGTCCCTGTCCTGCTCCCCTGAACCTGAGAAAAGACATACTGGAAGTCCAAGAGAGGCCAGTGGGGTTAGCCTACAGGTAGCTGCCCCCCCAGTCGAGCCTGTTGCGCGTTCCCAGGTATTGTCTTAGCTTGAAGAAGGGGAGTGGAGTATATTCATTACCCTCTCATCCTCATAATGCATCCTTTTGCCTCTGGATAGATATCTGGGGTTATCCGTTACTACATCATTTAACAAGGAAAAATTATCTTTTACCTTGTGACCTTTGTGCTTCCACATGCTAGTAGGAATGCCACCCATGGTTTTGCTGTCAAGACCCTTTGGGTAGCATGTGGATTGGACAAAATAGACAGTGATCAGTTTTCATCCCTCTGTGATGTTTGTGGAGATATGATTGCTACCTCAGAAAAGTTACAGTAAAGAAATGGGTTTGTGTGGAGAAGTCTTATTAAAAAGTGACATATAATTACCATGTACTGACCTGAAGTGATTAGGATTGAGTTTAGATGTGAAAAAAGTTTAGACTTATTTACAATTTATAATAATGGAAGGATTTGTCTATATATTTATCACTGATTACTTTTAATTTGAACTAGTGCACCCCTCTGGCACCTGCCCATTCTTCCTGGTTATCTTCCACAAGAATATGTCACATCCTTGAAAAACTACAGTGTTCCCCCACCTGCTCCAGAGGGAGGCATACGACTTGATCCGTCTCCTACCCCAACACCCTTATGGTACCAAGGGCCTCCTCGTGCTTATATACAGCAGGTAAGTGTGATTGAATTATGTAAGAAAATGCTTTTTCTTATGAGGAGCCCTTATGTTGCAGATGAAATATATAAATATTATCTAGGAAATTTTTATTGAAAATTAAAATCTCTCAGTTTTGCTCTTCTAGTATAACATGGCCAAATTCCACATGTGTTTTTTTAATTAATGAAGACTAAATTTTATTGCAAATCTTGACATTGTATAAGTGGCAGATATGACTTGAAAATCAAAGATGCTTGCCAGAAGATGCAAAGTGCATGTAAAGTATAATCCCCCTCGATGTGGGACCACCTTGACGTGTTGAGGGAGCTCATGAACCCTAAGAATTTGTTCCATGGTTTGAGTCCAACAGTCTCATTTATTATTATATATTTCTGTGGAATTAACTTTGTGGAATTTTCCACTTTTTGTAAAATTTACTGGACCTGATAAATAGGTAAAGATATCATAGTTGGGATTGGGTCTCTATCCAAAGCTAAATAGTGGGAATTGTGGTAGGACCATCAACTACCTGAGAATGTTCGGACCTGAGAGATATCAGATAGATAGCTAAAAAAATGGAACTGTTCTCTAGGGCTGGACCATGGATTCCAGGGGGTTTTGGTTCTGGGGATAGGACTCTCGGCATTCTATCTGGTTTGCCCATAATATGATTAGGATAGGGATGATTGTATTCTTGTAATACTCTCAGTCCTAGCAAGTGGGGTTTGGCTTACACTTGGGTCACTCTAATCTTGTGCTATCCCCTGTGGGGTAGGGTAGGGACGCAGACATTTGGGAGTTGGTTCTCACTTGTGCCATTGCTGGAAGAATAAGCTCCACAAAAGGCTGATGATATCCTTTTTAAGGTCTACAGGTTTACATTTTCTTTTTCTCCAATCTTGAGGACAAGTCATTATAGGGATTCGAGTACCCCTGAGCCCTTTGATGGTACCATTCTGGCACAGTTGACGACCGCTGCTCCAGTGCAGAACAAATCTGGCATGGAAATGGACAATTCTCTGAATAATCCAAATAATCAAAATCAGGGTGGTATTAAAACTTTAATATCATATAAAACACTCAAAATGACTAAATATCAACGTTACCCAACCTTAAATCACTTTGACTCCCTCATTGGTAGTGGAAGTTGGCCAAGGTTTCTGACCATGGAAACAGGATGACAACAAATTTCAGCTTTGAAGTTGGAAAACTACTTATTAAAAAAGATATCCAACAACAGAAATGTCATTCAGACAAATAAAAGAAAGGACATGGCTTATAGAAGCCACAACAAAAAACCAATCTGAAGACTATTTGTCCATGAAAAGTATTGATAATCTAAATTTAATTGTAGTGAATATTTCTAATTGAAAAATACCACTAATGGGTGAATTTTCCGTGAATAATGTATACACAGTGTATGTTCCATTGAGAAATCGGCGAATCAGTGAGTCTGTGAAACATGAGAACACAAATACTGTAGGTTTACTGTAGGCCAAAGTGTGTAAACTGTGTGCAAAATCATCACCCAAGGTCCAAAGAATGCATGTTTTTATGTACAATACAGAATTAAAAATCTTACAAGAAAGGACTGGAATGTCTGTAAAGGAAGCTAAATTGGAACTGAAAGTGAGAGGAATTCAAGATTCGTATAAGAAACATAATGTTCTTCAGTAACAAAAACCGGTAGTGAAACAAATGCTCACAGATGGAAGTAATGGAACACAGAAACAAAAAAATCCCAAGAAGAAAATGCCTTACAAACAAAAACTAAATTGGCAATAAATAAAGAAGAGGTACAAATGATATGGATAACATTTTATCAAATTCATATGAAGTATTAATGCAAATAGTACAAGAAGATACTACTACAAAAGTAGCAGGGGAAACTTGTGATGGACCAGAAATTAAAGATAAAAAGAGACCGTTGAACTATTAATAGAGAAACTGCGGTTAAACCCAAGACAAAGGATATGAAGAAAGAACAAAAACAAAAACAAGCTAAGAATATACCTTTATCTCCTAAAATAATAGTAAAACCCATGGAAGCAGATGTCCAAAATAGTGAAGAAGTTGAAGAGAACCCAACCATAGATTATGTCAAGGGAGAAGGGATTACTCCATCTCCAGCAAATGGTACAAGAACAAATGAAACATGAAATATACAAGGTAACACATTTGGATGTAACAGGTGTTTTGTTGAATTGTGCAGTAATAGCAAAAACATAATGAAAGATGGCTTAACAAACATCATAAGAAATTTTATGAAATAAAGCAAAAAAAGAAACCACAGATTTGAGTACCCATGAAGAGGATTTCATGTGCATTGACTACTTAGTATATTATAAAGAAAAACAAATGAATGTCGTGAGTAAATTATTATGAAAAATCCAAGTTGATAATACCAAAAAATAGAAAGTAAAACTCGACTGCTATGACATAATATTTTCAATAGCTGTAAGAGGGCCGGGGTTCAAATTCCGCTGCTCACTGATGGCTCGGATTGTGCCACTGCAAACATCCCAGCAGCCCATCACTGGCCACGTGTCATAGGCATTGGGACCTGTCCCCCACTGGCTGTCGGCCTAAGAAACAGATCAGCACCTGCCCTATGAGCCTACAGAGGCCCAGGAGGACTTCAACTTAACTAAATATTATACAATGGAACGTAAATGATCTACACACCATTTACACCTGGGAGAAATAAAAAGATTACTAAAAGAATATGAACCAATGATATTGTGTCAACAAAACAATATCAACAATAGGTAGATACACCTTAGCATCTGCATTTAGAGAGGAAGAAGGAAATTTAGGTACTGCTATATATCTACATAAAGTATGTTATGACAAAGTACATGTAAACTTCACTGACCTGTAAATATTAAGTATTAGAATACGAATAAAAAACAGTAATTATGTAATTTATAATTTATACAACCAACCTAATAAAAATTACAACAATGATAAACTTGAAGAATTATTTACCAGTGCCAGAGAACCTACATTAATAGTAGGTGATTTTAATGCTCACAGCCCAGTATGGGACTGTAATTATACAAACTCAAATAGAGCAGGAAGTAAAATAGAAGAATTCATAGATTCAAACGACATGTGCTTTATAACGAAATCAGCACATATTTTTCAAAAACACGTGGAACTTTTTCTTCAGTAGACATAACTCTGTATACAACAAGCATGGTAGACAGATTGAATTGGAATACAGTTGATGACTTGCACACCAGTGATCATTTCCCAGTGTTAATTTCATTATTACAAAATAATCCTGCCAAGCATGTCCCTCAATATATATAACATTTATAAAGCAGATTGGGAATTATATGAATTCCACGCTAGGAATATCCCACCATTTGAGTATCAAGATCATAATGAACCAAATAGATTTCTTGTTGATTTCATTAAAAATGCTGCTGATAAAGCAATACCAAATTCAAAATCTCATCCAGCAAAACACAAAGTCCCATGGTAGTCTGAAAACTAACAATTGATAAAAACAAAACACCAAATTGGAAGACGATTAGATAATTTGAATAGAAAGTTCTGTAAAATAAATAAAACTACCGATATATGAAGAAAATTTACAAAAACTAACTACACTATCATTAGAAATTGATATATTAAAACCTCTATATAACAAAATAACTGCAAAGTTTAAAAGAGAAGTAATTCAAGGAAGAATCATTTCATGGATGAAATATATTTCAGATATCTCTAATAACACTCCCATACAAAAAATATGGGAAAAAATTCAGGAAAATAAATGGTACCCATGTTAAACCACCCAGGCATGCCATACTAAAAGATGGGAAAAGAATACTTGATCCAAAAGAAAAAAGTAATGTAATAGGAGAAAACTTTGCAAAAGTAAGTAGTCATAGAAATTTAGATGAACATTACGGAACAAAGAAAATTAGTATGGAATTAGTAACAATAAATTTTGAAACCATAAATGATATATATTATAATAGAAAATTTAATATGGAAGAGTTGGAATTTGCTCTGTGGCACAGCAATAAATCTGCCCTGGAGGTGACAATATTTCTTTTGAAATGATCTACACCTTTGGCAAAGTCATACTTATTAGAGTTTTATAATCATTTATGACTTCGAAGTTTATTTCCTGGTCAATGGTGTAAAGCTATAATTATTCCTATCCCCAAACCTGGCAAGGATCCCAGTAATGTAAACAATTACAGACCAATTTCTTTAACAAGTTGTTTATGCAAATTACTAGAGAAAATGGTAAATGCTCGACTAACATGGCACATTCGAAAAAATAAAATTTTGACTCCCACTCAATTCGGGTCACAATGTAACAGATCTACATTGGATTCTCTGTCTAACTTAGAAGGCCACATATGAAAAGGATTTGAACGAAAACAAATTACTATAGCTGTCTTTTTTGACACTGAAAAGGCATATGCTACTACATGGAGATATGCAACATTAAAACATTAAAAGTGTTACATATAAACAGCATCCGTGGACATTTATCCAGGTTTATCCAAAAATTTTTGACAAAACACACTTTTCAAGTGAGAATTAATGATGTAGTGTCAAGTACATTTCCACTTGAAAATGGTGTTCCACAAGGAAGCGTCCTTAGTGGCACACTGTTTACTGTAGCAATAAATGACATCAGTAATACTCTACCTATTGGAATGAAAAGTAACTTGTATATGGATGATTTTGCCATATATTATTCAGCATCTCGCTTAAAACATGCAGAGCGAATCATTAATAAAACTGTAATAAAAATAGGTGAATAGGCCTCATCTGTAGGCTTCAAATTTGCTATACAAAAGACTCAAGCAGTAACATTTTATAAAAATAAAAAGTGGAAAAAAGGGTGAAGAAATAGATTTAAAAATCAGAAACCATAGTATACCAAATAACCAAACAGCAAAATTTTTGGGATTAGTATTTGATACTCACTTGAACTGGAAAGCCCGCATAACATATGTGAAATCTAAATGTAAAAGAGCATTAATTAAATCTAATTAAAAACTATGGAACACTGCTTAGGGAGCTGATAGACATACCCTTATTTTACTGTATAAAGCAACAGTGTTTTCTGTCATTGAAATATATGGTTCAGCATCAGGCGCAACACTGAAAATGTTAGACCCAGTTATTCACAGTGATTAGAGATGAAACATCAACAGTGATAAGATATTCTCTAGTGCACCGTTAAAGTATGTGTGATAATCATAGTCAACTAAACTTTTAATGAAGTATGGTACAATAAATTAGACAAAGCAAAAATATGGCAACACTACCTCATTATCTGTTGTGAATTTGCTGGATTTGTTTATTTTCATGGTTTTTATGTTTATGGTACAGTAATTGATATTATTTTCACTAAAGGATTTGTACATTACTGTACAGTACTGGTATACGAGAGAGAGATAGAGATTTTATATGTCGTCACAGAAAAATTGCCACAGTATTACTGAAGCATGGATGTTTTAAGTTGCCTATGAATGAAATTTTGGATTTTAAATATTTTATGGTGATTAGATCAGTATAGTATATGTGAATGGAATCCGTATGTGAAATAACGTGTTATAGATATTCTGCCATGTTTTCTCATTTAAAGTATATTTATACAGAGAGAGAGAACAGAAGAATTTTGTAATAAATTTATGCAAAACAAAGTAAACCAAGGACTTACTGTAGTAGATTTTTTTTTATCATAGTTGTATTTGTACATAATCACGAAAATACTAGTACAGTAAATATCATTTCAAAATCATCTAACAACACAGGAAAATATCAATACTATAGGTAAAATATATGGCCAGTGCATTACGATGTGCAAAGTTACGTAGGCCAAAGAAAACGTGCTTGTCTGAATGATAGGGGATACTCGAGAGCAATGGTTGTAGGCTGGTACTTAATTTTGCAACATGACTTTGGAATGATATTAGGGTGTTATGGGATGATAGTTTGAGGTATATTTTTGTTTGAACTGTCGAGTTTGGCGATGAACTGTTAAAATAGTCAGTTATAAGCGTTTTAGGGGTGTATATAACCTACTTAAGAGCAACAGTAGTTAGAGAGTACTGTAATGTAAGGTTACTTTGGGTGTTTTGGGATGTATTTTTGTTTGAAATATTGAATTGTTTTTCATTATGATAATTTAAGGTATATTTTTGTTTGAACTATCAAATTAAGCAGTGAAATGTTAAAATAGTCAGTTATAAGCATTTTAGTGTAAGGGGAACAAGGTATTTGGCAGTTATAACCCAGTTATAATCATATTTAGAGAGGATTTTTGCATTTCCGTGGTAGGTTCTGGAACCTATTCTCGCTTAAAAATGGGAGGCAGTGTGGTTGTTAGGAAATCCTGCTATTGAATTTTGGGAGCATGAAGGTACACAATGGTGTACAGGAGCACACCTTCACATATGAAGGTAGTAGTTTTCTCTAGTTTTGGACTGTCGGTTATGGGCTTTCAACTCAGGCACAGGGTTGCCATCCACTTTTTTGGCAACTTGGTGGTTCAGCTTGGAAAAGCAGGTGAACACTTTGGAATCCTTTGTTGACGTGTCAAGAATTCAATATGTCTCTTCTGCATCTCGAAGATGAGGACCCTCTAGGCACCTCAACGTCCTTCCGACCAGTTGACCACTTCAGGACCTTGACATGGTACAGGACCTTGATGATACAATGGTGTTAGAGGAGGGGAAGGAGGAGGAGGAGGACTTGTAAACTTCCATGCAAGTTATTTAAAAGCCCAGCCATTATACATAGTTTTGGCATTGCACATTGGTAAGCAAGGTAGTAAAGTTTTTTTTTTTACTTTTTAAGTGTGTTTTTATTTTGTATTCTATTTTTAAGAGCCAAATAGGGACAGAAAGAGACAAAATGTTATCATGTTTTACATTAATGTACCGTATGTAAAGTACCTAACGTGGAGCCTCAATGGCTCGGTTGGTAGAGCAGCAACCTCAGACTTCATAGAGGTCTATGGTGAGGGTTCATTCCCCGGAGCTGACCGGTCAGAGAAGGTGGACACTTTGCTATCCATGTAGACACCCCGGGATTACGTATGTAATCAACAGATAGGTTTGCTGAAAGCAAATGGGTGTTACAGACTAATACATGCATAAACAAAGCCACTCCAACATCTTCTAAAAACATAACAGACACCTCAATGTCTCGAACTGTCGACATAACCGCCCAGTTCTCCTCGCTGCTGGGAGAAAGGGAGCTGGGGATTTGGTACAATACATGTACACATTCGTTACTGGGGTCTAAGCGATGTCAGGCAGGGCAGCCGATCGAGGCTACGTCCTACCCCACCGCCAAATCAAAGTCCTTCAAAAGAAGGCATCGTGCTTACCCCATATAAAAATGGGAAAAAAGCACGTTAAAATGAAGAAGAAGATGTAAAGTACCTAATGTATTATGTGGTGGGTAAGAGAGAAGAAATTTTGCTTTTTATTATATTATTAAGACACAAAATAGGGAAAAAGTTCAAACTTTGTTTAGCAAAATTACTATACAGTATAGTAGTATACAGTATCATGTACGGTACTTACTGTATTGTATGTTGTGTATAAGCATAGAGTGTATGTATATCTTGTTATAAATATGGGAAAAAAAAGGCAGTGACAGGTTTATCATCCAGTTTTAGTTTAAAGTGTGTTGGTTGTTTTGTATAAGCACATTTAGTGTTTTTAGGTATGCAGTATTGACAAGGTAAGGGGTTAAGGTTACAAAATTGCTGCTTTACATCCAGTGTGTTTTTTCATCATATCTGGAAATTACCATTGTCCAGCAGAGCGTTGGATATGCTAATCTGAATACTGTACAGTAGTAGAGAGATTACTGTATATAGCATGTGAGGTCTGCATGACTCAAGGGGTAATCTGTTTCCCTTTACAGTAAGGTAACTTCCAATAAAAGGAAAGGCTATGATTACTTTTACATTCACACTTTTAACTGCTGAATCTTTTGTGAACAATGTGCAAGTAGCTTCCACAGCAATAACTGCTTTGTGCATCTACAGATTGCTCACCGACAGTATATTGAACCCCCATACACACTGGATGTTGCAGTCCCTTTGTAAAAAAAATTGTATAAGGTATATGTACAGCATATAATTTGCATACATGTGTATGATTATACAGTATAAGTACATTATAACATGTATACATGCATATGTCTGTTGGAATATGTGAGTATTAAAGAGTTTAATTTACTTGCTTGGGGTTGGATGAGAGTAGAGGTAAACCACAGAATATATGAAGGAATGAAAGTTGCAAGGTCGGTTCAAAGGGTGTGAAAAAAAAGATGGTATGGAAGCCAAAGTTGAAGGTACAAACTGTTGCTTATGGGGGTGAAGTGTAGAAGTTGGATATGAATGAAACTGGAAAGGTTGAAGCTGTGGAGTTGATTTGTTTGCGATATGTAAGTGGATCATGGAGAATTAAAAGATTGAGGAATGGAAATACATTGCAGAGAAGTAGTAAACAGGTACATGGCTCAAAGGTTTTGGGTGGTTTGTTCCTGTGAAGGGAAAGGAAGGGAGACAGTGGGTTAATGAAAAAATTGCTTAATTTGGATGTATTGAGAGAAATGATCAATGTGTTGAATAAATTGAAAGCCCAGTTTGATTGTTAAAATTTTGTTTTATTAGTTTTTTACTTTTCAGATTGTTGTGAAAAGTGGAGTAATGCCCTGGCAAAAAGGTCTTACAATTAGTGATGGTTATCGTGGACCACTGTCGACAGTTTTTCATCTTAGTCAGACTGTTAGCAATTACCAGCTACATCATAAGTAAGACAAGTTTTAGAAAGTGAAACCCTTCTCTCTCCCAGACAAACAGTTCATTTGCATTTGAGATAAATTTGTCTGATATTTACTTTTAACTTGTGATTTTACCTGTAGGAATGAAAACCATTGGCTTTTATGTAGTACTCCTCAGTGTGAGCTTGAGTGGTCTGTTGAAACTTAGTAACAAGGCAGTTAGCTGATGGTAGGTGGGTGAGGGAGCAACCACCCGACTCATTTCTATTATCAAGCCCTTTTTGTTTTGTTAAGATGCCTTGCTCCACTCTTACTGGCCAGGTTGAAACTTTTATCATTTTTTATTGTATGTATGGTGTTTGTTTTTAGTTCAGCATGTATTTGAACAAGAAAATGAGCAGTGAAAAGAGTGAAGGACATATGCACATGTTTGGCAGCTTTATGTCCTTGGTATTAGCATAACCAGTTTTGTTGTTCTGCATTGGTAGGTCCTGCATGGGGTGCACTGGCTGGTCTTCTTTGCAGTAGGGGAGGAAGGCCAAAATGTTCGACAGTTTTCTTCAGAGGGGATTACTCTGCCTTCAGTACCACCAAAAATTTTCATCTCCTTCCTCCCAGTTATCCTCTCTCTCCCTGCCTTCTCCTTTGTTTTGTGTTTCATGAGAGGGTCCTGCATGTGAGCATAGGTCGCCAGCCTGCACTTTGACAGTGCCGAGCCAAGTGTGAGTGTTGAGCTTTCCCAGATGAGACAGTGGCATGTGGTCATGGTTCTCCACTGCCTACCAGTGCTTCATTGGCATTTTGGTTGGAGGATGACAGACATTTTTGTCCCTTGGTATTCCGAATGACCTGTCTTTTATTGCTGTTTCTGGTAGGGAATTCTATGCTGTAGATCCTCCTCTAACAGCCATCTTGCCTGGGAAGCTACCTCTGTGGTATTGAGCACAGGCAATCCTCCTCCTCCTCCTTGAGGGGTTATCTGCCATAGGTAGGGTTGAAACTGGGTTTCTGCATCTTCCCTTTTCCCTCATGAGACACAAGGCCTATTGCAGACTCTTTCCCGTTCCATACTTTTCCATACCTACGTGCTTAGTGCATGTATGATCCTGAAATATTGTGTTAAGGCAGAAGCTTCGTATGCAATAGGTCGCTGCTGTATGATACTGCTGGTTGCCATGACAGTCTGTATGCTTGTGACTATGCAAGCCCTCAGGTGATGCCTGGTTTGTCCACACCTCTCTATGTACATGTGCACTTAGAGGATGTTTGTCCCAAAGAAGTCATGATATTATGTTATTGGTATAGTGAGTCATGTGCATGTGATCATGCAGACACTCTTTTTCATAGTTTTTCCAGAGCTCCCAGTGGTCATGTGCATGATAGAACACATGAGCAATCTCCATAGCATCTACTAATTTAGTTCTGGTCAATCATATGAAAGTCTAAAGGAATGTGGACTATGATTGTAACTGGTTAAAACACATTTTTCAGTGATTGGTATTGCTATGTCAGATTTTGTGTCAGCAGTCTGAGAATGTTCAGTAAGCCAAACTGGAGTATCAGCGTCTCTTATAGGAGAAAATTCAAGTCATGTTTAGGGGAATCTCTAAGGACTTGGTGGTTTTTCTTCAGATTGTTTTAGCCAGGGTTGGAAATTTTCAAGAATTCTTTTGGCTCATATGTGAGCATAATGATCTCGGGAAAGCAACCACTACCCCTTTGCTGGTGTACTCAGGGGCGAGGTAGCTGTTCTGACTACTTTTTGTGTTGTTGGATCAAATTAACAGTTTGATCTGTGGATCAGAAGGTGCCCTGCTGTCTAGCAGGTCAAGCAAGTGACTTTTCCTACAGGTGACTTAGCAGAGGAAGTGATGCATACCAGAAGTTACATAGGCTACTCCCCTTCAAGTTGTTATGTTAGTGTGTGGACTGACAACCTCCCACTAGAGACACTTAACAAAGGTCCTTCCTTCTCAGTTTCATTGCCAGGAGCCATAGAGTCAGTCTCCGTGGCATCCTTTTGGCAGCATTGTTCTTTGCCCCTTGGTTGAATATATTTGCTGACTTTGTTGTCACTGGACTCTCTGCATATGAGGGGAAGAATCTGGAGGTTGCTGGAGTCAGGAGAAAAGGCGATGACTCTAATCTCAGACCAAAGTGTAACATGTGGGCAAACTTTGTTTTGAGAAGATATGTTTTCTTGTCTGTACTTGTCTCCCTACAAGTTTTGGCTGAGTATAGTCTCGCTCAGAAGGACAGATTGGCTTTCTGTTCCTCTTTCCATTCTCTGAAAAATAAGGCTAAGGTGGCAGTGGAAAAAAGGTGTACAGAAACTCAGACACTTTGATCCACCAAGCAGTCTCCTCCAGCCCCTCTGGGTTGTTGAAGGGTACCGTGCCTAAGCCTTTGGGGTGGCAGCACTTTTTGCGTCTGGTGTTGGGAGGGCTCATACCTTCTAGATATGGTGTCAGGAGGGCTCATACCTTCTAGATATTGTCACAGGGGGCTTAGGTTTCTTCTTTGCAAAAGGCCCAGGAGTCTTCCTAGCCTCTGTGCCTCCCCACTCCCCCAAACTCAGGCTAGTGGGAGAGACAAGGGGAAGAAGGAAGTAGTTAGGCACAGTTTATCCATTGGCACTGTTACAGACTGCTTTCAGGGGTCAGTGAACTTCCCTCTCTCAGGCACTGAATCTGTTTCTGGCCTGCCCTCTAGGAACTTTCAACTCGGGCTCTGTCAGTAAAGGTGAGAATGATGCTACAAAAGAATTTCTAGAAGTCAGTGACAACTTGTCTTCAGCCTGTTACTGTGGCTTTCTTTCTTGAAACAGCAGTGAGAGTTGGGACTGGTCATTGACCTTTCTCCATTATGCTACAGACTTGATTGAGATGAAAACTACTTATTTCATATTGGATTCTATCAAAGAGTGGACTTAATGCTCTGGTGAATCTTAAGGATGTACATTTTTAGAGGTCTTATCCTTTAGTCCTCCTGGAAATACCTCTGTTTTGTCTGCAAAAGTATTGTATTCCAGTTCAAAGTCCTGTGCTACACACTGGCAACAACCCCTTAGGTGCTCATGTGTCAAATTGAGCCCACTTGTGCAGGATGTGTTTACAACGTTATCTCGGCTTAAGGCTTGTCCCAGCACCATAGAGGTGTAGTTGCTCCAGAATTTGGGCCACCACCTTGCCTTTTGTCGTGACCTAAGAGTCACGATAACTGGGAGTAAATTGGATCTTGTATTCAAGCTGGCGGCATATATGGAGCATGATGATAGACATAGCAGCATAAGAGTTTTTGATAATAAGGCTGTTGCTTCAGCAAGCTTAGGGAGGTGACAGCACCACTTTTGCTGCAACAGAAGCAGCCAGCTCTGCTCTGGCACATTGTCTTCATTCAGCTGTCACCCTTCAAGAAGCTTATACCTCTCAGGCACCTCCACCAGTGCTCAGGGACCTCCACCAATGCTCACTTTCATCATAGCAAGTGAAGCAGCATTAGTTCATCTCTTTCCTTGGACTTTGTGCTCCTGAGCCAAGTGTTAGGGAAGACCTACCCTGGCTGGCTGGACAATGGGAGCCTCCTAGTGGAAGTTACTTTGAACTCCCCACCTCCAGAGATGTTTCTGTTCTCAGACACTTCATGAAGGGATGAGGCACACATTGGGAAAGTTTCTCCACTTTTGGTATGTAGACAGAGAACAACCTTTGTCTGCACATGAACATCTTGGAAATTTGGACAATGCTGATAGCTGCCCATTATGAGATAGTGTGATGGTCACTGTAGTGCTGATGAGTGACAAGGTTGGCAATGCAAATGTGAGTATTGGTTGGCTGTGCTGCAGGTAGACTTTTCATTCAAGCATCCCATCTTTAAGTTTCAGCTCATAGACCCTGTAGGTGGGGGTAGTGCCTTCAGTGTACCTCATGCATTGCACTGTGGGCATTACTTAAGGTTCTTTGCAGCATACCTTTGGCCTCTAGCTGCAACCCCTTTCATTCTTTTTACTGTACCTCCGTTCATGTTCTCTTTCTTTCATCTTGCGTTCCACCCTCTCCTAACAATTGATTCTTAGTGCAACTGTGAGGTTTGCCTCCTGTTACACCTTTAGAACCTTTTTGCTGTCAGTTTCTGTTTCAGTGCTGAATAACCTCATTGGTCTCAGTGCTTGCCCTTTGGCCTAAATTCTGTATTCTTTTCTATATTCTTTTCTACTGTATTCAGCTCAGGTGTGACTCCTTACGCTCTCCCTTTAAAAAGGGGGACAGGATTGATGAAGCTATTATTGGAACCCATCTGTTTATGTGACTGATACCAGCTGCCAGCCAACCTGTGCTACCCTGTCTTCAGGGTATCACTTGGCTCTCTGAATTTTTTGTAGTGTGAGACTTTAGACATCTCACCCTGGTTCAGAGCCCTATCAGTCTTGCATCCTAGTGCTAAGTTTCATGGGAGGTTACATGTCTCTATCAATCTTGTATCCCAGTGCCAAAGTGTATAGGAAGTTACAGGAGTCCATCATTCCTCAGATCGAAGTTGTGACCAAGAGAATGACTTTTGTGGCTGGAGATTAATCTTTCTTGTCAGATTGAGCGGTGTCATTCTATGTAAGGAGTGAGTGTCCTACATGAAAGGCAGTCTTTTGTATTCTAGTGGGAACAAATAAGAAACTTTCAAAGTTATTTTTTTTTTCCTAGGTGTGGAAACCAGGGTATTTTATCATAATCCCACCACAACCACCCTGCTGAAGGAGAAGGTGTTTGATGATGGCAATTGAGTTGGGGTTTCCCTTACTCGCCTATCTACCACCAGTTAATTACCTTGTTACCATGTTTCAATGAATGATTCCAGCTTGCACTGAGGAATACTCCTACATAAATGGCTCTGGCTTGAATAACCTGGAAAAAACCAATGACTTGAAAATTTTTTATATTAGTGTTGGTAAGTTAATATACTAGTCCTCCCATTTTTTTCAGCCATAGTGTCACACTAGGAACTGAGTGTCTTTTGATTGAAGGTGTAGTTAAGAAAATGCAGTCTGCTGGTCAAGTATTACCTCATTACAATTGTCTGATGTTGTCTCCCGCTGATCTCTGGGCAAGAAATCAGTATTCATTTCTGCAAGACCAAAATGTATTGGCTACAGTAAATTCTCTTATGGTGAGTTTTCTCATAAAATGAGAACTTAAGGTATAGATTACCTGTTCAGATATTATTTCTATCTCATTACAGCAAACCCCCCGTATTCGCGTTCTCATGATTCGCAGACTCACACATTCGCGGGTTTCTCTGTGGAACATATCTAGCCATTATTCGTGGAAAATTCACCCGTTCGCGGTATTTTTCACTGAGAAATGTTCACTAATTACTGTATTTTCATATAATTTTTGTGAATAAATGCACTTTTTGTGATAAAACTATTAAAATGCTCAGATATATGCATTTTTACAGGTTTTTTCTGTGTTTAAACTATCAAAATGGGCAGTTCTAAGTGTTTTTAGAGGGGTTTTAAGTATTCGCGGATTTTAGCTGTTTGCGGTGAGGTGTGGGACGCATCCCCCGTGAATATGGGGGTTCACTGTACATGGTATTTCCTGTATTTGATTTAGATGAGTAGATTAATAAGACTTTTGATGATATTTGAAATTTTGTATTCTAGCTCTGAAAAGTTTTTGTTTTTTGTAATTTTTTGTTGGATATTATACAAGATTTTAAAATATTCAATGTTTTTCAGTCAAGTTATGAAGGTGAGACAAATGTTGCGGATATCTTGTTTGGTGTGCCTTCCCGTGAAATTGGATTCCGCAGAAACAGAAATCCTGATCGTGTGATTACTTTTGCCATCACACTTGCACTGAAGCATTACAATGAAGAGTAAGTATCCCTTACTCTGTTAGTAAAGTGATGATAATAGTAAAATATGTAGTGAAATAAATGAATTAGAACTATTTCTCACCAGTGTGGATAACATGTTTGAAGATGATAAATCATTATAAATCATTAGCCAAATGCTATTTTTCATAGTAAGGTAATAACATGTAACTAAATATAATTAAGTAGAAAATGAGTGCAAAAGCAAGTACAGTATAGCAAACTTAGCATCAAAATGTGGTTGGTGGAAACTCTCCAAAGAGTACATACAAAAAACATCAATAAAAGTATGTGGTGTGATGTCATTGAAGGGATCCAGAGAAATTTTGAGAGGTATGGTGGTGGACATAAGATGTATAAAAGACAGTTGGAAAGATGAAGAGAACCTTTAAGCTCTGGCAGAGGACAGGGAGGGAATTAGGGAGTAGGATGGAAATGTATGCAGTTAGAGGAGGAGGGCTAAAAGCCAAGGAGTAAGGCGAAGAAGAGTTGGAATGAACAGAATAAGAATCTCGACAGAAGCAGAGGGAAGGAAGGATATCAAGGTGGATGAGGAAAAGTGAAAATGATGTAAAAAGGGCAGATATGGAAATGGAAAATTGAACTTTTGAGAAAAAGGAATAATTGAAAAGCAGAGGGAGTATTTTAAGAAGGAAAATGAACTGAAGGATGTTGGTGAATAAACACCCAGTCCGACCAATATGGAACAGTTACTCAGTTTACACACCAAGCCAGCTCACAACCCCAACAAACAAAAGAAAGACTTACGAACCAACCAAAAAATTGCAGCAAACTGCAAACGAGAGCACTCACAACCTTCTGTCACCACCACTAACTCCTGACTGCTCCCCATCACCGTTTGTTTTTCTAACTACAGGCAGTCCCCGGTTAACGGCGGGCTCGGTTAACAGCGATCCGGTTTTATGGCGCTTGTCTAGCGACGAAAATTGGCAATTTTTGGCGCCGAAAATCGCCAATTTCTGCTTATCGGTGCCGATAATTGGGTATTGGCACCAATACATACCTAACAGAGGCGCCGATAACCGAAAATTGGCACTTTTCAGCGCCGATAACCCCCGAAAATCGCCGAAATCGCCGATTTTCGGTTAGCATCAATTTTCTGCTATCATCTCACCCTCAGAAACGGAACCCCGCCGATAACGGGGACTGCTTGTACTGTCTTCTGTACCTCTTAAGATATCACAACAACAACCATTGCGCCATTCCAAACATAATGAGAGGGCTGGCTTCACAAAAACCCAGTAAAATTAACATCGTACTTTGTCTACATTTCTTAAATGTATTAAATGTATAATGCCTACACCTACTTCACTGACCCATTTATTGAAAATAAAATAATAGTGATTAATTTTATAAAACTGACAGGTAATCACACACATCTTCTCCCTCCCCTACAACCTCATCTCCTTCTCCCTCCCATACAACCTCTTCTTATCCTAAACCCCTCTAGTCTCCATTATTCTCCAATTCTTTACCCTCTACATAATTTCTGATATTTTCCCCTGAAACTCGGGCTTTAGTCATGCACCAGCTATTTGATGCTTTCCGTTTATCCATCTAACCACCTTTATTTCTCCAGATTCTACTGTTCCTCTTATTGCTGCAATATCAATTTTTAATCTCTTACTATACTTACTCCTGTACTTGATTTAATTGCAGTCATTAGTGTTTTACTATCAGTTTTGACCAATGCTTCTGATTTTCTCTCTCCTACTGTCTCTTCCCACAAATGTTTGAAATATACCAATCCTCTAGCCTATAAACAATTTTCTTCAGTTTCCATAATCCACTTCAACCATCTTCACTAGGTGGTTTTGAATATGTATAGCAAATCCAATCTTTCAATTTTATTATTGTCAAGCAAAATTAAAAAATTTTGGCATTGCATGTAGGAGCATCTTTTTCCCATTCAGCCATTTCTTCAAATCCCCTATCTACCAATCTTGCTTTACATATCCTTTCTCCCCTCTCTTACCTTTTCAGTTACTGTCCATCTTGTAGATATAGCTTTTTGTCCATCATTTACCTCCTCATATACATTGTTTTCTGTTCCACTTTGTATTTCTTTTTCTTTAGCTTCAATTATGCTTTTATTCTCAAATCTTGGTAAAACTTCATCTTCAATTTTTTCTACATGACCATAATCTCTTAAGTTAATCCATCCCTTGCCACTGGACTGTGAGTCTTGTACATTGTACGAATCGACCCAGAATTTGCTTGATCTTTTTCCTGCAAGACTTAATGTAGTCCATTTTTCTACTTGTCCTGCATTTTTGTTTATATCTCTAACTCTATTTCCTGTTTTGAATTTGGGTATCTCTTCCACTAACTCACTTTCCCCTTCATCTTCCAGTGTTTCCTCCACCAAATCTCTTTCTATAGCCTCCTCTCTATTTGCATTCCTTCTCCAGCCCATTACCATCTCTTTTCTTTCCTGCCCATCTATATTTCTTTCCTTTGATGCACATGATTCATTCTTCACAGTATATGTTTTATCTGTTTTAGGTATCTTTTCTTTTTCTGATGACAGGCTTTGAATCTTTGTACATTATGGAGATAGTTCATTTCATCAGCTCCATACTTTTTCTTTCAGTTACATTCATCATTCCCATTTCTTTTCCATAAAGGAGGGTTGCTAAATAATCCCTTCTCACATTCCCACTTTGGTCTCTATAGACAATTCAAGTCTCTTCTCAAACTTTTGTGCTTATCATGCTAAATTTTTTGCTTCACTTATTCAGCGAGAAACTTCTTCTCATATCCTATCATCATCCAAAGTATTTACACACATACTTAAAGAGATCAGCTACTTCCATTCTTCCAGTATGAATTTCAACACTCAATGCACCATCTTCCTAGTTTCCATTTACCCCATAATCTTACTTTTTCTCACATTTAGTCTCACTTTCTGCAAACACTTTCCAACTCTTCTCCATTCTGCACTCTATTCATGACTCCTTATCCCACAACTTTGCACTACATCTACTGTCCTTTCTTTTATTTTTTGCATCATTCTATCCATAAGATATGGAACAGCCAGGGAGGTATAACAAACCCTTCTCTCAGTCCCACTTGTGTAACAAACCTGTAATTTTTGTATTTACATATTCTAACAGTGCTTCAGTTTCATCACAAAATCTTTTCATTATTCTCAGTAATGTATTTTCTGTTCTATACTTTCTCAACACCTGCTACACGGCTTTGCTTTTAAGTCTTATCATGAGTTTTTTTGTTTATGTCTAGATATGCCTCATACAGTATCTACCTGTACTTTTAAATTTCTCATATAATGTTTCACAACAAATATTTGGTCCATACACCTTCATCCTTTTCAAAACCCAAATTGTACTTTCCCAAACAGAGTTTTTGGTCTTTCTGTGATCTGCCTTACATCACAACCAAAATCCTATGATACACCTTCTGTGAAATAACAAGTTGTGGTAATTCCCTACTGTTCACACAGTCTCCTCTATCACCTCTGCCTTTATATAGAACAGTTATTCATCTCATCCATCTCGCTGGAACCTTTCCGTCATCCAGACATACGTTGCAAACCCTGGCTAGCTACTCTGTAGCACTGTCACCACTGTAATCAGCATCTTGCTGGTATAATCCCCTAAACTCCTGATGTTTTTCTTCCCTTCAACCTAATTGCCCTTCCTGTATCCTCAACAGTCTCTTCCTAAGCATTTTCAGTGCTGTAGTAACCCTTTCCACTCTTGCATCATACAGCCATGCTTCTCTTCTTTCAACATTTGATGCATCTTCATTGACCCAGGACTGGATTTCACAGTACAGTACATATCTTTTATTTGGATATCCATTTGTTCATTAGCCTAACTTTCTGAACTTACTACCCAGCAGAACAGCTGTTTATTCTCAAAGTTTATGTCCAGTTTCTTCCCTCGACTTTGATTACGTGCTTTTTTCTTTCTAACTTTCTTCTTTGCTATCCTGTCTATCCTCCTGTATGCCTATACCCTATAGTACATGATCGTCTTGTCTGTCTTGTTACTGCACCTTAAATGATTTTCTCCTTCTACTAGTATTATAGAAGAAAAAGAAGGGGAGGATGAGAGAAAAGTGATTGTCTGCTGTCTTTTGTTCTGTGTTGGCAGTTGATTTGACCACCAAACAAGGCATTAGGATTTTAGTTGACCGAATAGTTTTTATATATAATTTATATATGTATATATACAGTATATATATATGTATGGAACATAAATAATTTTAGGTTTTTGTTTTAATTTGACTTGGTAAGTTTTCTGAAATGAATTATTTTACCTTCCAGGTTTGTGAATGGTTTAGAAAAAGAACTAACGTCACGTTTCCCGATTCACCAGCCTGTTCGACCAGAAAGGGAAGACATCACTCATATATATTTTCCCTCTCGTTTATCACTGTGGGAAGTCATGTTGGTCATCTTTTATTGTTTTCTGTTTGGTTCTATTTATTTCTCAATTCTTAAAATGGACATGTTTAAAAGCAAGTTGGGAATGGCAATTAGCGTCCAGGCTACTCTTATATCATCACTGTGCATAGCTGTTGGTTTCTGTGCTTATTTTGGTCTTCGGCCTCTGCATAGTAAGGGGAAGTATGTGTACCCTGTTCTCTCTGGGTTGATTGGATTTGAAAATAGTATGGTGTTGATAAGGTCAGTCTTGTCTACACCTGCACATTTGGATATCAAGATACGTGTTGCACAGGGGCTCGCACGTGAGGGATGGACAATCACAAAGTATTTTTTAACTATGACAACACTTGTGACTGTGTTTTTCTTTTTATTTATTCCTGTTGTTCAGGAAATATGCGTTTATGGGAGTGTGGTTCTTCTTTGTGATTTGTACATGCAGCTAGTCTTCCTAACATCAGTGCTTTCCATTGACCTTCAGCGATATGAGGATTCTGAAGAGCAGAAAAAGCAGTCATTGGTGTCAGGAGGACCTTTTTCTGTTAATCCATTATTTAGATATCAGCCTCTTAACCCAAACTTCAATGTCCGAATTCTAGTCAGTAACGATGTTCCACATAATGCCAAATCTTCACCGAAGAAGTGCACCTACTTCTGCTACCATAAAGTCTACAGGCCAGGATCGTATAGCACATCCTCAATCAAAACCTCAAAATCCCAGTGATATGCCAAAGAGATTACGTGTGACTTACTTTTTTGCAAAGAAGCGAATGTTTCAGAGGATGTTCATTTGCATATTTGTGGGCTGGATTGCATGGTTAATGTATAATTCTGGTTTGATTGAGGAATTTTCTGAGCCAGTTCATGAACCTCATAGATTAAGAGATTTGCCTTCGATTATTTTTTCTCTAACAAATCGATCAAGACACATGCACCTTTCAGAAGGTTCACTAATTACTCAGCCTGAAATTGATCCTGCAACTACACAAGCATCTGCTGCATTATTGACTCAACCCTCTATTTCTGGGAACTCAACAGTACAAAAGCAAGACAGTTTTAAGGTGCTGAAACATCGCTCTCGTTCAATTTTAAGGAAATTGCCTCACTCACACTGGCCAACATTATTCAGTTATTATAACATAAGTTTAACTGGGCATTATATAAGTATTTTGCCACCAATATTGTTATCAATCCCAGTGTCCTCAGAAGATGCTCAAAGTGTCCATAACCCAAGTGATCCAAACACTGATCCATGGCTTCCAGATAAACTGCACCAAGGGGGTTAGTAAATTGTTATTGGTTCCAAGTTTACATATATTCTGAGTATTATATAGTAAAACTGTAGGTTTTGTTATTCTCTTTTTGAGTGGTATTAATAAAAAAAGTGTGGATCTCTTAATTAATCAAGTAGCTTAGATGTGTATTCTCTCTGCTTATGGATATGTATGAATGTCTAGTAATTAATTTCCTAGCTGTGCCTTGACTGCAGTTTATGATTAAAGTTTTTGCAGTTTTTTAAGCATTTAAAATACTAATTTAAAATGATAGCTTGTAATAGATGTAATTTTTGGCTGGGTGTATTAAAAATTTAAATTTTGATACCTTTGAAGGCTGTTTTTAAATATATATAATAAATTATTATTAGTTTCATTCATTCTACTGTGAATTACTGTAGGTCTATTTAGGTATTCTTTTGCAGTCTTTTATATTGATGCAGGGAGTGGTTTTGATTAATGTTTCTAATTTTTGTTTGTTGTATAGAACTGGCAGACAGTACAAGGTCGGGTTGGCAAGAGGAAATGGCATTTATACCAACTTCAAGTGGTGAAATGCTTCTAACTGCAATATTAGTAATTCCTGCTGTGCTTTGTTTGGTGTATAGCATCATCGCACTGTACCATTGCATATGTTCACGTAATTATGCAGAATGGAGGGCTTCCTGGTGGGGAAAGGATAGGATACGAGACGAAAAATCACAGGTATGTTATTTCATCTAACTGTAACATATACCATATCAGGTTTTTTGTCCGTGCTCAACTTAAGTTCTAATTTTACTTCTGTTTAATGCCTAAGGCTGCAAAGTGGAATGACTCCTATTTATTCTTAGATGACTGATTAGCATGTGGGCTGGCCTGCACAGGATCAGGCTGCACATGGCAGGTTGACTACATTGTTGTCCAGTGCAGACAGAGTGGCTAAGTCTGTTTCATTACTTCAGTTTCTGTCATTTTGTATGCACTGTTGATGTAGCATCATTACTGGGCAGGCAACCAATCAAAATACTGTACAAAAAGCTAAAACAGGACAACTTGCTATCTGCATGAGGAACACCTAAGCTTGCTAATGCAAGATGCAAACCAGTTTTAAAATACTAAATTAGCAGACTTTCATTGACTAGTTAGCAGTAAGCAATGAACCTAAATTGCAGCCGTAAAAGCAGTACAAAAAGAGTAAACATAAGTAAATATCATACCAAATTCACTGGAAAAGTTCACCAGGCTTTCACCATCAACTGCACAGATTAAAAAAGAAGTGATATGATGTTTTCAGCAGAGTTGAATATTATATGGGTTACTTTTGATGACCTGTGTAAAGTCCTGCCCTACAAAAACATGCTTATATTCGAAACTGTGGTCTCTAGGAATATCTGAAAAATCCTACCTGTAAGTTTCCTGGTGTTAAAGTTTATGCTTCGTATTTAGGATTATTCTTTGCTGTTTCATTATTAGTTGATAACCCAAGAGTACCAGTTATTGGTTGAGTTATACTCTCATGGTCGCCCGAGAGCTCCATAAGACAGACCAACCAGTTACAAAGAATTCTCTTATAATTGGTCTTCGGCAGAATAGTGGTTGTTGGCACAGTGATAGAGTATAAAGGACCCAGGACAGGAGGGCTCTATCTCCTGGCCTACAACGACTACTTAGGCTCAGTGCCTTACTCGCACAGATGTGGCAACAATTCCGGCCAACTTCATTACACGCCAGGGAAAGTGGGTGGGTTTGAGGACTCACAGCAGCTATCAAAAATAGGTTTTTCCAACGTCAAAACATGTTTTTTGATAGCATAGCGGCTGTTCATCCTCAAAGGAGCTTACAGGAGAAATTGACAGGTGACAAAATGGCTTAGCTCCTGATAGATAAATCCCAACAACCCAGATAATATTTCTTATGAAATACTAAGTTTCTCTATCAGGAAAGGAGATTTTCCATTTAAAAAGGTCCTCATTCTTGGCCAGGAATGATAGGCCAGGAAACAACAGAAAATGACAACTAAGTGTATGAATGATGGAATGTTGTCCTTGTCTAAGAGAGCCCAGTATGCTAGTCTGAGCTCTTGATGCCAAAAGCAGTGAAGATGACTGCCTTTTGCAGCATATGGGTTGTAATTGTATTGGGCCCATGAACTGAGGGGATGACAGGAGTCTAAGAACCTTGTTTAGGGACCAGGTAATGGGAAACCTTGGAGGAGCTGACCTTTGCAATGTAAGACTGGAGAATGGAATTAACAATTTATATGTTAGAAGAAATTCCAAACCATAAGGCAAGGGTTCTGCCAATGCTGCCTTTGCCTTGCATGTCATGATTGTTGAAATAGCAAGGTGCTTGACCTCAAAAGGTAATCAAATGTAAAACTGTGTTAACAGATTTCAACTAGGCTCTCAGTGTGGGGGGTAATCTAACCACATTTCCCATGTGGACTAGTATGTTGGATAGATGAAGTCCATATTGCACTAGGTACCTAGAATTGTTAGGTAAATAGTCTTCACAATAGACCATAGATTTAAAATTCCATGTGAAGGTCATGGCTCAGAAAGGAGGATGTGTAGATGACTTCCCCTCCTTCTGTCTTGGATAGAACAAGGGACGGCAGCGGAATCTATTCTTTTGCCTGTTGTTGAAGAAATAAGAAACCAATGACCGTCTGGCTAATTCTGGGCTACTAGGAAAGCGGTTCTGTGGAAAGCTAGTAGATTGTTCCAAGCTTTCAAAATCTGGGAGAATGAATGAAAAAGGTATAGTATATCGTCCTCCATTTGTACCAGTCTCGTAGGAATGCATCTCTTGCTATTGCCTGAATTTCCAGGTTCAGAGACACATGCACTGGAAGTTAATGGTACTCGTATGTGGCAAACCGGTCAACTTCTGGGTTGCGGGTTGAGGTAGCACGTTAGCAATTACTAAATTCAGAGAGCTCAGCATGAACCTAACCTCTTTATATAAGACATTGAAGTCATATTGTCTAGGATGAACAAAATGTGAGTCCCTTTTGGAGATTTCAATTTTCTGAGATGGAAGGCCAGCCAATAGCCCCAGGAAGCAGGTATGACTCCCTCTGACAATCCTCCTAATGGCCTTCCCAACCTGTCAAGGAGGTATCTGTGTTTCATCACTTGTACAAATGGTGGAGTCAGGTTGGCCTGTTTGCCAGAGACCCCTTTGAGGCCCACGGACAGATTATCTTCCCAATCTCAGTTAAAGGCGATCACAAAGCCTTTACCTAGCAAGTGAGAACCAGAGTGTTAAATCGTACAGTCACAGTCTTAGGATTAGATCTACCTTGGACCCAAACTGTAACAGGCCTAGCTTTGTTCCAGTTGCCATCGGGAAAAGCTGGGCTGTGCAAGGAATCTTCTGAGTTCTTCCTTATTCTGGTTTGAGCGCTCTGGGAAGAGCAGCAAGCCGCAAAGAGTAGCCCAACTTTGAGGATGAACAGCGACTACCAAAAATAGGTTTTTCTTACATCAAAACCTGTTTTATCCAGAGTTGATTCTCATATAGAATGAATAATCACCAACAGAAATTAATGTATAATATTATTTAATAGCAATTTTTTTGTCCATCTATAAATCAGATGCATCAAGTTATAACATTTATTTTAAGAAATAAAAAACTAGGTAATTACAATTAAAAAATGTCATTTTTTGTTATTTGAATGCATTAGTATTTTTCAGTATTATGTGTTTAAAAAAAAAAAATTCTCTTACTGGAGCTGCAACTATTCCAGATAATTGGCGATGCATTACCACTAGTCTTGGCTGGTCATCCTCATGATGTTGAATGCATGTGCACTAATGGGGTGCTACTAGTTTCATCATGTTTAGCTGGTATTATTCGAGTTTGGGATCCAAGCACTGGGGAATGCGTAGCTAATATCAATAGACATAGGTAAGTTTTTCATGTTTTGAGATTTTTATTTGGAGTATATTGATTCTTATGGTTCACAGGGATGCCATAAGGCCCCATTGTAATGCATGTTGGTGCTGTACTTTATTGTCAAATGCATTTTCTTCAAATTTTCCTGTGTCATTCAAACACTTTATATTTTCCTGTTAGGAGACCAGAAAGTTTAACCTCTAAGTGTAGTTTATATAAATAAAAAAAAATTGATGCCATTTCTTAATTATGTAAAAATAAGTTGCTGCCCAAAATATTTTTCCTAATGACGAATTTAATCTATATAGCTATACAGGTTGACCATCTTTAATCCGGCATCATTGAGACCTGCAGGGTGCTGGATTAGGGATTTTGCTGGATTATAGTATGGTTAGGTTAGATTACACTTAACCCAACAGTTTACCATCTCATCCTATCTTTAAAATATCTTGTAAAAGCACAGGCAAGATAAATGATACAGGTAATTCTGCTGACTTACACAAGGAAGTTCATCACTCCTGCTTCCAAATTTGAAGAGCTGGAATTTGCAACTTGGCACATTTACATGTCTTTAGGTGAACGGCTGTCAGGATTCCCAGCTTCTTCATCTTGGAATTTTTTTTTTATTTTATGCTATTCTCATGAATATTTTTAGAGTATTTTCTAATTTTTAATTTTTCAACCCAAAAGATAACGTGGTTATGTGCGTAGGTACTTTCAAACGCACAAACTCATCATCTATACTTTTACTATATTTTTTCATTTTTTACTTTTACAACCCGAAAGATAATGCAATTGCGTGCATAGGGTATGTACAAACACACAAACTCATTCGCTGGCATAAGAGAGCTTGCTAAAGCTTGTGTTGGTTTGTGTTATCATGCTTATTTATATTTTACACTATTCTCATCTATATTTTTGCAGTAATTTCTAGTTTTTTATTTTTATAAACTAAAAGATTAACACAATTGTACATAGGGTATGTATGAACGCACAAACTCGTTTGCTGGTTTCAGAAAACTTCTTACAGCTTGTTTTGATTTGTGTTGTTACGCTTTTGCTTTTCATTTGTACTTTTGCTATTCTCATTTGTATTTATAATGAATTATCTCATTTTTTTATTTTGTAAAATAGAAGGCTATCTTGTGAGTCTGTGCATTGAAGTATAAAACTCATTTGCTGGTGTAATCCATATTCATTTATTTTTTTTCTTTTCTTTCGTTTATATCTGCTGTTCGTTGCTAAGTTAAGAAGATTACTTTTCTTTATAGATGCTTATGATCTGGCTTGTTATGTAGTAGCTGTTTTAGTCCCAGGAGGCTTGAAGAAGACGCACAGTTTTCTTTACCTCGTATTAACACAATAATAAAGTTACTAGTAGGTTTACAAATGAATTGCAGTGCAAGATTACAGTGAGTGTCAGAATGTTAGCCTTTCTTCTTATATGTTAATTGATGGGAAGCACAACCACTATCTCTGCTTCTCTGCTGCCTTCTCTGTGTTTCCTCCTCAGAACTGGACTTGATGGATTCTGAAGTCATGTCGACCTAAGTGGCGGAGATCTGTTTTCTGTCCCACCTTTGTAGATGCCTAATTGGTTCAGGCTAATCTAAAGACGTCCATTTTTGGGTGGATTTTTCGAAGTCGCACGGCCTTCAAAGGAGGTGTTTGCACGTCGCCTGAAGTTATGGATTCCGGCAGCTGTTTATCCAATTAAGGCCACCATGCATTTTGTTATGAATTCCTTGCGATTTCCAGCTCGATTAAGTGCAGTCATAATAACTTCATCACCACGACACAGTCATAACATGTACCCGAGATTGGCTTTTGTAATCACAAGACAGGTTTTGCTTTTCTGGCGCTGGTTTACAAATCCTTTATGCTTTCCAGTTTGGCCTTGCCATCTCGATATAGCCAAAACACAGATATTTTGCTATCTCTCTCTCTCTCTCTCTCTCTCTCTCTCTCTCTCTCTCTCTCTCTCTCTCTCTCTCTCTCTCTCTCTCTCTCTCTCTCTCTCTCTCTCTAGCTAACAATATCTGACAATGGAAGGTTTCTCACTCACTCTCTCTTTTGCTATGCTAATTAACACTTAGAATATTCAGAATTCCTAGTTATCACTACACTGGCATCGGAAAACTTCCTGCAGATTGTTTTGATTTGTGTTATTAAGCTTATGGTTTGTTATTTATATTTTATGCTATTCTCCTTTATATGTTTAATGTATTTTCTCATTTTCTATTTTTACAACCCAAAAGATTAAACGCAATCTTCTGCGTAGGGTATGTATGAATGCACAAACTCATTCGCTGGCATTGGAGAACTAGCTACAGCTTATTTTGTTTTGTGTTGTTGTCTTATGCTTTTTTTACTTATATTTTGCACTATTTTCATTTACCGTATTTGACGGCGTATAAGACGCACTTTTTTAATAAAAAAATGGCTTAAAAAATCCCCCTGCATCCTATGTACATAATGTAGGCTCAAAATTTAAGAATTTTGGCCGAAATTATACATGAAACGTCACGTAGATGTTGTAGCCTAGCCTAACATTCGGTGTTATCCTAATAACCTATTAAAAACCAAAGTTTATTATAATTATTTATCATTATCACACTTACCATCACCGCAATTACTACTGCTAGTATTATAATCAATATCTACGTTGTTGTTATCGATATTTTCATTAAAATGCGTTATCATTATCGTCGTCTACAGCGCATCGCCGCATTCCACATTTACAGACTTACACAGTACGGGTGCTGCCACCTATTGGTGATTATCTCGAGAGCTTTACGGATAACAAGGCTGAAACGTAGTAAATTCCAGAGCTTGATTGCATACTTTTATAATATATAATAGATATGTATAACATATATTACTGTAGGTAACATCTTTATTAATGTTTTTGTTGATTCTGCCGGTAAGAAACAATGTTTACATTGCAATCTATTGGTAAACCTATGAGGTAGCTTTCAGCAGCAGACGAAACATTCGATTGTAGTAAATGGCTGATTGTATAATACATATTTTGATAAATATAAATATGGTAGATGACATCTTTATTAATGTTTTTGTTGATTCTGTTGGTAAGAAACAATATGCATATAACCTAATACTACAGTTTTTACTTACCAAATTCATATGAGCTTAGGCTAGGAAACCTTTTTTTTTTTTCCCTCAATGTCCTGCTGAAATTGGGGTGCGTCCTATGCAGACATGTGTCTTATAAGCCATCAAATACGGTATACTGTATTTTCAATGTATTTTCGCATTTTTTTATTTTTACAACCTAAAAGAAAAACAGTCGTGTGTGTGTAGGTTATGTACAAATGCACAAACTCATTAGCTGGCATGAGAGAACTGGCTGCAGCTTGTTTTGGTTCGTGTTATCATGCTTATCATTTTTCTTATTTATATTTTATGCTATTCTCATCTATATTTGTATTTTACTTTCTCATTTTTTATTTTTACAACCCAAAAGATAAAAGCAGTCGTGTGCATAGGGTACGTACAAATGCTCAAACTCATTTGCTGGCATCAGAAAACTTCCTACAGCTTGTTTTTATTTGTGTTGTTATGCTTTTGCTTTTTTATTTATATTTTATGGTATTATCATTTATATTTTTTATATTTTCCCATTTTTCATTTTTTACAACCCAAAAGATAAAGGCTATCTTGTGAGTACGGTATGTACGAACGCACAAACTCATTTGCTGGCATCGGAAAACTTCCTACAGCTTGTTTTAATTTGTGTTATTACGCTTATGATTTTTATGTATATTTTATGCTATTCTCATTTATATTTTTAATGTATTTTCTCATTTTCTATTTTTTTCAACCCAAAAGACAAATGCAGTCATGTGCATAGGGTACTTACGAACACACAAACTCATTCGCTGGCGTCAGAGAACTTGCTACAGCTTATTTTGCTTTACATTGTTACTCTTATGCTTTTTTATTTATATTTTACACTATTCTCTTTTATACTGTATCTTCAATATATTTTCTAATTTTTTTATTTTCACAACCTAAAAGATAAACACAATCTTTTGCTTATGGTATGTACGAACCCTTAAACTCATTCGCTGGCTTAAGTGAACTTGCTGCAGCTTGTTATGGTTTGTGTTACCATGCTTATGATTTTTCTTATTTATGTTTTATGCTATTCTCTTCTATATTTGTATTGTTTTTTTCATTTTTTATTTTTGCAACCCAAAAGATAAATGCAATCGTGAGTTAGGTACGTACGAATGCACAAACTCATTTGTTGACATTGGAAAACTTCTTACAGCTTGTGTTGATTTGTGTTGTTATGCTTTTGCTTTTTTATTTTATTTTATGCTATTTTCATATATATTTTTAATATTTTCTTGTTTTTTTATTCTTTACTACCCAAAAAATAAAGGCTGTCATACGAGTATGGTACGTACAAACGTGCAAATTCATTTGCTGGCATTGGAAAACTTCCTACAGATTGTTTTGATTCATGTTATTGTGCTTATGATTGGTATTTATATTTTATGTTATTCACATTTATATTTTTAATGTATTTTCTCATTTTTTATTTTTACAACCCAAAAGATAAACGCAATCATCTGCGTAGGGTATGTACGAACGCACAAACTCTTCACTGGTGTCAGAGAATTTGCTACAGTTTATTTTGTTTTGTATTGTTACGCTTATGCTTTTTTATTTATATTTTACACTATTCTCATTTATACTGTATTTTCAGTGTATTTTCTCAGTTTTTACTTTTACAACCCAAAAGATAAACACAATCGTGTGCGTAGGGTATGTACAAATGCACAAACTCATTCGCTGGCATCAAAGAACTTGCTACAACTTATTTTGTTTTCTGTTGTTACACATATGCCTTTCTTATTTATATTTTATGCTATTCTCTTTTATATTTTTACTGCATTTTTTATTTTTTTACAACTCAAAAGGTAAACGCAGTTGTCTGCATAGGGTACTAATGTACACACACAGGTAGCATCAACAAATTGTAGCGGCCGATTGGTCCGGTGAACCGTGAAATTTAAAATTGCGCTAGCCGAAATTAGCACCAGATCAGTGATGGAACCAGATTAACAATTGCTGGATTAGTGATGGTTGACCTATACTGTAAACCCTTGAAGTTTCTGTGAATTTCTTGTAGGTATCTGTGAGATATGAATTTTTACCTCTTTAGTTTATGAAGTTTTGAAAAAGCAAAAGAAAAAATACTTCTTATTGTGTAATAACTTTGAGATTGTTATATGTAGAAAGCTGATTATTAAGTTAAAGTATAGTCAACCCCCGGTGTTCATTGGTGATAGGGGCCACAAACACCCGCGAATTGCTAAAATCATTAAATCCCCCTGTAAAAATCCTTAAAACTTGCTATTTAAATAGTTAAAAAATCAGACCCCCTCCCCTCTAAAAACATTAAACTATCATCCTACACAGAATATACCTTAAACTATCATCTAAAACACATTAATATCGTTTCAAAGTCATGTTACAACATTACCCTTAAAAATATATGGCTTATAGCTAAGTGTGAAGTGAAAACTATTTAAGTTACCCCTATTGTCAAGTACATCCATTAGCTCTCATACCTTTAACTATCATCCTATACAGAATATACCTTAAACTATTATCTAAAACACTAATATCATTTCAAAATCACGTTAAAACATTACCCTTAAAAATATGTGGCTTACAGCTAAGTATGAAAACTTCCAAGTTACCTCTAACCCCGCAGATAGCTAAAATCCAAGAATACTTAAAACCCCTAAAAACACTTAGAACTGCCTATTTTGGTAGTTTAAACAGAAAAAAACCCTCAAAATGCTTATACCTGAGTATTTTAATAGTTTTATCACAAAAAGTCATTTAGTCATGAAAATATGAAAATACAGTAATTAGTAATTGCCATGTGCATTGGTGCAATAACTCATTTGTATTTCTCAAAAAGGCACATGTTGACTTTACCAGAAAATCATATGGGACAAAGTTTTTAACGAAATCTTAACAGGATCAAAACAGACTGCAGCTGGCTAATTATGATTGGCATGTTTATAAAACACAGAAGAGCAAAACTCTCTTATCTCTTGACTGAGGAAAAATCTTACTCTACCGGTTGAATATCTGTCGACACCCTTATCACTTGTGATGATAATCGAAGCACAACAAAGCATTCGCTACCAGAACACACATGGCTGGGGGACAAAATGTTTGATTATATACTACGGTATTATTAAAAGCGTATTACTAATTCTTGTGAGATCTGACATTACAAAGACATTCTTACGTAACTATTATTAATTCTTGTGAAATCGTACATGCACTACATACGATATCCCAACAATCATTATCATTACACAGAACTCGTGATAAGTAGAACAGTAAATACACCAAAGTCATGGAAAGATGTACATTTTAAAGACAATATCTTGAGAATATGCATTGAAAAACAAATACATTTTATTGATAGTTTGCTGTTTTAATATTAATATTTGAAGAATAATAAATAATTTTTTATCATAAAAAATGTATTTAGTCACGAAAATAACATGAAAATACAGTAATTAGTGAATATTTCTCGACGAAAAAATTCCTGAATTACCAAATTTTTTGCGAATAATTCGATGGCAAGTTCCACAGAAAAATCCGCGAATAGGCGGGGATTGACTGTACTTCTTCATGTAGGGAATATACCTTGATATTGTAAATATAATTCCTTTTGGCATAAAGTATTGCTAAGGTACAAGTGAATTTAATTAGTATTTAATCCTTCTGAACGACAAATTACTGCAAAACTTCGTATGATCTAATCACTTGTATTGGAAATTATAAGTTATCTTCAGTTACCCTACTATGATATCAGAGTGTACTCTCAATTTCCACACAAGGAAAGCATTGATATCCAGGCAGGGTGATTATAAGTAAAATTACTAATGCCCAACTTGAAGGAATTATGAGATCATACTAAGTTTTGTGGTATGTTACTTGGTGAAAGTGGAACAAAATTGTCTAAAAACTTAAAAAATTTTCAGAGCAGTAATACTTTATGATGTGTTAATTTCGATGTTACTGTCTGAAAATGTCAGTAACTAATTTTTTATCATTCTCTGAAATTTGACCACTGGTGCTATCCATAAAAGAGTGAACATAATGTTTTATAAACGTTGGTTGATTTATGATTGATGCTCTACTGTATTTTGTATTATGACTACAGTAATACCTCCAGTCATGTCCTTTCACCATAAGGCATTTGTAATGGTACACCATTTTTAGAATTAAGGGAAAATGAAAATTAACTTATATAAGTTTATGTATCTTTATATCTGTAAGCAATAAATGCTGGAATGATATAAAAAACATAAATCATTAAACAAAGTGTCAATTTCAAAAAAAATGTAAAAAAAATATAAAATGATACAGTAAAAAATCAGTTAAAAATGTTTGAAATGGCTTTTTACCATTAATCTCATTACTGCCTACCATTTTATATGTTTGGCTTTGCTTACTGAACATTTGTATGTAACCCAGCTCTTAGGTATCAGTCATAAAAATACAAACCAATAGAAAAGTGCCAAATCATGCAAAAACAGTTGTTAAATTATATAAAATGAAATACCTGTAAACTATTATATTGTTTACACAATAAAACCATACAAAAGCTTTGAAATTTTAAAATATTGTCGTAGTACATGACGTTCTAGTTTTGGCATTTGGGAGCATTAGTTCATGGGAGCAAATTCAAATCTGTGCATGCATACTAGTTACAGGATTTGCATTGAACCTGTTTCTCGAATAATTAGTGCCATGGCTTTGAAGAAAGTTTCTATTGCTAGTAAGTGTAATGATATTCGTTGGAATATAAGATGGCTATGATACAACCTTTCCATATGGTGAGAACTTTGCTGATGCCATAGGTTGTTCTCTTCTCTGGCTTATAGAGCTCATGATTGTCACCTTTCAAGTAGGTACAATACAGTATAAAGTGCTACATACATGTACAGGTAGTCCATTGATTTTCTGGCACCTTTGGTTCCTAGGTTGTGCCAAAAAAATTTTTTTTTTTGGATCAGTGGTGGTCCCCCCTCTTGTCAACACACACTAAACAAATATTAAATATAAATTAGATAATTAAATGGATTGCAGTTATAAACAATACAAGGTTATTAATACTTTACTGTACATGTTCCTGTTTCAGCATCAGTATAAAAAATTTCAACAGATGCCTAGCACTGGGACCGTCAAGACATTCAGTGCTGGAAAAAATAAACCTGTAATTATTACTGTAAAATTACGAAGGTGTCCATCTTCCGAATAATTACCTTCTGCTGTACTAGTTTTCCTGCATCTGTCCACGTCCATTTTTTATGCAAAATCAACTGCTATTGTACTCTGTCATTTTTATGTGACATATAACATGGATTTTAGACAAGGTATAATCATTTGCTCAGTATTAGACCTACATCATGTGATTCAGCACAACATTCTCTATTGATAGTACTGTACCATATATACTTATTTATAGCAATTCTTACCAAATCTTTTTTCTTACGATTTATCAAAAATATAAGCAGAATTAGCAAAGTATGTAACAGTATTCGACGATCACTGCCAGCATTAACAACGTAAACAAACAGAATGAGTGCTGGAACACAGTGCCATCTGTTGGCCACCCAGTAAACAAGTCTAGCGGCGGTGGGAATTTTAAAGTTTTGATGGATATTTTAAAGTTTTGATCGTAATTTTGTCGGGATTAAAAGAGATTCCAGACCAGTGACTACCGGAAATCGATGGTCTACCTGTACTATAATTTGGTTTTTCTTTCCATTCTCTATAATAATTTGCATAGTTTTGCTATGTTAAAAAGACAGCTATTGTACAACTTACTGTTGTACAGTGTACATGTAATAGCAAAATAATGGGTTTGCTTGTAGGGATTTGTAGGATTTCTAGGCATGTTTTAAAGGCTTATTTGAACTTGGTCTTTTATCAGTTAGGTTGTGAGTCTTCAAATGAATTAATGTCATAGTAAGAGGTATTACGGTATCTTTGTATTGAATATGTTCATATATGAATGTTGATTACACTGATCATGAGGATAGTTTTTTAAATTGTCTTGCAGTGTACTTTTTAATCTCAACCAAGCAGGTTTTAGGTACTTTTATATAATTGTTTTTATTTTTCAGTAAAAAACAGTTAGAGTTTCGGGCTGGGTCACCTGATGCCGGTGATGATTTTCATTCCGACTATGAATCTGGATCACCAAGATCTCAACCAGGAGATTATGCCAGTAGTTTTAGAAGAAACATATATGACATTGAAAGAAGGTACATTACTTGCATGTTTTAATTTTTTGTAGTTTCCAATAATAATAATTGTCAGTAGTACTATTATAGATGAAATCTTGACAAAATGAAAAGAGATTTTCATGTGTTTACTATTATTACTGTTCTCTGAAGTGAAGGAGGTTTCTTTGTAATTACTCTACAATAGTACTGTTATGTGTGTGTGTACAGTATTGCATTACAGTAATAATGGAACCTCAGGAAGATTAGTAAACCATGATTTACAGTTATTATGTCAGTAGGGTCATATGCTTGAAGCAGTATGGTCATATGCTTGAAGCAGTTGTTTATGTATATTATTAATACTGACTTTCAGATGTTTTGTTGTTGCTTGATAATGTGATCTTTTCATGTTCTTTGTAGTAGTTACCAGGGAAGGTATGGTTTTTGGCTCTATAGTCCCATTTTTCTTTAAGCAATGCATTATTTGTTTGAAGATAAACCCATTACTTTACATTAGCCTCATCTACAGCACAGGCAATGTCCAGACCCATCCCAAAGGAAGAGTTCTCCTTTGCACCTTTCTGAATATGCATTGAACTTGTTATCAAGATGGTCAACTGGTGGTTTTGGAGATGGGTGGGGGAGTTCCCCCTCACTCACCTTCTGTTACTAGCTACTTTCTTTGCCCATCTTCATGTGAGGATGTATTACTGTGCTATTTCTGACTGCTAAGTTGGAGTCGTGTTTTTTATTTGAAATTTTTTGTTTTTGTTTTCTTGAGAAATAATGTCTTCGGAGGTATGAAGGAGTGGAACCTTCATCCCCTCCACTTTTTATTGGGTGGATCCTCACTACAGTATTTAATACTTATCATCTTTGAGTTTCGGCAGTGTTGCTGTTGTAGGGAGGATTTTACTGCTGTTTGGAGTTGCTTGCAAGTATTAACCTTCATCCTCCTCCTTGCTGTTGAAGTCCATTCTTTTTCTCTGAGCACACCCCCTCCCAGACAAGAGGGAGGTATTGTGGGAGCTGCATATACCTGCTCTCAGTATCTACAGCTGCTGCAACCCTTATCGATATCGCCTGCTTTGTCTGCTGTAGCTGTAAATGCTTGGAGCCCAAAGCTGCCAAGTTTCAAAGTAGTGGTTGCCCCTCCCAGTACATCAACTACTGCAACCTTCTCAGGAGAGGAAAGTAAGACCCAGTGAGGAGGGGAAGAAAGGCAGACACAATCTCCATCTGTTCTTGTAGTAATCACCTTCCCTTATTTTCATGAGTGTGCTTGTGAACCATGACTACATACTTTTTTTACAATTACAAGGATGCTCATTCGTTACCTTAAAATACCCCTATTTAATTTAATGATCCTTCCACCACTTCCTCCTTGTCGTTTCCTTCACCCTTGTTAGAGGAAGGAGAAAAAGGAGAAGTCCGGGGATTTCATGTGAGCACTCTCTGCTTGGAGGGAAGTGGAGGCTCTCAGTCATCTGTGCATGATCATGTAGTCTCTGGTAGGGCAGTTATGGGTCACCCACACCTACCCATTTAGACAGACTTTGCATAATCCTTTGGGATCACCAATGGATAAGTCTGGTCGTAATCACATCGTGTAATAATTTCTATTTTTCCTATTTTTCTATGACTTCTGAGTTAACCCAGGAATGTAAAAATGTCTTATTTCAGAGGAGCAAGTTACCACAGTGCTGGTATTAAAAAAAACTGCACTGCATATTATCGTATATAGAACATCACCTCGTGTAATAATTTTTATTTTTCATATTTTTCTATGACTTCCGAGTTAACTCAGGAATGTAAAAATGTCTTATTTCAGGGTAACAAGTTACCACAGTACTGGTATTGAAAAAAAAACTGCACTGTGTATTATTGTATATAGAACATCGTAGCAAAGATGAAGAAAGAAACCTGACTATTCTTTTACCTGTATCTACAGAATAAAAAAAAGTGAAAGAGAAAGAGTTAAGGGATTGAATAGGATGATTGGGAAAGGCTCTAAAAGTTGTAAAGGGCCAGTTTCTGGGTTTTGTTACAGTCACCTCTTTATAGTGGATAGGGACTGGTTTTTGGCCTCTTGCTGTTAAACAAGTATGTGTTGCAGACAGACTCACTTTTAGATGGAAATGGCACACACTGGGCTTTGGTCATTCATAGAGGATGACTTCATGATTTTGATGAATCCCAGGGGTATGCTTTTCCAAGTACCTGTCCATCAGAGCTGTGGATATTACCTCTACTTGTCTGCAATGGGGCTGTTGACCAGTTCAGAGCTCTGTTTTGAACTGGTGACAGCTGCACAGGTCTTTTCCAAGGGTTCTCACCTGATTGTTTGCCAGCTCATTCCACATACAATAAACCCCCCATATTCTTGGGGGATGCATTCCAGACCCCCCGGTGAATAGTTAATATCTGCGAATACTTAGAACCCCCCCCACCCTCTAAAAATGCTTGTAACTGCCTATCTTGAAAGTTCAAGTACCAAATGTATACATCCTACATCAAATATACCTTAAATTATTATTGTATTACAGTACTGTATTAATCTTTAATGTTATATTATTGATATAAAATTTCAAAGTCATCTTAAATATTAGTACCCTTAAAGATATATACATACGTACAGTAATTCTAATCCTTCCAGCCAAAACAGAGAGAGAGAGAGTTACCACTAATTTATGCTGGCACAGGCAAAAAGAGAGGGAGAAAGAGAGAGTTTATCTCATTCATCGAGAGAGTTTATCTCATTCATCTCTTTAGGAGTGTTATCCATTTCTTAAGCAACTGGCAACAAAAAAATTTATATGTTTGTTTTTTGTCTTCCAAAGATGAAGAGACTCAAATTAGCAATATCTTTTCCTGAGAGAGAGAGAGAGAGAAGGGCTGAACTAAGTATCTATTTATCTGTTTCTCACATTTTACCCTTTGGCGAGACAGAGAGAGAGAGAAAGGAAGGAAGGAAGGAATGGATTTTATCACATTGTGGCAACATTCACCTTCCCCCCCCCTGAGCTCCATGACTCAAGGAAAAGATCGGGGTTGAAATTTGTTTGTTTAAAATTTTTCATAACTTACTACAGAAATGCATAAATGTTGTAATTACAGTATATTATTATTATTATTATTATTATTATTATTATTATTATTATTTGAAAATTAGTATTTATTATTAGGTAAATCATGTTTTTAAACATCTGACTTAACTGGTAGTTATATATATAGCGTAAGTCCCTGACGTCACGGCAGAATTTCAAAACTCGCGGCAATCGCCGATAGGTATGTCAGGTGGTCCTTCTATGCGCCCTCTATCCAGGTATCTGGAACCACACCAGGTATTCCTCAGATCTTCCCTGCCGCCATTACGGTGACATCGTTTGGAATTTCACTCTTTCAGCCCGTGTTTTTTCGCAAATTTTGGTGAAGTACACTTTGGCTTCGGCTTTCGCTCGTTTTTTGGATTTTGTACTTGGACTTTCTTTAATAGTTAATTTGGTTTTGACCCTTGGAACTTGTATTTTGATCTCTCTTTGGATTTGCTACCATGTCTGACTCCTCGAGTGTACGAATGTGTGTTAAGGGATGTAAGACTCGGCTAGCTAAAGCCTCTTTAGATCCTCATTCGGTATGTATGAAATGTAGGGGCAAGAGGTGTGAGTTACAGGATAGATGCGATGAGTGCTTGGGTCTTTCTGAAAGAGAGTGGATCGAGTATAACCGCTACGTAAGGAAACAAGAAAGGGCCGGCTCCGAAGAGCCAGAGTGTTTGTCTTTCTTCAAAGGTAGCCAGGATTTTAATGACTTCGTTTGTCCCGGACTAATGAACATTCCCTGATCATTCCCGGTATTAGTAGTTCTGATCCCCCTACTGATTCAGGTAAAGATCCATCCCCTCAAAGGATATGATAGTGGTTCAATGCCAGCCAGCGTGTTGAATCTCGCTCAGGCGGAGGAAATTGTGGTCTCGGTACTCTGAGATCTAGAAATTGCAGATGTTGGTGATAAAGTTAGTCAGAGTGGAGGTGCGACGCTGGGATCTGTGAGTGCTCCTAGCCCCTAGACCTCTTCCAGCTCCCAACCCCTGGGAGAAGGAAAGTCGACAGAGCGAAGGAGGCGAGAGATTTTAGCTCCCAATGATGCGATCCCCTCGAGTGTTCTGCCAGAGCAGCACCTGGGGACTCACCCCTGCGCTATAGGAAAGGCGAGGTTGTGCGTGTTCTTCGTCTTCTGAGGACTCCGTCCCCCAAGCAGGGGCTGGCGTCAGGTCTGTAGTCTAGACCTCTTAAGAGGAAGTTCCCCCTATGTTGAAGGACACCGTGTTAGGTATTCTCAGGCTCGAGGTGCTTAGCCATTGGAGCAGTCCTGAAACCTTTAGTTCAGAAGGTAGCTCCCCCTCAAGTGCAGGCGTAAATTGCTCGTTTTTCAATAAGGGCCTAGCAGCAAAAGCGTCGGGCCTTTTTCTTTGCCAGTTCACGCTCCCCCTCCTCGAATTAGGGGTGTCTCCAGAGCGCCCTCCTCAATCTGTTCAATTAGTTGAGACGCGTCGAATGTTCTTCTCCAGTCAGTTATCAACAGAAGGCTCCACAATGGTCTCTATTAAAGAGATGCATCAGAAACTGTCTTCCTTTATACAAGTTGCCAACCTGAAGAAAGAGCGGATAAATTTCTCCTCCTTTAGCTGTTAAATGCTTCCGAGAAAACTTCTGCCCGATGTCGCTGGTGTGCCAGTGCTCAAATGACTCCAGCGGCGTGATGGCGAGCGAGGAAGAATGTTTCTCCCTTCTCTAAGGGCCTCGATCAGTTCGTCAGCCTCAGGAAGCTTTGACAGATAACCATGCGGGCGTGCCAGCTCTCAGCGACCTTAAGGTTGGAAAAAACGACGACCGTCAAGCCAACCACCAGGGCGCCGAGTAGTGCAGGAAGATGGGCGCCAGGGCGCCCAGCGTCAAGAGCTTGACGGGCGCGGGGCGCTGACGTCAAGAATTTGGCGCCGGGCCGATGGGCGTCCGCAGTTGAAGCCAGGGCGGCTAAAGCGTCATGATATTGGCTGCCAGGATATTTCAGTTGGAGTCCCAGGATACCCGGCGTCAAGACCGTTATCACAAAGGCGTTTTGATTGAGGATTCTGCTTGTTTTTTGGAGGCAGCAGATAGTAGACAGGGTAGCCGGCTACCTCGTTTTCAGTACAGCTTTGGAGGGGCGAAGGGCAGCAACGATCTTCTTCCCTTCTCCAGATGTTCTCCTCGAGAAAGTTTCCGATGAAGAGGAGCAAGGATCATAACTTCCTTCATCAGATTTGAAGAAGTTGATGAAAGTGTTCTGGGCTTTCGGACAACCATTTACCTGCTGCCCCCGTTCTCCTCCTTGGAATTTACTCTGGGAAGACACCAAAGAAGACTATTTTTGCTAAAAGATCATGTCTCGTTCCTCCAGCGAACTGGCTTGAAAGTTATGGAAGAATGGATGAAGTCCAAAGGATCAGGGCGAACGGTGTTCTCTTTCCTCCAGCTGGGCTTATCAGGTCTAGTATTTGGTATGAGACTGGGGAAGCTCCCGGCCTGGAGTTCTGCATCTTCAGGGGACTTCTCTTCTCTGGTTGGCTTGCTTTCATTGGAGACTGCAAGGAGGAAAATCCAGGTTTTCTGGTCCCCTTGAGAATGGATCACATCTTGAAGAAAAGGAATTTTAGGGCTTTGAAGTCTTCAATTTCTAGATTGGACTCTGGGAGCTTTGGGTAAGAAGCCCAAGACATTATTAACTCAGACACACAAGGACCTCATTCATGTTATGTCTCATGGACAAGGCTGTCAGAAGATGGAGCCATGGTCGCAGCTCTCTTTTCTCGGGAGTCTTTGAAGAAAGGGCCATCTTTGTTCCTTTCTTGCCAATGGGGTTACCCATCCAAAAGGCAGAACTCCCTTTATGCTCCCTCTGTGACATCTTTTCCTCAGGAATTAGTGAGAGGTCTCCTCAGCTCTAACTCAAAGACAACCCAAAGATTTAATCACCAAAACTGCAAAGAAAGTTCTACCCTCTACTTCGCCTCTCAGAAAACTATAGGGGAAGCTCCCTGTTATTCAGCCCTTTCAGTAGAACTCCCAGTAGAGAAAAATTCAGAACTACGATCAAAGATCTCGAGAAAAGCAGTAGACAAGGGAGAAAGCAGAGTCTGAAGACTCTCTCCTTCAGACAACGGTTGGAGCAGACTAACACACTTCTGGCTGGAATAGGGAGAAGAGAGGAAGCGGATCATGGTCGTTCAATTAATAAAGAAGGAGTACAAGATCCCGCTTTCTCAGGAAATACCTTTAACGCTACAAGGCGAGTGGAGACCATTGGTGTTGCAGAACTGAAAATGGCGGACGACTCTGCAGCAGCAGTTTGTTCTGCTGCTACAAAAAACAAGCTATAGAAAGTTTTGGATCCCGAATCTCAGGCTTTACAATCGTCTGTTTCTGGTTCCCCAAAGCTCGAGGATGGAACCGGTGCTAGATGTGGCGCTCTCAGCGTGTTTGTTCAAAGCCACGATTCGATGGAAACAACCAAGTCCGTTCTAGCAGTCGGTCAGACCACGACTGGATGGTGTCTATGGATCTTCAAGATGCGTATTTCCATATTCCCATTCACCCGAACTCAGAAATACCTGAGGTTTGTACTGGGGGCTTTCCAATTTGAGCCCTATGTTTTGGCTAAAGTACCGCTCCTCAGGTTTTTCAGGCTAATGAAAAATGTAGCTCAGATGCTTCACACAAGAGGCATCAGAGTCTCCTATATCTGGACGACTGGCTTTACTCCAGGGCTCCTGCCTACTTCGCTGCCTGGAGGATCTTGGAATGACTAACCGACTGTCGGAGAATCTAGGACTCCCTTATGAACAAAGGAGTCTCAACTAATCCCATCCCAAGATATTCAATACCTTGGGATGAGGATTCAAGTCAAGCTTTTGGGTTTTCACGTCAACATCAAAGGACAGAACAAGCTTTAGAAAAACTGAAATTCTAAAAAGACAAACTTGCTCAGTGAGGGAATGGATGAGTCTACTGGGGGACCCTTTCCTCTCTAGAGCAATTTGTCTCTTTAGGAAGATTGAGCCTTCATCCGTTGCAGTTCCATCTGAATCGAAACTGGGACAGGGACAGGAACTAGAAAAGTGTATTCCCATTTCACAACAGATAAGAGATTATTTACTGGTGGAGCGATCCCCTAAAACTTCAGAGGGACTTTCCCTGCATCAGAACCCAGACCTAGTGTTTGTTCTCTGTGTGGGACTCAGGGATGGGGCAACACTGGGAAGATGGAAGTCTCTGGGCTCTTGGACCGGAGGATCAGATGCAGTGGCACATCAACCAAAGGAACTAACTGCTATCCTTCTGGCTCCTAATAGAGTTGAAAGGTCTAGTGGAGAAAAAGTAGTTCAGGTCAACTCCGACAAATCTGGCGGTTGGCTACATCAGAAATCAGGAGGCACTTTCTCCTACTCTCTATATGAGGGCCAAAAAACTCCTTCTTTGGGCAAGGAGAAAGGTTACTCTAGTTACCCGCTTTATTCAAAGGCGAAAAGAGCGTGAGAACCAGACATGCTGGCAGAGGAATCAAGTTCTAATGACAGAGTGGATGCTTCACCAGGGCGTCTGCAAGAGCCTCTGGCGGATTGGGGCAGACCATGCATAGACCTCTTCGCCACAGCTCAAGCGAAAGTTGGAGGCCTACTGTTCTCCGTTCGGATCGGCGATTCACAAGGCGCTTTCTGCTGGGTGTTCCAATCTGGAGCGTGTCGTTTCCCCATTCAAAGTCATTCACAAAGTGCTGCAAAGTTTGCAGCTCACGAAAGGACCAGGATGACCCTAGTGGTTCCCTTACTGGCCTACAAGGAATGGTTCAGAGGTACTGGAATGGATGGTGGACACCGAGAAGACTACCTCTCAGAATAGATCTGCCTCTCAAACAACTCCACTTGGAAAATTACACACCAAAACCTCCAAGTTCTACAAATGACTGCCTTCAGACTATCAAAAAACTTGCAAGAGCTAAAGGGTTTCCCGGCGGCAGCTACGCATAATTAAGAGCAAGGAGGGTCATCAACAATCGGAGTATATCAATCAAGTGGGAAGTATTTAGGATGGTGCAGAAGGAATTCTATTTCCCTCTTCCAGTGCCTCTGTAACTGAGAAAACTAGACTTCCTTCTCTTCCTTAAAAGGGAACAACTCTCTATTTCGATTAAGGGATATAGGAGTATGTTAACGAGCCGTTTTTAGACACAGAAACTTAGACCTTTCCAGCAATAAAGGATCTTCAGGACCTTATCAGATCTTCGAGACCATTAAAGAAAGGCCAAATTCTCGGCTTGGAGGAATTTAGATGTGGATTCTTAAATATCTTATGGGGAAATAGGTTCGAACCCTTACAAGGCATGTTTGGATCTTACTCTAAAAACTCTGTTTTTGATCAGTTTCAGCCACAGCTAAGAGAGTAAAAGTAGAGGTCATGCCTTCAGCAAGACCGTGGGCTTTAGCAAGGCAAGCAATTTGTTCGTTGCAACTTGGGTTCTCATAAAATGAGACTCCATCTCGACCCTGGCCCAAAGCGTTTGAGATCCCGAACTGCTCGGATATCACAGGTACGGAAATAAGAGACTCCTGTGTCCTGTAAGAGCTCTCCAAGTTATACCTGGAAAGAACTGGGGAATCACAGGTAAGTCAGAGCGTTGTGGTGTTCAGTCAAAACAGCCCAGATTACCTATGTCTAAGAATCGTTATCTTGCTTTATCAGACTATTGATAAAGCCCATTCAAGTTTAATGAAACCGATCTGCAGATTCTTAGAAGTTAAGACACACGAGGTTGAGCATTAGCAACCTCGGTGGCTTTTAAATAGAATAGATCTTACAAAATATCTTAGATGCAACCTTCTGGAGGAAGCAGTGGTGTTCGCATCTTTACCTCAAACAGGTTCAGACAGTTTATGAAGACCGCTGCACTCTCGGACCTTTTGTAGCGGCTAATTCAGTATGGGTGAGGATCTACCCCTGTGTATAAATCTATACCCTTTCTCTTTTTCTTGAAATGGAGAAAAAATTTTTTATTATTGTGTGCGAAAGTTGGGCCCAGCCTTTACAATCATTAGTAAATTTTACACTTTGTTAGTTTGTTGTGTTGTCCCAGGGTCAGGTGGTCTTTTTGTGTTCCTTGCTGGGCCCGGGCGAGGGTATATTTAGGAGTCTAGTCACATAGAGGAGTTATACACGGTTGACCAGGCTAAATTTTTCCAGCCCCTGGGTGGTCAGCTGGATCTTAGGAGTGCAGATGGAATGAAGTAGGAAAACTTGAAAATTTGCTTCCCTTAACAGGTAGGAACCCCTGGTTGGTTTTACAATTGTTATTTTGTGAATTCCAGCGATGCTGGCTGTCTCTGACCCTCCACCAAAGGTGTCAATCAGCTATATATATAACTACCAGTTAAGTCAGATGTTTAAAAATGATATTTTCATAATAAAATAAATTTTTGAACATACTTACCTAGTAGTTATATATAATAATTCCACCCTCACTCCCCTCTAGAGACAAAGAGGCATGGAAGATCTGAGGAATACCTGGTGTTGGTTCCAGATACCTGGATAGAAGCATGGAAGTGGACCACCTGGACATACCTGTCAGCGATTGCGCGATTTTGAATTCTGCCGTGGCGTCAGGGACTTAAGCTATATATATAACTACCAGGTAGTATGTTCAAAAAATTTATTTTGTGTAGAAATATCATATTTATCATACAAAACAAATAATCATACCATAAAATTCTCTCTAAATCTCATTATTGAGTTTAATCTTAATAATATTTGAAAATTAGTAAGTCATTTTTTTATCGTAAAAAATGTATTTAACCATGAAAATAACATCTAAATACACTAATTAGTGAATATTTCCCGATGAAAAAGTGCGAATAGCTGAATTTTTTGCAAATAATTTATAGATATGTTCCACAGAAAATCAGCAGTCGATGGTATGCGGGTGTGAGAAATGTAATACAAGGGCGTTTACTGTATATAGTGCTGTTATTAAAAGTAGAACAAAACTTATGTGAATAATCGCTGTTATTCGTTAAGTTAGTTCCTCAGCAAATTTCTGTCTTGCTCCATAAGCGTCTCTCCGGAAATGCTTGCACCTCCTTAAACCTCTTTATAAGCACAATGTCAAATTCTGATCTCCTCTACCCTTCATTGTTTTTGAGCACTTAAAACTTTTCTTGCTTTCTTTTACAGCAAAAAACAAAATCTGCTGCTTTTGTTTCTTTAAACTTGCTGGTGTGTGTGTGTGTGTGTGTGTGTGTGTGTGTGACACATGAGAAAAAAAGTTAAGTATATCTTAGTTTAACCAGACCACTGAACTGATTAACAGCTCTCCTATGGCTGGCCTGAAGGATTAAATTTATTTTACGTGGCTAAGAACCAACTGGTTACCTAGCAACGGGACTTACAGCTTATTGTGGAATCCGAACCACATTATGACGAGAAATGAATTTCTATCACCAGAAATAAATTCCTCTAATTCTTCACTGGCTGGTTGGAGAGTCGAACGCTGGGCCAACAGCGTGCTCGCCTAGAGCTCTACCGACCCCCCAATGAATAAAATGTTTCTCGATTTGATTGTTTATAACAGTACTTGCTGTTGTTTATGCCATTGTCTTGCAAGCAGTAGCAAGTGGTGGTTAATTATAAGAAACAGTGATGAATTCTTAGACAAGTCACAATGTTGGTAAGCCTAATTTAATGTATGAAGATTCACATTTAACCTAATGAACTTTGGCTTCTAGGCCTATTTATTTGTTAAAAGCTAACTCATGCATTATCAGTGGTATATGCCAAAACTGAGACAGGCATAGAAAGCCTAGCATAGTGTAATCTGCTGAGAATACATCTTGCACTATACTGTACAAGATATATATGGTGCAATCATGTTTTTGGACAAAATTTTAATGATCGCATGATACATGAGATTGGAAGATACATAAGTACAGTAAACCCCCCCATATTCGCGAACTCACCTATGTGTGGATTTCTCTATGGAGCATATATACACATTATTCGCTGAAAATTCGTCCGTTCACGGTATTTTTCTCTGAGAAATATTCACTAATTACTGTATTTTCATCTCATTTTCATGGCTAAATGCATTTTTTGTAATAAAATGATTAAAATACTCAGGTAGTGCTCAAGTTATGATAATTCACCTTACGACAATTCAATTTTGCAATGGGGCAAGCAGTTAATACCGATACAATAATATTTATAAAATATTTTTAAATTTCGCATGGGCGCAGGCAGCAGTGTACAATCAGGTAGTGATAGGCACCAAATTACAATAGACCAACTTCGTTTCCTCCATCTGTTTATCCAATCTTTTAGTTAAAAAAGTAAAAGAGAATGATAAAAGTAGTGTTAGTAACATTATACTCTTGCGTAAATGCGTACAGCCATAAACAACCAAGAAACTGATGTTTTGCTTATCATCGAATCGGATAACAACAGCCGCTTTGCTTGTATTTCAACCATTTTATGGTAATACACAATTACTGTAGTTATAGTACAAATGAAATTCAGTAGAATAGGACTGATATATTTTTACATTATACCCTTCTTTGGTGTGGATGAAAGATCGGCAAGGAAATATACTGTTAAATTTAAGCTGCAAGTTGTAGCTGAAGCTGAGAAAACAATGCCTGAGAAAACAATTTTCAAGCTGCTAATGACTATAAATTATTGTGCATCGGCAACATGGATGAAACACGACTGTAATTAAAATTGGAGAGAAAGCATTTTAATCAAAACTACTGAGCATGAAAGAATACATTACTGCTATTTTTACGCCGATAAACGATAAATAAGTAAAGCTCGCATTATGATGAAATCAAGTGAAAATAGTGAACGGAATCTTGATTTTTTACACAAAACAAACGACCCCGAAACGGCCAACATCATCTATTAATGAAAAAATAGCCAAGTTAATTTCACATTGAGACGTATTTAAGCTATTTTTCGACTTAAAAACACTTCATATAAAAAAAATAACCTTGTCCCATATAAATAAAGTATCTAGAGATTCATTTATGCTAACTAGAAGCAAGAAAAATGCTCTGAACTGAGTTAAATAAAGCGAAATAAACTTACCGCGTAATTGATTTCCAAACCAAAACGTTGATCGCTATGATCGCAATTTATAATACAAAAGCAATATAAGAATATATATAATATTATTGGATACAGTGAAATAAGGCATCACATTTTAAAAGATCCATGGAAAAGATGCATATTCGTTATGTTGATGTTTGTATAATACGGTATGTGAATATAGAGTACAGTACAGTATAATGTAGACTAGGCTACCGTATATGTACAGTAATACCTCGAACTTGCGCGATTCGAGTTGCACGAATTCACGGGCACAAATTTTTTATTGGAACCTAACTAATGGTCATACACGAGTTTTTCACAGGCACGCGAACATTTGTGAACACTGAGAAACCCAGAGGGCTCCATAAGACAGACCAACCAATTTCAAAGAATTCCCTTCCAGTTGGTCTTGGCCAGTTTAGTGCACATTGACACAATGATAGAATATAAGACTCAAGACAAGAGGGCTCTATCTCTGTCTACAGCAACTACCATCACGTCACTTTCCCAAATCTTATATTGGTCATCATGGAAGAACCAAATTGAGAAGCAAGTTAAGTGCATAGGTTTAATTCCCATTGAAAAGATTCAAAGTCATGCCCTTTGGGTTAAACATTGTCCCAAGAGTTTTCACAAAATTAGTAGCAGTAGTTGTCTGAGAACTCAGGAAAGAAGGAATTCAACTGGTAGCCTGCCTAGACGATTTGCTAATCTGGGGGCCCACCAGAGAAGAGTGTTTGCGAAGCCTGAGAGTGGTAGTCAACAGGCTCCAGTCAAAAGGTTTTCTAATAAATTGGAACAAATCCTGCCTTACATCCAGCAGATGGTTTTCGTGGCTGGGACTTCGTTGTAATACTCTTCACAGCCAATTGTCTCTTCCAATCAGTACTCAAATCAGAATAGGGAAGGACCCAGAAAGGTCCCTTGCACAGCCCAGCCTTTCCAGATGTCAGTTGGAGCATATGATGGGCCTGTTACAGATTGCAACTAAAAAATGTAAACAAAGTCTGGCTGTCGCATGCAAGAAAAAAGATTTGCGATTGACTTCATCAAGGGAATCAAAGAGTTGGGAGGATACTCCAGCCATGGATCTGTCAACACGGATGCCTTGTTGACAGACTGGGAGGCCATTGGGGGATCGTCAAGTAGCAGGGAGGTTGTCACCTGCTCTGAGGAAGTGTCATATCAACTTCTTGGAGCAGATGGCTGCCTTTTTGTCCCTCAGAAAACTGAAAACCCCAAAGGGGACCAACATTTTGTTGGTCCTGGACAATATGACTGCTATGTCCTGCATCAAGAGGTCAGACTCATGTTCAGCTCCTCTCAGTGCAGTAATGCTATTGCCTTTAGATGGCGCAAGCAACGAAGTGGCACTTGTATGCAATTCACTTCACATGGTCTGTCAATGTAATAGCAGACTCTTTGTCAAGGAATACAACAGCTTCGACCAGTTGGATATTAGACAGTCACTCCTTTCAATTAATTGCCAACATGCTTCCACATCTAGGAGTGGACCAGTTTGCCACATACGAGAATCACCAACTTCCGGTGTGTGTCTGAACCTGGACAATCAAGCAATACCAAGAGATGCATTCTTACAAGATTGGAACCAATGGAGGACAATATACCTTTTTCCTCCATTGTCCCAGATTTTGAAGGTTTTGAACAAACTTGTAGCTGTCAACGGAACCGCTTACTTAATAACCCCAAATTGGCCGAACAGTCATTGGTTCCTATTGCTTCAACAACAGGTCAAGAATTCAATTCCATTATCGTCCACTATTATATCCCAGTCAGTAGGAGGGAAAGTTCTCTACGCTTCCTCCTTTCTGAGCTGAGACCTTCATGAGTGGATTTTTAAAATCTTGTCTACCATAAAAATTACTCACCCAACATTGCTAAGTACCTAGTGCAGAGACTACGGACATAGTCTCTTCAACAGTACCACTCCATATGGACAGTATGGTTAGATGTTATCCTTGCTGAGAGCCCAGTTGAGGTTTCTGTTGAAACGCTTCTACATTTTCTTATACTGTATATCTTTTTGAAGACAAATGCCTTGCTGTTACATCAGTCATGGCAAACAAGGCAGCATTGTCATAACCCTTGCTTTATGGTTTTGGAATTGATTCTAACATACAGTAGAAATTGTTACTTCCCTTCTCTGGTCTTTTGCATTGCAAAGACCTGCTCCTGCAAGGCTTTCCATTACCCGGTCCCTGAATAAGGTGCTTAGACTTCTGTCAACCCCTCAGTACAGTGGGCCCAATACAACTACAACGCATATGCTGCAAAAGGTGATCTTCTTGACTGCTTTGGCATCAGGAGCCCGTATTAGTGAACTGGGCTCTCTTAGACAGGGACAGTGCTATATCACTCATACAGCTAACCGTCATTTATTATTGTCCCCTGGCCTATCATTCTTGGCCAAGAATGAGAATCCTTTAAAGAGAAATTCTCCTATTCTAATAAGGGAACTCAGTTTTCCAAATAAAACATTATGCCTGGTTCAAGTGCTTAAGGTTTACGTAGAGGTCATGACAAACATCCCAGATGGTCTGATTTTCCTACACCCTAGCACAAACAAACCACTCTCTCTATATGGCGTGAGAATTATTTTGGTATCCTTTATTAAAAAGGCAGACCCTCACTCCTTTCCTAAGTTGCATGACATCCGAAAGGTAAGTACGTTGTCGGCTTTCTTCAGGGATGTATCTTATGAAGAAGTCTCTGAGTGTACGGGGTGGTCATCAGAAATAGTATTCCTAAAACATTATTGCCATGAGCTTGAATAAATTCGACTACAGTGTGTATCAATAGGTGGTATGTTAAGTCCTGACCCCATAGGTGCTTCAGTGGAAAACCATGGGTCTTCTTGATATGGTGGTTATGCTAAGATATTGCTGGCAAAGGTGCAACAATACCACGACCAAGCCCAGCATATTTAGGTAAGTTACTTTAATACTATGTCTTAATGTTTTTAAGTTCTTGTTCCTTGTTGCCAAACCCTATGAGTATCTGGAATAAAGAATGTGGATATAACTTGTGCCTTAACCTTGGACCAAAGTTTTATCTGGGTTGTTCGGATTAAATTTTAAGAGCCAAGCCATTTTGTCACCTGTCAGTTTCCTTTGTAAGCTCCTTCGAGGACGAACAGCTGCTAAGCTATCAAGAAACAAGTTTTGACGAAGGAAAAACCTATTTTTGGAAGCCGCTGTGAGTCCTCAAACCCACCAACTTTCCCTGGCGAAAAGGTATGGGACTGGGGTGAACAATTATCTTGCATAGACCTGAAAAAGAGTAATGAGGGAAAAGGGCCAATGTAGAATGCGATGTTGCCACATCTACGTGTAAAGGATAAGAATTGAACCTAGGGTAGTCGCTGTAGACAAAGGGATATAGCCCTCTTGTCTTGAGTCCTTATATTCTATCATGGTGTCAACATGCACTATACTGACCAAGACCAACTAGAAAGGAGTTCTTTGAAACTGGTTGGTCTGTCTTACGGAGCCCTCTGGGGAACCATAAGAGTAACTCCTTTGAGGACTCACAGCGGCTACCAAAAATAGGTTTCACCTACGTCAAAACCTTTTTTATGGATCCACTTTGTCATTATTGGAGTCCATAATTTTTTACTGTGCTAATTATTCATGGAAATTCAAGTTTACCATTTGACCTTGATATTTGAGAAATTGCTGATCTTTCTCTCCTTCGGGGTTTCTCTCCTTGTGGAGCAGTGTGTAAGGGCAAAATGGATGAAGGCATCCACCGTGGACCTTTTATACCTGTGAGGACATTCGCTGGTTTAGCATGTTTTAGGAAATAGAGCTGCGATCTTTTAGAGAAGAGGTATAAATAGAAGTGGGTGGATGCCAGGCAGTTGGAGGGCCAAAGAGATTCTTTAGAAGGGTCACAGATGAAGACCAGATTGAATTCAGGCAGAAATAGCACATATAGAAGAGACTTGAGAGGAAGAATCAGACGACTTCTGACCTTGTACAGTAAATGGTAGATTAATGTAAAATTGTCAAGTCAGACGATGTTGCCACGAAATTTGACAGATATTATAAAAGTACGAGAATTGCTGCTTCACCTTCAAATAACCTTTTTCATTGCCTGTTGCCAGCTGAAGGAGCACAAGAAATCTTGGTTAGTATGTTAGGAAGCACTTTTTAAAATGTTATAGCTATGTATTTTGGCCATAAATTTGCATTATTTATTTATATTTTTAGTTGTGTATTTCATATTAGTAGTAATTGGATTATAGTTTTTGAAGTTACAAATGTGTTGTAAAAGATCGTCTACAGACCAGTGAAGAAAATGTTGCATTTATCAAAACTGTTAAGAGCATTTATTTTTGAGCCTATTTCCTATATATATTTTATTTAAATATTTTCAGTCGGTCCAGTGGGATGTGGGTCGATGATGATGAGAAAGATGACAGTGAATGTGACATTACAGAACGCCCAAATTCTTCACAAGCACATTTGAGACATGATTCTTCTGGAAATTTATTTCACACATTTCCAGACCTGAGTCCTGCCATTGATCTTCATTTTATTAGTCGAGTGAATGAAAGTCGTAGTGCTAATTGTTTTAGTAGATTTGAAAGATATTATGATGAACATAGAAGACTATTACAAGATGAAGAAGAGTATAGACAGAGGAGAGGGAGGAAAAGTTCAGATGGTACAGAATGCTCCCCTTCTAATAATGTATCAAAAGCTAAAATGGTACGTTCACCGTCCTATACTGAAAACTCTGGTTTATTTAGAAATAAAAAACATTGTAGAAATTTAAGTGCTGGAAATATCCCTGTTAGTGCTCTCACTGGACAAAATGGGATGTTTGGTGTTCGTGCAAGTGTGGAAGAAAATTCTGAGTTAATTGGGGTGAACCCAGAAGAGGAAGTGCCTCCTATTTGGTGCCTTGAGTGTCATGATGCCCTGGTCTTTGTTGGGTGTGGTACGGGACGTATTGAAGTGTGGGATGTATATAATGGTATTTTGAAGGTAAGCTATTTTAAAATCTTGATTGAACATTATGTATAGAAATTGTTCTTTAATGACAAATGTATTATCCAAATTTAAGTGAGAGGCAAGGCATGCAGTGACTTGAAGTTTTCTTTATATAATCATGTTGAATTGCAGTGATATCGAAATTTACAAGACAAAGCTTAACAGTTTATTTGGGATGAATCTTACTGTTAAAAGTAGCTATATCTTCGCGTTAGCAGGTGAGTTGGCATTCAAGAAGATTGCTTGGCTAACCTCGATGATTGTCTGGTTCACCTGTTCTCCACCAGGTGTGTCTTGAATGTTTTAGTTCTTGTCAGAATTTTTCATGCTACTGTTGGAGGAGTTGTCTGTGTTTCACTTCTTTGGCTGTTGCTGTATCATGGTCTTGCGATCTTTGGCTTTTGTTCTTTAGGATTTGTTGTGCAGGAAGCAAAGTCAAGAATGCCAGGTTCTGTAGAATTCATTACTGTGTTAGCAGGATGTTTTCTTTTGAACTAGGTATTTATACTTTTTGTGCCAGCTGCAGGAGGTCAAGAATGTGACCTTGAGAATAGATGTGAAGAGTGTCGGGTTTGGTCGAAATTCCTTAAGCATAAGAAGAAAAAAGGGAAGCAGACAGATTAGGGAAAATTTCTTCACCTTTGCTTGTCACTACTCCACCTCCAGCTCTCCCCCTAGCTTCTCCTCTAGGGACAACAAAATGAAAAAAAGTACTTGGAAATATTCATCATTGGAAACATGGTGTGATGCAAAGGAAATGGGAGACTGATATACTGTATTAACCTTTGCCTGGTCTTGCTGAATGTTAAGTACTGTATTTGCTTGTTGAATGCCACAGTCTCTTAGTTAGAACTGAGTGCCAGTCTCTGAGAACTGAATGCACTGTGTTGACACTAGGATTCTGATGGAAATCTTAGTACAGTATGGTTAGAAATTAGGTAAGATGACGTACTGGTTTAGCAGGATGTTTAATATGTCTCCAGTTTATTATTATACAAATAGTTGTTGACTTACAACCAGCAGGATCTCAAAGCCACTCGCAACAGAAATAAAAAAAAGACAGTAACTCAACTTTTATGTAAGTGATACGTTCCTGATAACGTGCATAAATAGATCACAATTTCCCCATAAGAATTATTGGTAATAAGGGGGGGGGGGGTCAGACTCCAAGATTGTGGGAACTACCTCTTAAGTTCTGATAAGAAATAGTATGTTGTAAACATCGTGAGCAACACAGAACTTTAAAAACAAGTTGCCACTGTCCATCATTACTGGTCTTCCCATTGCTCCCCTTCTGACTTGTGCTATTGGTTCAGGCCATACTGCCACATTTCCCCATATGAACAGACACACACACACATACACACAACCTTTCGTACAGTATAAAATATGAACATTGTGATCATACACCATTTGCATTCTGGTAATATTTACATTCTCAAAATTATCAGCTGAGTGTATACAGTAGTGCAGTATCATCATCAGTACTACAGAACACACACACACACACACACAAAATTTTGATCATGTGCCATCATCAGTTTACTGAGTTTTACTGACATCATCATTAGTAGCGCAGAACATTGAAAACATAAGTTCTCATTGTCCATCATTACTGCCCTTCCCATGCTCCCCTTCTGACTTGTGCTGCTGGCTCAGGCAGTAACTCCACATTTCCCCATGTGAGCAAATACACACACACACACACACACACACACAATTTATCATACAGTTATAAAATGTGATCATTGTGATCTTACACCATTTGCATTCTTGTAATGTTTACATTCTCAAATGATCAGCTGAATGCTTGGTACAATATCTTCATTAGTATTATAGAACACACACACACACACACAAAATTATATCATACATGCGATCACACATCATTAATATTCTGGTAGTGTTTACATTCTCAAAATCATCAGTTTACCAATTTTCGTCAACATCATCATTGCTAAGTGTTACCAAATGATAGCCTGAGTGCTACCAACATTCTCACTGCCATTAATTGCTTAATAAAATATAGTTTAGAGCTATTTTTTTTAAATTAACAAAGCTTGGTTAAAATACAGCTTACATATTTTTTTTATAAATGCAATAAATTTTAAATGAAGTAAAGTGATTTCTTCAGTTGCAGATATTGTTTTTACCTATTCCCAAATCCTTTGCATCCTGCACATTTATTCATTTCATTAGCCTCAGTAACTGAATCATTTCATGTGATGGATGGTGCTTTCCTTTAGTAACTCACCCGCAGGAGCCACGAGAACATCTCGGAAGTTTTACGTTTTTTGGATCTTTATTGTGAAGCCTAAGTTGTCTAGCAAAAGGAAAATGCCTTCATTAACAAATAGACCAGCCAAGAAGGAAAGGAAGATGTTAACCCCTTCCCTTACTATCCCAAGTATTCTGTATTTCTTAACCATGATCACGTAGATTTTTACGAATATGAAAATGCTCTTTCACTACCCAAAAATATCCTTCCTTGTTTTTATGATCATGATTTTACTTGTTCTTTGATGCATTCATGTTCTCTATCCTTCCTCTCACATTAACGAGTGTTTAGTGTTCACTTTCCTTGGTAGATGGTGGTGTTCTTTGTTTACTTTTATGTGAGTTTTTATGCTCGCCAAAATTCATTCTTTATTTTTGTCATCTCATTACTCTTCACAATCAAAATAAGTGACTAGTAAATTAACAGTGATATTAATGAAGACCTAATGAAATTAGGAGATAAAAGTCACAGAAAGTATACTTCAGATTCTTAGGAAACTTAAGGAGTTGGCTCCCATGTAACTTGGGAATATAAACATGTCAAAATATAAAATACACTGTATTTTAAAGAAAATTATGCAGTATGAAGAAATATTCTAAAATAATAAAACATATGAGTAACAAAATTATAAAAAGTGGTAAGTAATCACTGTAAATATTAAAGAGATGATAAAAATTACAATACAGCATTACTGACAGTTCAAATATAGTTTTACTGTATGGGATATTTTTCAGTCATCCAACTTGTGACCTTTCTGACTTATGACTGGTCTGTCAGAACCTAACCAAGTCATAAGTTGGCAACTATTTGTATATGTAATTATGACACAATAGCCGGTCTTTATTGATTTTTGTGTGAAACAGAATGCTGGTAGGTTTAAATTCTATGATGTAGGGGCCAGTCTGTTGTAGGATTTTGTTTGCATTCTTTTTTTATTCATCATCAGTGATATAGATAGTTGTGGGCAATATAATTTATAATCAGTCAGTTAATCTTGTTTTTCGTCTAGATTCCACTGAAAAGTGTCATTCATGACAAAGGTCTGGAAACTCCAGGAGGTGCTTGCTCAGTAGTTTAATACTTTTATCCTTGCAGTTAATTTTGCATTATTTGGAGGAATGTTTATTAGAAGCCACGAATGCTATATAAGTGATGGATTTGTATGGAGAAACTAATTTTGACTATATTGTTTTTTAATATTGCATATAAATACATTAAATTTGTGTCAGTCAAGTTTAAAATTTAACTTCATTCTATACTTTATAGTGTATATATGAAGATGGAACCAGAGCAGGTGTAACTTCTATTCGAGCATCAGGCAACAGACTCATGGTTGCAAGACTCACTGGTGCAGTTGATATGTTATGTATTGAAGCAGTAAATAGCATCATACCCAGCAAAGATTCTCATTCTTCAGAATTTAGACCTGGTATGAAACACATTGTCCTTTTTGTTTTTTTGTTTTGCTTTTTGATTGCATATCCAGGCTTCCAGAACCCTCTCTGGGACCTTGAACCTGGATACCTGCTTCCTGACTGCCACTTTGCCTATAGGAAACAATTAAGTTTTTGTGGTGCCCTTTTAGTTTTAATTAGTCAAACCAAGACAATCTTGACAGCAAATGTGAGACCAGTTTTTCTTAAGTTGATTTAAGTATGCTGCTTTGAATATTTTTTTTATTATATACTTTGTAGCTGAGGTGTCAGCGTCTATGTTCTTGATCTCATTCACAGTTTCCTAAGCAACCAACAGTTCTTGATGAAGTCATAAGTGAGCTTAGACTTGAGTTGTGTGGTGTTCCATTAAGTAGTTTTTTAATCTTATATGATTTTACTTTTCATAAGTGACCTAATTGTAAAAAATATGATAGTATAGTATGGTGTTCATGCTATTCTTGTTGCAATTATTTACTTCCTTCATATGGTAAATGAAGTTACTGCCAACCTTGTTGTCTAGAATGGATCAGTGTATGGTATGGTCATTGGGGGTATGAGGTTGAAATCCAGCAAAATGGAAACTTATTCAGCATCTTTCTGTGTTTTGCACTGGGAACACTGTACCTAATGTCTCTGAGGTGGTCCCCTTGACTTTAGTTGTCAGTACAGTATTTAAAAATAATGTAATGCTGCTTGAGTAGGAGAGGTAGAAATGATACCATAAGGGAAATTATTCAAGTTTTTAAGTAGATGAGATAATGATGAAAATGAGATGGAGGATGGAGGTGCCTTGGATATGTCATTTGTGCGATCCCTGAGAGAATAGCTTTTGATGGTGTCATCTGGCTATTGTGGACACCATAAGAGTTGGAAGACCCAGACCTTCTTGGAGGAGAACTGAGAAGGAAGACAGAAGATTTGGGGAAGATAAAGCACAGAGGTCCTTTGTGTCACATGTTGAGGTACCAACTACTGCCAAGCATCAGTAGTCTTTCTTCCAGGTAGAAATACTGGTAGTGATTCATAATTTTGGTAGATGCAGTAAAATTGTTTCAGAGCACTTTTCATCATTGACTTAATGTTTTTTACATGTATGGTACTTTTATATTTTTATTTATTGATTATTAAGTTTATATTTTGTATTCTTTGTTTTCTCTTTTCACATCTAGACATTATATTCTGAGGGAGCTTGTATTGCAAGTTAATCGTCATGCAAGCACTAAGGCCCTCTCTGTCTCGGTGGTTTTGTAATTTTCAAAGAGCACCTCTGTCTCCTCCAACCATGCTTCCGGCACTTCCTCAGTCTACTTGGGGACTAGGGAATTAATGCTTGAGATCGGAGCATTTGGCGCAGCAGGTGTGTGGTTGGAGGCTTGTTGAATAGCAATAGTTTCAGCACTTTCCTTTCTTGCCTTCTCCAGCTTGAGCTCCTTTTCCTTAAGAGCCAGCTCGCTTGCCTTGAGAGCTTGCTCACTTTCCTTGAGGGCTAATTCTCTTGCTGTCTTGGCCTCTTCGTACTTCCTCTGATCTTCTCTTTCTTCTCGTTCCAGCTGGAGTATGTAGCCCAGCTGTTCTCTCACCCACTGGGTGAGTTCCTGTCCTGTGTAACCTGCGTCCTTTCCCATATTCATGAGGGTTTGGCGCTGTTCTAATGACATGGTTATAATCTATGAGAATGATGCTTATGGGCGGATACGCTTGTAAAGTGGAAGTGATCCTGAAGGAGCTGAGGTCCTTATGGGCAGATACATTGTCATTGGCACTGTATCTCAGGTACAGGTGCAGTGGCTTATGTTAGTACTTTGTCTTGGTGGCAGTGGGGTGCTGGGGTGTTCCGGGGAACAACACTAAAAGGCAGTGCAACCAAACTGCACCGAAGGAAATGGCACTCTGCTTGAGGCAGAATGTAAGTATGGAGTAAAAGGTGGAAAGGTAAGCGCTTCAGTAACTTAAGTCGTTGGCAGTGCCTCAGATTAGTAGCACTGTGGAAAGGGAAACCCTTGGGCTTGCACTTGTAGCTGGCTAGTTCTAAGAACTAGTGATTGCTTCCTGACATGAGGAAAGGAAGGCTTGGGGTTGCACTCACTGTGCGTTTTGGTGCTTGTGGTATACGCAAGTCTTGGATAATTGAAACCCACTCGTGCACTACAGTCGATAACTGTTATTAAATGGTTGTACATATGCTCTGTGAAATGCATGAAAGTTCACTGCACGGGCTGAAGCACTTACTGTGAAAATAGATATGGGAGACAATTCAGTGAACATGGGCGTGTATGTAAATTCGCTCACTGCGTGAATGAGTAAAAGGAGGAATTGATGGGGGATCTTAAAAGATCAAAGGTTGGTGTAAAAAATGAAAAGGAAAAAAATATTGTACTTGGCTTTATGAATTAGTGGGTTTATTTTCCAATACTCATTAACTCAAGTGTTGTGGTTAAACTATTTATTAATAAAAATAATCAACATTCTGTGTTCTTTCTTCCTGATTTATTACAGTTTTACTGTCATAAAAATTTTTTAAAATATTGGCGCTCAGAGTTATTTATATCAGACTTCTAAGGTTTGTTAAAAGTTTTAGGGTCTTTGTTTTACCTAAAGGGAGGGATTTACTCGTAGACTCTCACTCCTTTAAATGGACATGGATTTGGTTTGAGGTTTGAGGGAGTGACTTCTTTCTGTCCCTTCATAGAAAAGGTAACTTCCCAGGCTTTGATGACAGTTGTTTTTTTGAAATGGTGTCCACAGATAACAATATTCACCACCACTGGATCCAACCATGGGAGGTTAAAGAATGGTAGTATTATTTGCCGATGACAATAACAAATCAGTTGTTCCTAAACAATATACAAACCGTCAGTCCTGTACATTATGAATAACTTTCAGTGAAGCTGGAGTGGCCGTTTAACCTTCAAACAAGGTGGTTAGGCCATTAACTACCGTCCGGTTGGTGGAAGTCTCGCCCGCCTGGATATAAACATTCCAATTTGCTTTCGGCTGTTGAGTGATCGGACGTGCATCTCCTCTGTCTGCCTAGCTTGCTGTTTTGCTGTTTTCCTGGTGGGATCTTTTTGTTTTTTTGTGATTGCTTGCTTGATTGATTGTTTGTTGTTTCATCATTATGCAAACCCATGAATCATCTAAGCCCAGGCAGAAGGGTAGTGCCTTATGTGTATGCCCTGGTGTTGAAGGTAAACCCTGCATACACTTCTGCTCACCTATCGATGTTGACCCTCATGTCCTCTGCACCGGTTGGAGGGGGCATGATTGCAATTGTAATTCAACTTGTAGTGAGTGTTGTTCCTGGTCTACAGTGCAGTGGGTGAAGTTTACCGGCAGGAGGCAGCGCAAGAAGAAGGCTTCCAGGTTACGCAGTAACCCTTTACCTCCTGTGCATGCTGTGTCTGCTATTCCTGCTGTCCCTGATGCTCCTGCCACTACCGCTTGCATGGGGGACCAACTGTTGTCCACGATCCTAAAGATGTCCAGGAAGAAAAAGTCGAAGAAGAGGTATCGTAAGGTATTGTCGTCTTCATCTTCTTCTGCTGCCTCCTCTCCTTCTTCTGACGCTGGACAGCCGAAGAAGAAGGTTGCTTCTCAGGGCTTCTAAGGGGCTGCCTCCCCCCCCCCCACAGAGGTGGCAGTGCAGTCAGATCTCTTGTTGGCTCTCCCCAGTCTTCAGACTCAGGGGTTACTTTGTTGAGGTCTCGCGATATGGGAGCCTCAGAGTTCATGAATCTCCAAGGCCCGCTCTTTTGGGACCGATTCTGGGAAGTCTGCCTCCAAGACTGGTGCTGTGCCTGCCTCCTCCCAAGTTTCTTCGGTCACTCGGGTAGGAGGGGCTCCCGTTGTTCGTCCTGGACGAGATACAAGACCTTCAGGTGCTTGAAAGGATTGAGTCACTCAGAATACTCGGGGTTTGCCGAAACCTCAAGTAACCCAAACCAGTACTGGAGAGTCTGCTTCCCGGTCTGGTTTAGGCACAGGACGAGAGAAGCTGTTGAAGCTTGCAGATGCTTCTTCACCTTCTGCCAGTACTTCATCGAGTACTTGGCCAGGTTCCTGACCTAGTGCCCTGGACTTGAGGGTCCGAGCACCTGGAGATGCAACAAGGAGGACCCCTCCTCAGTCTTCTTCCCGTCAGGAGGCTTCAGCCTTGAAGAAGACTGGAGCATGTCGGGAGGACAGCGCAAGTTCATGCCTGGGAGTACTGTATGATCGCGCTCTCCTATGGCCAGCCCTCGTTCACATTCATGTGATCGATTCAGCTTGCCTGACAAGAGCGTTCCGGTGCGTTTGCGTGAACCTCTAAGCTCTCCTCAGGACAGCGCCTCGCCTCATGAGCATAGGCGCTCTTGTAGACCATGGGTTGGTGATCGCTCACAGCCTTTCTCTCCTGACGGTACTTCCTACAGGACAGGAAGGAGTGCTCAATCCTCCTGACCTATCCCCTCAACCTCCTGGGGTTACACTGGGAGGCCTGAGTCAGACAGGAGGGCTCCGAAGGGCATGTTTCTTCCCAGCGGAGTCCTACCACGAAGGCTTGCACTCCGGGTTCGGTTCTCAGATTGACCCGGACGTGTGCCCAAATAGTAGAGGTTGGATCAAAGGGGCCTGACGAGGTTTTCCCTCCTGCAGGGAGAGGAGACCAGGAGGACCATGCCCAGGAAGGACTTGAGGGTCCTCTCCCACAGGACTCAGACACCCTGAGATACAGAGGACCTTTGCAGAGATCATTACACTGATTCGTCAGCACAATGATCTCGGGGAAGGGACACAGCCACTTCTGTGGATTGTCTGTCGCGCCTCAAATCTTTCTGGGGTCCTAAGAGGGACCCCAAAGCTTTGTTGGGGCTGCCGTGGTCTGGACTTTGCAAAGGAATACCTGACCAGGTGAATTGTCTGGTTTCAGGGCAGGAGAATTCACTTTGCTCGAATCGTTCAGACAAGTTGCTTCCTCCTTTCCTCTGCCTTGCCAGAAGCATTTGTACATGCCCTTGGAGAGATCTTTGCCAACTAAGCAGGTTGACATGGACCTGGTTCATCTAGGCCTGGGTCTGTTGCAGCTTACTGTGGAAGGGATCTCTCTCGCAGAAAGAGGCAGTGAACCTGGAAGACTAACATCATGGCAGCATTCCAGGCAGTCTCCGGGTTGGATCTGTGGTCCTTCACAGTTTCCAAGGTTGCCTCCTCCTCAGGTTTGATCACCCCTGGGGAGGACTCTGCTTTCGGGAGACTGTGGCAGTCTGGAGGTAGAGCTGTTTCCTACCTGACCCACCAGATGGCAAACCTGTGGGCTAACCTGGTGTTGAAGAGGAGGGACGCCATCCTGAATCGGATCTCCAGGTTTGTAGGACCTGAGTTGGCTCTGATCCTTAGGAATGGACTGTTGCTGGGTTCTGCTTTTGTCTTTCCTAGAGACCAGGTAGATGTGGCGGTGGACAAGAGATATGTTGAGGATAATGACTGCCTTGTCCACCAGGCAGTGGCTAAGACCTCCAGGTCTTCGCGTACCACTGTGGCTCGACCCTTGGGCCAAGTTAGCATTTCCTCGGCCCCTAAGAAGTCCAAGGCTTCAAAGGACGCCTGAGAAAACACTTAGCCTTCTTCTTCCTCTGCCAAGAAGGGAGAGCAGCTGCACCCATTTCAACTCTCTTTCCAGCCTGGAAAAAAGGCATTGGAAAGAAGAAGGGAGGACGCTAAGGGTGACGTTTCCCTCCAGCTGCTGCCATTGGTGGGGATTGCCTGTCGAGCCATTGGGCAGCGACACAGAGCTGAGACATGGGTAGTAGATGTCCTTCTGGAGGGCTATCTACTCCTCTTCTAGTCTCAACCACCCCTCACCAACGACCTGGTCCATCTCGTAACTTACGTACCTGGCTCACCGAAGGATCTTGCCCTCCAGGAGGAGGTGTGGGTGATGCTGAAGAAAGGCACTTTAGAAGTCATGACAGATTGGTCATCAGGCTTTTACAGCCATATCATTCTTGTAGAGAAAGCCAGGGGGTTTGAGACTGGGCATAGATCTCTCTCCCTTGAACCGATTCAATCGCCAGACTCAGTTCACGATGGAATCGGCACGTACTGTGCTCATCCATCAGGGAAAACGACTTCATGCTTATGGTGGACTTGAAGGATGTGCATTTTCAAATACCCATCCATCTGTCTCTCGCAAGTACCTAAGTTTTATCCTCAAGGAGACAGTGCTTCAGTTCAGGGTACTTTGCTTCGGGCTCTCGACCACTCCCCAGGTGTTCACACAAGTCTTTACTCTTGTCTGAGCTTGGGCTCATTCACACGGGATATGTCTGTTGAGGTATCTTGACGATTGGCCTCTGCTCGTAGTTGCTACAGGACAGAGGTCGACTCTTGAGTTTTGCTACAACCTAGGGGTCGTGGTGAATATCGAGAAGTCCGATCTCATTCCCAAGTAGAGGATAAAGTACCTGGGCATGCTGATAGATACAGCAGCAGCAAGAGTCTTCCCCTCAGACTCACGTATCAGCAAGTTCAGGAAAACAGCGCAGTTGGTCCTGTCTCGACAGGAGCAACCAGCTCGGCTGTGGCAAGTTGTTCTCGGTCACTGGTTGACTTTGGAGAAGTTGGTCCCTCATGGACGGCTTCACCTTTGTTCTCTCCAGTGGAGAATGAAGGAGCTCTTGTCCCAGGCTCGAGATCCCTTGTCCTTTCCTATTCCCCTCTTGAGAGAAGTAAGACAGGACCTAGACTGGTGGATAGACAACAGGAACCTTGTAATAGGAGTATCTCTACATACTCCCCCTCCCGACATGCTTCTGTCCTCAGATGCATTGATCGAGGGATGGGGCGCACACTTGGAAGAGTTGCTGGTTTCAGGAGCGTGGGACCAAAATGACAAGCACCCTCACATCAACATCCTGGAACTCAAGGCATCCTTCTTGGCTCTCCAAGAGTTTCAGGATTGAGTGATGGGACACTTGGTGGTGTTGGTGAGTGACAACGCCACAGTAATGGCATATGTCAAAAAGCAAGGGGGGTTTAGTATCCCTTTGCTGCACCAGTTAACAATGCAGGTGGACAAGTGGGCACAGTAGCTCACTCGATAGAGCTGTCAGCCAGATATATTCCAGGCAAGAGGAATGCAGTGGCAGACGAGCTCAGCCGCCAGGATCAGGTGATAGGGACGGAGTGGTCCCTTCCCACAGACATATGGAAAGACTGTTCAAGGTATGGGGCACCCTTCCATTAGATCTGTTTGCCACCTGGCACAACAGAAAGCTCCAGGTATTCTGCTCCATCATAGCAGACCCATGGGCCGCTGCAGAGGACACCTTTCAACACCCATGGGCAACCTTGATGACTATGTCTTCCCTCCATTTTGTCTGATTTGTAAGGTGATCAACAGAACATTGACGACCCCGAATCACATGACCTTGGTGGCTCCCATGTGGCCACATGCTGTTTGGTATCTGGACCTGCTGGCTCTACTTTCCAAGGCACCAAGAGAGATTCCTTTGGGACACGACCTTCTGTGTCAACCGCACATGGAACGGTTCCGTCAGGCTGTCCATTCCCTTTGTCTTTAGCCTGGAGACTATCCAGCATCTCTTGCGAGCCAGAGGCTTTTCTTGCTGCACAGCAACAGAGATGTCTGGGTATCTCAGACAGTCCTTTGCAGTGGTATGCCAGGGAAAATGGGCTGTCTTCTGTGGTTGGTGTTGTAGACAGGGTCTCTCTCCAGTCAGAGTTACTACTGTATTCAGCAGGTGGCAGACTTCTTTGTATTCCTTCGCTGAGAGAAGCTTCTCTCTGTCTCAGGTGTGAAAGGCTATAGGACCCTCCTGGGCCTAGTTCTATGCCTGAGAGGAGTAGATATCTCCTCCTCACTGGAGATTTTGTCCCGGAATTCATAGTGAAGACGCAGAATTCATCGGTCCCTGATGCCAGATTCGAGTCCTTCACAATCCCCGCCTTAGAGGACTTTGTTGCTAATGATCCAGACGACATGCTACTATGTCCAGTTAGAGTGCTGTGGTGCTATCTTAAGAGAGTTCAACATCTCCGGCCTGAGTGTCAACGACTCTGTTAGCACTGGCTCATCCAAGAAAAAAGTGTCCAAGAACACAGTCTCTGTCTGGCTTCTTGAGACAATCAAAAGGGCGTACTTTGCTGCTAGCGAAGACAACAGTGTGTTCTGCCAAGAGCTCACGAAGTCAGGGGCATTGGTCCATCTCTCTTGTTCCTGAAGAATCTGTTGGTTCCTCAGGTAATGGAGGTGGGGATGTGACCATGCCAGACCACCTTCACGTCATTTTACCTTCGGGACATTGCTCACAAGTCCTTGGACACCTTTTCCTTGGGTCCTGTGGTGGTTGCTCAACATCAAGCACCTGTTATTCTGTGTTTAGACTTATAGAAGCAATCTTACCCCTTTCTCTAGGAAGGGGAGAAAGGGGCCCTGACAATAAAACAAACCCAATACAGGCAATCCCCTGCCTACCGGTGGCATTGGTTAACAGCGTTTCGGTGTTACGGGGCTTGGCTGGTGACATCGTTAACTGGATTTTCGGCGCTGATCTCTGGTTAACGGCACTGTTGAGTGGGGATTTTGGCGCTGATCTCATGTTAACCGTACCGTTAAGTGGGGATTTCGGCGCTGTTATCACCAATTTTTGGTTAGCTGCGATTTTTGGTTAGTGGCACTCGGCTGGGGGTGGAACCCCCACCATTAACTGGGGACTTCTTGTATTTATTTATTCGTTTATTGTCTCGACTCAAGGATTCGTCCTAGCCCTTTTTCAAATAATGTCACGTGTTTCCCACTCATTCAAAAAGGCCCAGAAGTCAATTGAACGTGCAGTTCTTACACTCCATTCAACATGTCAGAGGCACGGAACTCTTCCTCACTCTATTTGACTAGGAAGAGAACCCAGGTGTGGTGAACTCCATTCAGTTCAGAGACTCACTCAGATTCCTCCCTCCAAGAAGTAAGTCTTTTTACTTTAAAGGACCAACAGGTTGTATATTGTGTAGGAACAAATGACAGATTTTTAAAGTAATTTATATTTTTCCTAACCACACAAACCTGAGGTCCTTTACAGTTTTATGCCTACCTCATGCCACGCCTCAATCTGTTACCTGGGCCGAAAGGCATGTTAGAATGTTTAAATCTAGGCGGGCGGGACTCCCACCAACCAGACGATAGTTAACTGTCTAACCACCTTGTTCGAAAGTTAAATGGCTGTTCCAGCTTCACTGAAAGTAATTCCTAATGTAAAGGACCTCAGGTTTGTATAGTTAGGAGAAAAATACAAATTACTTTAAAAATTTTGTCATTTTGCATGAAATTGTTACTTGTAAGGGTGTACTGGAAGTTAAGTATGGGAATGTTATTTGATCATTTGATGTAGAGTTGAAAATACAGAGAAACATTGAAACAATTTGAGGATCTTGGAGTAAGTTGTTATTTTTGTTTAGGAATGAGCATAATTGTAGATTTGATCTGGTTGAACCATTTAGTTATAAACTAGAAGAACAAAAGAAGTTTAGTTGATTATAATTATTATTATTGTTATTGGATTTAACTGGGTAATTTAGTTAAAACTCTTGACTCTAAGGCCAGGCCTAAAGGGCTTATTCTTTATAAATAGGGTAGATCTTATTTAATAAATTACAGCTCATTAAGGGTATTGTGATTATATAAAGCCATTTTCATACAAATTACACCCTGGTAAATGTAAGATTAGAAGATTTTCCAAAATTATTTGGTTTCATTTCAGGTCATACTCGGGGTAGTAGCCAGGATATGGGTCAGGGAGGCTGGACATTTGGTTATGATGAGTCTCTAAGGCTCATAAGATATGCAGGTGTCCGTGCTCATCAACAACCTATCACAGTTATGACCTGTGACCATACTCGTCTTATTACTGGTGCCCATGATCATACCCTTAAGGTTAGTTGTAGTCATGTATCTTCATCCCCACAGACATCCCTGTCCTAAGGGGTTGGTTGTCTAGCTGTGTTTTCTCTAAGTGTTCCTGTTTGAAACATCTTCTTTGCTGATCCTTTTCCTCTAAATCCTCCTCCACTTTATCACTCCATTTAATCCTTTGTCACCCTCTTGACCTTCATCCCTTAACATATTCCACCCAAATCCTCATCACTAATCTCCTCACTCATCCTTAGGAAGTGCCCATACCCTCTCAGTCTCAACACAAGTATCATATCAGTATTCTTTACCATCCCACAACTTCTAATTTCTTCCTAACCTGTGAATAGGTGGACTCTTTTGTATCCAAATAAATAAAGAGGGGCTTGGGAAATAAATACAGATGAATAAGGAGTTAGGTTTTGTTATATATGTAGAAGAATTATAGGCATACAGTTTTATTGTGTCATATGTTTTCTCATTAGACTGGTTTGGGATATATTTTTTGTAAAGTAGGGGTCACCAGGTTGTACCTCTTGACTCAACGGGCTTTTCTGTAGATTTGCTCCTTAGTAGGAAGAGGAAACTTGAGCAAAGTAAAGTTAAAAAAAGAATCAGAGAGCTAGGCTAGAAGAAACTGTAGAGACTAGAGGAAAAGTAGAAAACAGAAAGGGGCAGAAGGTTTGCTTTAGTGAACCTTCAGTACCATTTACAGAATTCTTTAGAAAACTTTTCAGAAGTCTATATACAATTACTTGTGACTCAGCATATTTTGTGTTGCTTGCTTATGTTTTCATAAGGAACTTTTAATTTTTTAAAGACATATATCTTGAATTTAAATACGTATATAAATTATAGGCTATGTTCTAAATTATGTTCTTGTAGTTGTGCATGACATGAACTTGCATATTGATTTCTGTTTTTATTTGTATCTAATTAGTAACATTCTTCCAAGGTATTCTGTATTGCCGATGGAAGTGCTTTGTTCACACTTCATGGTCACTGTGGACCTATCACATCAGTATTTGTGGATGGGAGCTTAGGCGGCGTCAGTGGAGAAGATGTAACTGTTGACATGGGGGTTGGAGCTATCATAGGCAGTGGTTCCCAAGATGGTATGCTTTGTGTCTGGGAATTAGTTACAGGTGCCTGTGTTTATAGGTAAGTCACCTGTTTTAGGTTGCATGCATGAGTTCTGTTGATATCACCATGTAAGAATGTGCCTTGAGAGAAGTCAGAAAGTGTGTAGTTTTAAATCCCAAGTATAAAATGGTATAATATCTGATTATGGTATTTGATATATATGTAATAGATAGGTGTGTGTGTGTGTATATATATATATATATATATATATATATATATATATATATATATATATATATATATATATATATATATATATATATATATATATATATATATATATATATATATATATATATAATTGAATCACAAAAATATGGTACATGATGAATACAGATGAAGACAGAATCCACTAAGGAAAGAGAAACAATGGAGTGCTGCAAGGCCTTCTGATGTATCGTCCTTACTCAGCAAACTGAAGAAATATAAAGGATGATAAGTTGAAAGACCTTGCAGCACTCCATTGTTTCTCTTTCTTTCATGGGTTTTGTCTTATTATATATATATATATATATATATATATATATATATATATATATATATATATATATATATATATATAAATATATATATATATATATATATATATATATAAATATATATATATATATATATATATATATATATATATATATATATATATATATATATATATATATATATATATATATATATATATATATATATGTATTATATATATATATATATATATATATATATATATATATATATATATATATATATATATATATATATATATATATATATATATATATATATATATATATATATATATATATATATATATATATATTATGTATATAATATATATATATGAAGAGGCAATGACAAAAATACACTTCTACATACCCTAGTTATGGAGTATGGAAAAGAACAAATGTTTTTGCCATTTCGTAAAACCTTTCATGTTAATGAACGAAGAATAATTCTTTTTTCAGAGGTGAATGAATAAAATTTAGTGGAATGTTTAAATTTTGTGGTATATATATTTTGATGAAGTTAAAAAAAGAAATAAGGAAAACTGTGGGCTTTAACCCATTACAGTTCAGCCTCTTAAACCCGGGAACCTTGGGACCAGGTCACAGCCGGACCATAGAAAATCACGGAATATAGAATACACCCCTAAAAAAATGAAGCCCCTATGTAAACATAGTCTAGCCTAGTTATTGAGTTAACCTACTACTTGGCTAAGTTCTGATACCCCCCAAAAATAACGTTAAATTGTAAATAAGCAACCAAAATACTATAAGAAACTGCCATTTCTCGCTAAATATCCGCCGTGTATCTATTACTTAGATCTAACCATATATTTTATATTTTTGGACTCATTCTTCATACTGTATAATTTTCTTTAAAATAGTGTACTTTAAATAACATATTTAGCCTAAATTCCCGAGTTGGCCTACCCGTAAGTCACCTACTTAACTTTTCTCAGAACCTGCAGATTATTGATGACTTTCATCTCTTAAATTTGCTATCTTCATAATTATCGCTATTAATTTCTTAATTTATTTTGATTGTAGAGGGTAATGAGATGACAAAAATAAAGCATGAGTTTTGGCTATCACTCATTGCATTGGAACGTTGTCGCCAAAAAAGTAAACAAAGCCCAACGCCATCTATTGAGGAAAATGAGCGCTAAACATTTGCTAACTGAAGGGGAAGGATAGAAAACCTTTTGTAGCATATCACCTACACATTCAGTGTGTGTAGGTGATATGTTTTTGATAATTTCGTTTATATAGTTGTATATTTACTGATTCGATATGCCACCCATGAGATCAGATGATGCAAGAGGTAAGAATCGCACAAATAAATCTTTAGCTATGCTAGAAAAGGTTTTCTATCCTTCCCCCTTTAGAGAGCGAATACTTAGTGCTCATTTTCCTCATTAGATGGCGGTGTGCTTTGTTTACTTTTGTGATGATGTTCAAATGCACTGAGTGATCGCCAAAATTCATTCTTTATTTTTGTCATCTTATTACCCTCTGCAATCAAAATGAATGAAGCAACAAAAAAGAAAACAGCATTTTATAATTATGAAGATATTAAATTCAGGAGATGAGAGTCATTCTTCACTGATAATATTCTGCAGATTCTGAGAAAAGTTAGAACATGTGGCACTTCTGAACCTGCTTGTGGGCTTTCATCTCAAATGAACTAATAGCAGCTGATTCAAAATTGAGCAATAAAAAAATAAAGCACGGGAGTTTGGCTGATATTTTGGCTTATGAGTAAACAAAGCCCAAGCATATCCAAAAAGCCAAGAATTGGAGAAGTTAAGAGGGCATTGTGGCATATTAGAATTACATATGTGTCTGGTAAAGGTGACCAGTAGATTCTACATATATATTTCAGCCCAAAAGCAATAAAAACGATTGCCCACTTGGCTACGATGGTGAGGATGGTCTATTCCAGCTTTAACAAAATATATCTGAAAACGACGGGTATATGTATGTAAGAGAGGCGATAGACTTTTATCCTTCCCTGCAGCCAGGTCGGGCAACGCGGACCTCCTTAGAATATGGTAACGATTCTGGTTCGATTCTCGCATCGTTCTATTAACAGGCTCTTCAATTTCTTCCGCCTGGATATTTTCGCTTCAGAGTTACAAGCATATCCAAAAAAGCGTAAGAATTCGAAGTTAAGAGGGCATTGTGGCTATTAGAATTAGATATGTGTCTGGTAAAAGTGACCAGTAGATTCCCATATATATTTCAGCCCAAAAAGCAATAAAAACGATTGCCCACTTGGCTAGTGATGGTGAGGATGGTCTATTCCAGCTCTAACAAAATATATCTGAAAACGACAGGTATATGTATGTACGAGAGGCGATAGACTTTATCCTTCTCGTAGCCAGGTGGCAACGTGACCTCCTTGTGAATATGGTAACGCGGGTTCCATTCCTTCTATTCTCAGGCTCTTCGATTTCTTCCGCTTATTACAGCAAGCATATCCAAAAAGGCTAGAAGGGCTTCATATGTGTCTGGTTCCGTCACATATATATTTCAGCCCAAAAGCAATTGCCCACTTGGCTAGTGGTACATTCCAGCTCCCAACAAAATATATCTCCATGTAAAAGCGCTTTTAAGAATTGACGGAAGAATATTAAGAGGCTCTTCATTGATTCTGGATATTAGAATTACAAGCATATCCAAAAAATATATTATAGTTAAGAGGTCATTGTAGCTATTAGAATTACATATATTATATATATATATATATATATATATATATATATATATATATATATATATATATATATATATATATATATATATATATATATATATATATATATATATATATATATATATATATATATATATATATATATATTATATTTATATATATATAGATATATATATATATGTATATTATAATCGAGCTCTTTCACAAAAACCAAATTTTCGGACAAAATTAAATACCTGTTTTATGTGGTATATGCATACAGTAACTGACAGTTAAGTGAGAGATTCTTGCCTTTTGTGGTCATTAATATTATGTATTTCATTATGTATTGTCTTTTCCCTGAATTATTTTTTTAAGCTTAATTATATGTACAGTATATGTCCCTGTATTGCAATTGAGTGCTGTAGAGTTTGGTAGGTATTTATTAATAATTCCCATATTATAATGGTGTCAGTGTCTGAGCACCACCTAATAAGAACTTAACCCCTCATATAGAAACAGATGCCTGTAAAGTTTTTGATGAAGGAAACTCATAAGGAAGTTATGTTTTTCCCCAATCACAAAATTATGAAATTGTAGGAATGTGTGCATAAGCTCATGTGAGTAACTGCAAAAAAGTATTTGCTGTTATTCTGAGGTAATTTTCACTTATCTGATGATTTAATGTGATTAGTTTGACATATGGAAAAATATGTTTTTAGGCATTTAAAAGGTTCCTAATTACATGGCGATTATGATTTTTAGTGTACTGTACAGAAATTGTTATTGATTTTTTGTTTCAGTGTACAAGCTCATGATTTTTAGTGTACTGTACAGAAATTGTTATCGATTTTTTGTTTCAGTGTACAAGCTCATGATGGAATTATTACTACCTTGAACTGCACAACAAGTTACATACTCTCCCTAGGCGGTGATGATAAACTGTGTGTTTGGGAAAGATTTCAAGGCCATCTGCTCAATACGGTCCAGCTGGTGAGTGATCTATTATTTATGCTTTTCTATAGACATTTGTATTTGTATCACATCTATAAGTGAAAAGCTATGATGAATAATTGTGGTATTCTATATTTTCAGGTAGTAAATGGTTTTATTGTTTTGCTACTTTGCTACCATTATTGTAATATTACAGTATTGATTTTGATTTTGATTTTTTTGTCAAGTAAATAGTGGTATTATCTGTATTCATCAATCATCTCGTTTTTCAAAGGTCCCAAAGATCGTTATGTGAATGTGATTCACCACTGTTCCAATACCAGGCCAACAGAATTTTGAGTTGGTAAATGTGTTATGCCCTGTCATACTCTGACAAATAGTACTTGCCTAGGATCGGTTGGCATCTGGTACGTTTATTAAGTAAGCCCAACAGCTCATCAATGTAATATGAATTAAAGCACATTAGTTATGGAAACCCCATGAAAATGTAACCCCCAAAAAGCTGAAATCCCCCAGTCACCAAAAGAACATAGTAAGTTGGAACTAATTCCCATTCCCCCATCAATGTCTCCTAAAAGTTCCATAAAAGCACCGAGTCTCTTTCTAAGCAACTTAAAAAGTCATTGTCTTCAGTTCCTCTTATATGCCAACATTGACTTATGGCTGTCCATCCATTTCATCATCATTTTCCACTATGGCTATATTACATGCATATCTTTGCAGATGTGTGTCCACCCCAATTAACCATTGTTCCATTGAAACATTTCTACCCTCCCCCCCAAAAAAAATGAATGAACCATCTCTGTTAAAAAAAATCAAATATCACCTAGATCATCTACACACAGAACATACCATATAAATGTTAGACAATGGTACAAGAATAATCACCAAAAAAAAAAAAAAACCAGCTCTGTAAAGGTTAGTCATTTTTCTAAGTCCTCTGCTCACTCTCCAGCGAATGGAAATCCCAATTCCCAGTGTGTCCAACTCGTCCTTCTAGATTGGCCTGTCACACGAGTGAGCAGTGTATCACAAGCCTATTTGCAGTGAGCGTTTTTGTAACACAGACTAATTTATGTTTCTGTAACACACCCAAAAATCCAATTAGAACCAAAAAGTTCCGTGGAAACTTCCATCTTTGGACACGTGTTACTGTCTTTGGGCGCTTTCCGAACATGTTCAGGTCACCGATGATCAATTGCTGACTCCCACAGGTGATGGTATGCTGAGCGCTGAATTAACAAACACATATCCCCACTTGCGAGATTTGTTAAACGTTGCAAGAGACCATGTATCATGAGCATTTACACAAACTTCTACTTACACAGGTGCACAAATGTAAACATTGGGTTTACTTTAATTCTAGGACTCCACACTCCTTGGATCATGTGTTGAGTATGAATAAATGTACACTTCTAATGTATAGCAAAAAACTATTTGTAATCACTAAACCATTCATTATTAAATAGCCTTTAACTGTGCGGGGATCCATCCAGGTGCACAAAGCTCGGAGAACATTTCCATTGCAAATATTAACTAACTCCACATTCCTTGATGTACTTATTGATGTTCCTTATCCACTGTGCATCTTCTCTGAGTATAGATGCAGTTCAGTTTTTTTTTTTGTGTGCACCTCCAGTTTCTTTCTGCAAGCAGCATTTCTGGTTATGCCAATATTGCTGTTGATCACACCCTCACTGCCTGCCTATTTCCGTAGTGGTACTCCATTTTGCTATGGCTGGGGTTCTTTTAAATTATTTTTCTTGCAGTATATGCATCTGTGATGTGCTTGGTTCCCTGATTGACTGCTCAGAAGTCAATTTGGCCTCAGGTTGGCCATATATTTTTTATCCAAAAATTTCATATTCACATCTCATTATTACAACAGTGTACTGATAAGACTACTTCAGTGTAGGTGACTAGCCAGTCTTTAGCAGCAATTGGATGCTAAGGGAAAATTGTGGTTTCTGTGTTATAAAAGTTCAAGTTGTTTAAGGTAATTTATTTCCGTAAGTCTGTTATGTATCCAAATTTTTTATTTTGTGTGGAATAGGTTTTTAAAAATTGATATTGAAAAGTGGTGAGATTCTGTTGATTTTTTAAGGCTGCTGGTGGGGATTTAAGAGTTTCTAACTCAAAACATTCTTTCTTTAATTTCAGACACAGATGTATTGTTCGAGTATGGTGATGCTAACAAACAAACTTCTCATCACTAGTAGACAGGTATGTTAAAGAAGCATGGTTTGTGCTTTTGAGTGTTAATTTTTTTGGAATGATTGAATTATCTTTTGCTTTCTGGTAATGCACAGCTCTTATTGTTTTTTTTTTTCAATTTTAAATGATGGACACTCCATAGACAACTAACACCTTGCTATTAGGTGGGGCCTTCAGAGGACAACCACTTTTAAGCCAACTCATAGCCTGTCCTTAAGTACTGTATGTGCTTTGAACTATATTAGGTAGGCTTCTTTTTACCTCCTGCATACTCTGTTTTTCCCTCTTTACCCTATTTGGATTAAGCTTTGACTAATGATCCCTGCATGGCTTTTACTAAGTTTTTGATTGCTCATAAAATATGTAGGAGGGTTAGGTTAACAGCATGCCTCTTCACCAGTAGAATTTGAGAAGCTGACATGGTTGACCGAGGTGAAAATCTAATGCTTAGCAGTGGTTCTAATGCTGGGTCTGATCATGACATTGGACTGAGGACCCTCAAGGCACCACTGGGCTTCAGTGAATGCACAGGACTTCAGGCATATTTATCAGCTGACCAGTTCCCTGCTGGACTCATAAATGCCAGGAAACTTATAGAACTATGAGGTCAGAATTTACCAGATATTCCAGATGAAACTGTGAGTATTGCTTTATTAAATTTCAAAAGGCAAGGGCTCATTTTGGTGTAGAAATTAAAAAGGCACAAAAGGAATCTGATACACTTTTCATGTCATCATTAAATTTAAAAAAACCTCTACTGTTGTTTTGAAGAGATTTAATTTGCAGATCCCCAGTTTGTGGTAAATAAGTTTGCTAATCATTTTGCTAATGTTGCCAAGGAAAATGCTGATGACCCTGTTCTGCTCAAAGAAAGCAAATGGAACAGGTAGAACATCAAGGAATGAAGACTACAATCTACCTTTTACTTAGAGAATTTGAATGAGCTTTTAAGTGTAGTGTAGTGAATTGGCTCCAGGACCAGATGACATAGCAAACTCAGTTATTAAACATACACCAGAAAATACCTCATTAATAGAATGTTTTTTAGAATGTAGATTCCCTAAGATATGAGAAATGTTAATATTACTCCTGTTTGTGAAACCAGGGAAAGACCCCTCCAAGCCAGAAAATTATTGTCCCATTGCGCTGACATCATGTCTGTGTAAGGTTATGGAAACAATGGTGAATACATATTTGATGTGGTACAATGGAACATCGTAAATATTTGTCCCCTGCTCTGCTCAGTGTGGTTTTCGAAGTATGCTATCCACAACTGATGTATTGGTCCGAAAGGAATCTTCAATATATGAAGCTTTTGCAAACCAGCAGCATCTTGTCACTATTTTCCTTGACTTTGAGAAGGCCTATGACATGACAAGGAGATATGGAATTCTGAGGGCTCTATGAATATAACCTGAGAAGCAGTTGCCTCTTTACATGCTTTAATTTGTCTTGACTTCTGCGTCTGTCCGTTTGTTTGGGACAAATGTTGTAACTCAATTTCTGACCTATTCCCTTTGTCTGATGGACTTGAATTTTGCAGAGTTACTCAATCCCGGTGACAGTACAACCTTACATGATCAGTAGGTCAGCAGTGACCTCTCCCAGTATCTCAGGATGTGTATGAAAATCTTTGGATTTTTAATACCTTCTTTGACTCGGTTGATGGGGGGGTTTCTGTTCCCGGCCAAGTGCCAATAACCGAAAATTGCTGATAACCGGAACATCACAGTAATTTATGGTAATAAATGGTGTTTACGACGCTGTAAACACCAATCGGCACTGATAAATTCCTTACAGATGCTGATAAACTGATAACCGGCGCTGAAAATCACCTGCCGACACTGATAAACTGCCTACTGATGCTGGTAAACTGCCCACCAACACTAATACACTGCTTACTGGCGCCGTAAATCTGGTTAATAATGTTGTTAGCCAAGCGTTGTAAAACCGAAACATCATTAACCAATGCCGCCGATAAGCAGGACCGCCTGTAATAACTTTGTGGATTTTGCATGCAACTTACCCGTCAGATATACTTAGCTATAGTCTCCCACGTTCCTGGTAGAAATTCAGAATTTCAAGGCACACCGCGACAGGTAGGTCAGGTGATCTACCATACCCGCTGGCTGGGTGGCAGGAATAGGAACCATTCCCGTTTTCTAATCAGATTTTTCTGTCGCTTGGTTCCGGCAATATCTGTTGTTGGTTCCTCCTGCTTGGATTTTCATTTTTCGCCAGCTAAGGATTTATTTTGGACTGACCTTGGTGACGTATTAGATCTTTGGCTTGGCATACGCTTTTGTGGTTTGTTTTTTGAATTTGGCTTTGGATTTTTCTTTAAGGATGTCTGATCAGAATGTTGCACGGTTTTTCGTGTTTGTTTTAGACCTGAGTGTATGGGTGAGATCACCAAAGCCGTAGATCCTCACACTGTATGTATGAGGTGTCGGGGAATGACTGCTGTATTGATAACACTTGTAATGAATGCTGAGAATCTTACTGATCAAGAATGAAGGCTTTGAGTGCTTATGTACATAAGCTGGAGAAGGATAGAGCTAGGAAGGCTTCTTCTAGGAGCTCGGGGAGGTCTCTCTCTAAAGGAGGTAGAAGTAGACCCTAACATTCTGTAGATTCTCCTGTCACTCCTTGGTTTCAGCTCTTCACCCTTCTTCGAACCTGTGGATTCGTGCGCCGGAGATGGCGGCGAAAGCCCGATCCGTAAGATGCAATTGCAGACGTGCAATGGAGGAGAAAAAGGTAAAAAGTGACAGTGATTTGTGTAGTGTCCCCAGTGTAGTGGAGGGGGCGTCTGACCGCTCCCGCATCGCTCCAGGGGCCAGACTCTTCCAAACTCCCAGACCCAGTGGAGGGAGGAATGTCGACAGCCGCAAGGGGGATGAAGAGCATTCCCAACGGTCAGGTGTCCCTTCAGCAGCTCCTGTTGACGCGCCCCAGGCTGCCTTGGATCGCCATGCAAAGGGATCCTGAGGAAGTGTTTTCTTCTTCTTCTCGTCTTCGCCCAAGCGCCGGGTGGGAGTTTGGCCGAGGAGTCGCGTCCTTTGAAGAGGACCTGAAGGCGCCCTAGAGGAGACGCCATGGATTCCAGCCCAGAACACGCCCAGAGGGTTCTCCCGTTGAAGAAGAGAGCTCAAGATCCCCTTCTTCTTCAGGGGTTCAGGAGTCCACTAAGCAGATCCTGGTTGGCCTCCAGGCTCAGCTTTCTGCTCTTGCTGGCTCTTTGGCCAAGAGCTCTTCTCGTAGGGAAGGATGTTTCTCTTCCCATCAGTCCTCCAAGAAACATCCTTCTCCCAGCAAGCGCCCTTCAGTTTGCAGGCGCTCTTCTCCGAACTCCCTTCTCCTGATAGGATTCCTTCTTCATTGAGGCGCTCTTCTCCTGTTAGCGCTCCAGTAACAGGCGCCCTTCTTCGCAGGCGCTCCCTCCTTGCAGGCGCTGCTAGGCGCTCTTCCTCGGAAGATAGCGCTTCTCCTTCCAGGCGCTCACGCCTCGTCATCGTTCTTCTCCTGTTAGAGAACGCCTCCTCCGACAAGTGCTCTTCTCACTTCAAGTCTCGTACTTCTGCATAGAAGCGCCTCCCCAGCCACCTCCCTTCTGGTAGGCGCCTCCCCCTAGTAAGGGCCAAATGCGTCAGTTAGAGGCTCTTCCTCCTGTCAGAGCGCCATACTTCTAGCAGGCGCTTCTCCCTGATAGGCGCTCTTCAGCAGGCGCTTCTCCCCTGATAGGCACTCTTCAGTGGTCAGAGAGGCTCCTCTCCTTCTAGGCGCGCTTCTCCCTGTCAAGTGCCCTTCGCCTCTCCTCCTCCTACGGGCCTGAAGTTTTGTCGAGGATGAATCCTACAAGGATGTCAGTATTTCTGACTATAAGAGGTTGACAACTTTACTAGTTCAGGAGCTTGGAGATTCCCTAAACCTGCTTCTCCTCCTTCTCCTGGCTCTATGCTTTGTTAACGGACCTCTAGATCTCTCTATGGTAAAAGATGCGTCCGGATGATCTCAATGAAGAAGGCGTTAAGCGCTTTCGGGAGTGGCTTCCAATCGAAAGATGCTGGCAAGACAGTTTCCCTTTGCCTCCTTCCAGACTCGGGCAGAGCTGAACATGGTATGAGACCAAGGAACTGATGGGGTTGACCCTCCTCATCGGCTGGATCGACTTCTCTTCCTGGTCGATTCTTCAAGAAGGCTTCTCTCAATTCGCCAAGGCTTGGGGTATGGTGAACTGGACTATTTCAAGGGCCTTTCCAAGATCCTAGAAGTCTTCAACTTCATGGACTGTCTCTCGTAGCCTTACTTCCTCTAAGAGGACTCTGGGGACTAAGACTTCATCAGTATGAAGACCTCAGCAGTGTTTTGTCTTGCCTAGACAAGGGGCGGCATGGACGGCCTCACGGAGATTGCTTCCTTTGAACTGCTGCTGGAAGAAGAGATCCTATTTTCAGCTCCTTTTATCAAAATCTGTTTCTCCTCTCCAGAGGTCCTCCTCTTGGGCGCTCCTTTCTGAGCCACCTGTTCCCCAAGAGACAGTAGGAGATTTCTCGATCTTTATTGCAGTGGCAGGCTTCCCAAGATCTTCTTGCACAATCTCTCTAAAAAGGATGAGACCTGGCAATGCCAATTGCAAAGAAGGAGAAGGCCCTTTCAGGAGCTCTTTCGAGGTACCAGGTCTTTCAGAAGGGCAGACCTGAAAGAAGAGGAAGACCTCGGGACTCCGGTCAGAAGTCCAAGTGAGAATCAAGTCCTCCAGACGCCAGTGGGTGTCAGACACTGAACTTCGCTGAGGCCTGGGCACAGAGGGGGGCGGACGACTGGTCCCTCTCCATTCTGGGAGGAAAGGATACCTCATCCCTTCAGGGAAAACCCTTGACAACACAACTCCAAGGAGTTATCGCAAGATACTAGGACTCTGTTCAAGACAAGCCTTCTGAAGGCTGTCGATCAAATGCGGGCAAAAGCAGCCAGAGAAACCTGTTTAAGATCTTCATTCCGGGGTTTTACAATCGGCTTTTTCTGCGCCGAAACTCGGGGGTTGAGACCGGTGTTGACGTGAGCGCCCTGAACGTTTTTGTCATCAAGAAGTAGCCTTCGATGGAGACTTACATCCTCTGTTCTGTCGCCTTCGCCCAGGGATTTGATGGTGTCCTCGACCTTCGGATGCCTACTCCACGCACTCCATCCATCCCTCCTCCAGGAAGTACCTCAGGTTCTTGGTCAATGGAAGAACCTTCCAGTTCAGGCTCTGTGCTCGGACTTTCGACAGCCCCCCAAGTGTTCACGAGCATTCAAAAAATGTGGCTCATTGGCTACATTTAGAGGGGGTAAGGATCTCCTTGTATCTCACGATTGGCTGATTCGTTTCATTCGGGAGAGAGACCATTGTCTGGAGGACCATCTTCCTCACCTTAAAATTGATCCAGTCCCTAGACTTTTTAGTAAACCTCGAGAAATCCCAGATGATTCCTCAGCAGAGGATTGTCTACCTGGGATTCTGATGGATTCTGGGTTTTCGGGTTGCTTCTCCCTGAAAGAAGGGAACGCTTGCCTGCAGAAGGTGACATGCCTTTAGAGAAGGACAGTTGTTCTGCGAGGGAGTGGATGAGTCTGCTGGGGGACCATTTCACTGGAGCAGTTTGTTTTCTAGGAAGGCTGCACCTAAGACCTCTCAGTTCTTCCTGAACGAAAATTGGGATCGAAGTCCCAAGAATTAACAGATTCCTTCCTTGTTTCAGGCCAGATAAAGGAACATCTCCGTTGGTGGTTGACCCCAGAAGCTGGGTCGGGGAATTCTTCTTCAACCGCCTCAGCCCTCGCCTGGTGTTGTTTTCAGACGATCTGAATCGGGCTGGGGAGCAACACTAGGCTCGAAGAAGTGTCAGGCATCTGGGAAGGAGAACAAATGTCCTGGCACATCAACAAGAAGGAACTAAGCTATCCATCTGGCACTCGGCCCACTTCAACCTCTAGTCAGGGGTCGTAGTTCTAATAATTCGACAACACCACAGCCCTGGCTTATATCAGAAGTTAGGAGGAACACACTCTCTTCTCCTTTACGACACAGCAAGGAGGCTGCTGTGGGCGGAGGAGAGGAATATCATTCCTCCTCACCAGGTTCTGCAGGGGGAAAGGAATGTGAGAGCAGATCACTAAGCGCAGGAAGAATCCAAGTTCTTCCTAATGAGGGGACCCTCCATCCAGAGGTTTGCAAAGGCTGTGGAGCTTTGGGAGACCCACATCAATTCTTCGCCACTCATTGAACGCAAGACTGAGACCTACTGTTCCCCCTATCTCGACCCCAGAGCAGAAGGATAGACAGCCTTCTCCTAAATTGGGAAGGTCTGACGGGTATGCTTTTCCCTTCAAGATCCTGGGGAGGTAGTAAGAAAATTCGCTGCCTCGACAGGCACCAAATTGACCCTGATCGCCCCTTTGGCCATCTCAAGACTGGTTCACAGAGGTACTGGAATGGATGATGGATTTTCCAGGTCACTCCCTCTCAGGAGCGATCTTCAGACAGCCCCACTTCGACAGATTCCACAAGAATCTCCCGCCTCAACCTAACTGCCTTCAAAACCATCGGGAAGGATTGGTTAGAGGAAGGGTTTCAAGGCAAGGCTGCAACATCTCGAGAATAAGGACCTTCACGACCTTATCAGATCGTTCAAACGCCTAAAAACAAGTCCTCTAGACCTCCCAGCTGGAATTTGACGTGGTTTTGAAATTTGATGTCCGAGAAGTTTGGTTTGGATCGGGTTTCGCTTCAGGATCTGACTAGAAAGTCTTGTTCCTTTTTGCTCTTGCTACGGGCGTAAGAGATTATGAACTGCAGGCTTTGGAAGGTACAGCCGGTTTTGAAAAGGACTCTCCGCGATTTGCCTTTAAACCCTCTTCCTAGCGAAGAATGAGAACCTTCCAAGCCATGGCCTAGAGTTTTGAGGTCCGCGACTTCTCGACTTTAACAGGACAAGAGTTGGAGAACACTCTGTCCAGTGAGAAGCCTTAAAATTCTATCTAGATAGAAAGAAAACAGCTCTGAGGCAATACTGAAAGTCTTTGGTGCTCAGTAAAGGATCCTACAAGAACTATTTCTAAGAACGCCCAGGCATTCTTTTTATCGAGATGTCATCAAGGAGGTGAAGATCTTTCTTAAAAAGGATGAGCACTTAGCTCCTGAGAGTTAATGCATGAGGTGAGAGCCATAGCTACTTTCTGGTTTTTCACAAGTCTTGGTCTCTCCAGTCTATTGTGGACTCTACTTACTGAGATGTAATTCGGTGTTCGCTTCTCATTATTTGAGAGATGTGCGTGTTATTTATGAGAAGTGCTTCTTCTCTGGAGCTTACGTATCCGCGGATTCGGTGCTGGGTCAAGGAGCTGAATCTAACTTTAATCTAGCTATGTTAGTTGTTTCTTTTAATGCGGGTGATGTGTTTTTATGGTCGGTTGAAGAGAGTGTTGCAAAGCCATCTCGGGATCACTAACAAGGTTAGGCTTGGTCAGGTGGTCGGGATTGGTTGTTTAGCTCCTTGCAGTTTTTTGTTAATACCTAGCTCTGTCATGTAAGAGGGATAGCCCCATTGATGATTCAGGTAAAGGGCTCTGTCATGTAAGTGGGTCAGCCTCATTGACACGATCCATAACAGGCTCTGTCATGTAAGTGGGTCATCCTCATTGACACGATCCAGAAGGGCTGTCAGTCATAGGTCACATCCTCGCTGAAGCTCTTTGAGGCAAGCAGACCTCATAGACAGTATCCATGAAGTCTTTCTGCCCAATCAGGTAAGAACCATGATTTTTGTATATCCTACAACATATGTTGTTTTCTCTGCTTTTTAGTTATTAGCTATCTCTTGCCCTCCTCCAAGGGTGCCAATAGTTAAGTATATATCTGACGGGTAAGTTGCATGTACAAAAATGATATTTTTATGATAAATAAAGTTTTGTACATACTTACCCGCAGATATATACGACACGGCCATCCCAGCCTCCCTCAGGAGACAGGTATGGTAGATCACCTGACCTACCTGTCGCTGTTCGCAAAAATTTGAATTTCTGTCGGGAACGCCGGAGACTATAGCTAAGTATATATCTGCCGGGTAAGTATGTACAAAACTTTATTTTATCATAAAAATATCATTTTTAAAACTTTTGGCTCAACAGGATATCATATTCAATTTTTTTTTTTTTGGTTACAATTATAAATCGGTTACAATTTCTGTCAAAACTAAAAGTATAAAATAAAAAAAAAATTGTTAAACACACTTTTATTAATGCACCAAAATGTAAAAAATTATCTTTTTGAGATGCACCAGGATATTCTTACAATTAATTATGTTTACAAAAATAAAATCATGGGTGCCAAACATGGAAAGAAATGCTACAAGAAATAAAAAAAATATATTTCTTTTCTTGTAGCATTTCCTTTCATGTTTGGTGTCCATGTTTTTATTTTTGTACACTATTAATTGTAAGAATATCCTGGTGTGTCAGAAAAAAATTATTTTTTACTTTTTAGTGCATTTTAATAAAAATGTTTAAAATTTTTTTTTTATCTTTTATTTTATACTTTTTTATCAAGGCTTTTATAAAAAAAATGGGCTTTTCCATGTTCAAGTTTGAGTAACAATGTCAGATATATTTATCAAGAAGTGCCACAAGGTAGTGTTTTAAGTGTAACCTTGTTTGCCTAAGCAGTCAGTGGGGTGTCCAAAATAATTCCCCAGATATGACTTACACTGTACTTGCTGATGACCTTTCGATATGGCAGTAGCTGAATGCCACTTTCAGCTCTGCATTGATAATATAGTTAAGTGGGCTGAGATGAATGGATTTAGGGTTTCAATTTGTAAAATATTAACCATGTACCTTTGCTGTATAAGAGGAATTCATCTGATTCAGATCTATTCATACATGGGCAGGGAATTTAATGTGTTGCCCAAACAAGTTTTCTTTGGTTGGTTTTGATAGCAAGCTGACTTGCATTCCACATTTGACATATTTTAAAACAAAATGCTTGAAAGATGTAGATATCTTGAAAGTTCTATCCCATACTTCCTGGAGGGCTGCCTGAACTCAGATGTTGAGTCAGTACAAAGCATTAATCCTTTCAAACATGGGTGTGAAGTCTATACCTCAGCAAAGCCTAATAGCCTGAAAATGCATAATTCAGTTAGTAGTGCAGAATTAAGATTGGGTCCAGGAGCATTCAACTTCATCTCCCATTGATAGCATGCATGTAAACACTGGTGAGATGCCTTTGGATCTACATTACCAACATCTGCTGGTTCAGAGCTGGTACAGGTTACATAGGCTTCCTGAATCCTTAACTAGCAGATATATCAGAAGTGAAAGGCATGAGAAATTTTATGAAAGACACCACAAGCAACCCCAACCATTTCCTTGTTTAGAGTGAAATGTATCACGAATCAAACATGCTGAGGACAGACTATACCAGCCAGGTATTTGGTTATCCCCCTATGGAATCTTCCAGATGTAAGTTGTTGTATATATTTAAATTCAACAAAAACAGAAATGTCTGTTGGAGCAGTGCAATCATTATTTGTAGATAATTTCTCCTAACATGATAATTCCTTTGCAATTGTCACAGATGGCTGAAAGTCAGATGCTGCTATCAGCTTCATAGTGGTCTTTCCTGGTGTAAGAAGAAGTGGGAGATTGCCATCTCTTGCATCCTTTTTTTATAGCTGAAGTTCATGCAGTATTTAGCCAAAATATTTTTACTATATATTGTGACTGGGAGAAGTGTTCTTCAATCTTCAGAGTCTTTTAGCTTATTACACCCACTGAATTTAGAGATTTTGAAATGATTGTTGTTAGTGAAAAGAAGAGGTAAAGAAGTAAATTTTGCTGGGTGCCTTCCCATGTTGGGGTTCTTGGAATGAGTGAGCTGATAATCTCTGCTGTCAGTAGTCACCTCTCCAGAACTCAGAAGATGCCTACTACCATATAGGGATGTATTTCCTCTTGTCTGCTAGAAAATTGAAAAACTTTGGCAGCCTTGTTGGGAAAACAACAAAACAGACCAAAAGATGTTCAGTTTTATAGGGATGTACAGTATTTCCTCACTTATCAGAAAATTTAAAACCTTTGGCAGTCCCATTGGGAAAGCAGTAAAAACAAGCCAGAAGCAGCGCAATATTACGTCATCAGTATCTGCATGGTCATATCCTTGTATGCATAGGGGACTGAAAACTTTGATGTGCAGATTAAGGCTTGAACATACAAGACTCACTTATGGGTTCGTAATGTCAGATGATAATCATCCATTCTATAATGACTGAATGTCCCAGTCTTTGGGATCTGAGACATAAGTTCATCTCTTTGGGACATGACAAGGATGGACATTTTATCCTTGCCAAGATCCTTGGGGAAGATTGTGATGTAGAGCAATTAGGAAGAGTGTAATGTAGAGCAGTTATGTATTTTTATTAAGGGGGCTGGCCTCTTCAACAAAATTTCGATTATATACATGTGCAGTAAATGTGTTTGTATGGACAGTATATATATGTATTTACATATATATGGTTATACAGTAAATTATATCATATTTTCTGGCATTGAAGTCTTACCCCACATTTGACTAGCAAAGGTTTGGAAAAAAATGCAAACACAAAAATGAGGTTGGATGACTTTCACATACCTTACCAGGACATTTTGCAGGTGTCTTAGCAACATGTAGATCCTTTTAACCACTTCCAGTCAGCAATTTTCTTGTACAGCTCTTAAGACACAGTAAGTTTACACCCAGATTGACACATAGACTACAGGTACGATTACACCTACACCTACAATAAAATATTCCAGTTCCATAATTCAGTGTTCACCCTCTTCGATGCACAGGAAATTTCTGGGACTTATTATAGGAAAAAATGGTGTCTTCAATGCCGGGGAATATTTTTAAATATTTCTTTTTATGAAACTTTGCCTTTAGCGTAATATTTTAGTTTGCTATTCAAATTTATTATGGTATCACTAACCTAGATGTTGCGATGCTAGTTCTAGTGACCATAAATTAATCTATCCGTAGCAGACTACATAAAATGGTACAGAAGATTAAAAGAAGACTTGGGTTCAAGACAGCCAGTAGTATTAGGGGGTACATAACAATTTTAATGCAAAGGTCATTAAAATTGGATTATCTCTTCTAGGTGAGGCACAGCTGTTGAAAATTAACTCAGGTATTTGGTTAAAACAAGGCGAGGCAAATGGCATTAACTAGACTAACTGACATTTCTTATTACTCTTTTAAATCTCTTTCAAAAAATTGTGTGGAGAATGGGGTCAAGAGTTTATAGATCTGTTTAAATTAATATTATTTTCCTTTGTTAGTGGTAATGATTAAGGCTCATGGATATTTGTAGAAAATATTTTAACATCTTGTCAGTACACTCCTACTTGACTAGTCAGTTCTATGGAGTTTTTCACTTACGTGTACAAACAGAATTTATTTTTACATGTACAAATAGAATTTAGTTTTCATTTTTTAAATTACTAGGGGTATCTCTTTCTCATGTTAACCCATTTTCATTTAAAGTACTGCTTTAAATTTTATGAGAAAGTTCAGAGCATTATAATTTTGCATACTTTTCCCTAGTTTAGTTGGCTGAACATATGAATAAGAACATACAGTATATCAGTATTCACTATTATAAGTTTTGGTTATAATGGTAAAGGAGGTTGTTCCAGAATCACCATTTTTGATGTATGCAGTTATTGAAGTTTTGTCACGTCTGCTAAAATTCAACCAGTCGTGTCTGCCTCAGCTTGGTTATTGTAATGGAGTTTAATGTAATTGACACTGTTATGTATGGGAATCTGTTAATGCAAAATTCTACTGCATATTACCAACATATTTATTACTTAGTGGAGTCATAAATATCATTGTTATTGTCATCATCATAAATGTTTTAAAAACTTTTTCCTTCAAGGGATTAGATGTGAAATAAGTTTGCTCCATTCTTCTCTATTCAGTTCTTCATCAAGTGTCTAAACTATCTCTAGCTTTGAGATCTTGTCTTTTTTTTTTTTCTCTCTTTTTTGAACCTCTTGATACCATATTTCTTTATCAATTCATCATTCGTAATACAATCATTTGACTGTACTCGGGTCATGAATTTTAACATTCCATGGTTACACCTTTTCTGACATGTCTCCAAATAGACCGTTCTCTTGTAACACACAGACACCTAATGAATACCTCACATAACCCTGCTCCTGAATGCTTTGATTGTAAACTAATGATAACAATTAAACATTTATTGTGTGAATGTTCAAAGTACAATCAACAGCTAAACATCAAGTTTCAGAAATAAATTGACTAGTGGAATTTTTTCAGAAACTTCAACATTTGAAATTAATACAGTTATTTATAAAGGTTTTGAAAAATTGTAATTTAATTTACAAAATATAAAAAAAAATACAAATAAAAACAAATCCTCTGAGCGAGCCCTATGAGAGCTGATAATCAGCTCAGTGGTCTGGTAAAACTGTTTTTTTAATAATACAGGCAGTCCTCGGTTATCGGCAGGGGTTCCCTTCTGGGGGTGTGATGATAACCGAAAATTGCCATTAACCGAAAATCAGCGATTTCCGGGCTTATCGGCGCCTCTGTTAGGTATGTATTGGCGCCAGTACCCGATTATCGGTGCTGGTAAGCAGAAATCAGTGATTTTCGGCACCAAAAATTGCCGAATTTCGTCGCTAGACAAGCCCTATAAAACTGGATCGCCATTAACCAGGGACTGCCTGTAATAATAATAATAATAATAATAATAATAATAATAATAATAATAAATAAATAAATAAATAAATAAATAAATAAATAAATAAATAAATAAATAATCTGCTGCATAGCATAATACAGGCCTTATATACTGTTGAATGCCTGTTCTTTATACTAAGGGGATTGTTTTATTTGGCATTAGCTATCTCTCCATATTATCCCTGCTGTTGGTACTCTTTCTTACTGCTGTCTTAACTCATGCTTCGCAGTCCAGTGTATCCTGAGTTATTTAAAAATGCTCTACCTCCTCTAAGACATGCCCATATATCATTAGAGGTTTCGTCTACTATCTTTCCATTTCAGGTCATCAAAAATCTCTCAATACTCCACATAAATTTTGTTGTCCTGAGCACATCTTATGGCATCATCTATTACATTCAGTACACAGTACGGTTCACCACCATGCCATTCACACGACAACTACACAGCCATTTTCTTGATTGTAATTTTTCCATTGCTTCTTTTCATAAAGCTTTGTTTTGCTTATGTTTATTTTTAGTCTTCTTTCCATTCCACTCTTCCACCTTGAAAACATTTCCACCACCTCTTTAGATTCTGCTGTTAATGTCAAGTCAGCTATGTAAAGCAGCTGGCAGAAACTCCCTTTTCTGTACTCATTTGTAGCTGCTTCTGTTATTTTGATAAACACAAGGGGCTCAATGCTGATCCTTAATGGACATACACAGTTATTGCAAGTTCTTTTGATACACCTATCACTGTCTTCATTCTAAATGAAGTATTATGGTAGAGTAACATCACTGTCTTAATGAGTCTTTCTGGTACCCCACCTTCATAATTTAATAATTTTTCTTGATACTTTGTCAAAGGCCTTTTCGTGATCCACAGTATGTGGTCTAAGCCCTTTTCTCTGTACTAGATTTTTCTTGTAGACTTCGATGTCCTATATTTTTTATATAATTTCTTTATAAACACTGCTTCTGGCGTTGATCACTGGAGCATGAAGCCAAACTGACAGTTAATGATTTTAAAAAATTCTTGGGTTGTAGATTAGTAAAATCTTTAGCAGGTTTTGCATAGTTGAGTTATACTTCATGAGAAGTGTCTTACCTTCAAGTGCCTTCAGTGTGACTTGATCACAATTCAAAGAGGTTGGTTTTGTTTTCCAAATGTAAGCTGCCTAGTATTTTTTTATTTATAAATGATTTGTTTAACCAGACCTCTGAACTCTTTTAGGGTTCTTCTCGGGCTGGAAGATTGCACCAGTTGATTGAGTGCAGGTCAATAGTACTTTATATACTTGGGTCAGGAGGCTTCTTCATATTGTCTTATTAACTATTGTGTTAGAGCCTTAATTTAATATTTGGAATATAGTAATCCATTTGAAGTTTCAGTTGTTCCTGTTAGAGGCTTTTATCTCAGTTCTGTTTGTAGTATAAAAGTTAGTTTTTATTATAAAATACATTATCATCATCGCGATCTGCCATACAGTAACTGTACATACTGTGTTTAATTTTAGGTATACTACTAACAAGTTTGGTTTTTTGCAGGGATCATTAACCGTATGGGACATAACATCAGGTGTTCCTGTTCGAGTAGTACGACTTGGGGATCGAGATGACTCTGTATTTATCCGTCATATGATGCCTGTTGCAGACACGATAGTTTGTGATTATGGTAATCAGCTTCGTGTAGTAAAGCTACCTGTAGCAGAAAAAATTGATTGACTTTAAGTATTAAGGAAGAGTCTCTGGACTTGATGATATTACTCACAAGAGCATCAAGCAGCTTGAAATGCTGCTTGCGTGCTTCATTCTCAGGTATGTTATGGGAAGCAGATGAAGGCTTTGTGCTATCTAGATTTCTGGCATTCCCATTTCATGCTAAGTCCAAAATTTATGGAGGTGCCTTATTGTCAGCTTCAGTTAACTGGCAGCAGGGTTTTAGTGTTCAGAATATAAGGAGATTAAGATATATTTTGAAATTAGGCAAACTTGTTCATTACTTAATTGAAATACATAATTGTCTTCATTACATTTCCTTAAGATTGTGGTTCAAAAGTCCCATGGAGTTTAAGAGGATTAGAAGAGACAGCACCTGATAAATGTGTTTTGCAAACACATTTAAAGTACTGTAGTACATGGAAAATATCATTTAGATATTTATAAGTTTGAAAGGAACCAACTTATATTCTTATATTGATCACCATTAATCCTCCCAAGCCTGGTTAGTTAGAAAGCAACCATACTTGCAGCTTGGTGATTTTCACGCTCTCAGTACCTGTAGAAGGGTATTTATCTCTGAAGGAAAAGTAAGAGAGAAAGCTCTTTTTCTCAAATTTTCAAAACCTATTTACTTTGTAACCTTGTAGATGTTTGGTTGGTTAAGTTCATGATGTATCAGTACCACTGAAAGATATTAAATATATACATAGTGAAGGCAATCTGTAAGCTATAACTCCTTCCATAAGTGAGTTTTTATACATTTTGTGAAAAAAGTAAAGCCAATAATTCTATCATTTAAAGTATATTCATACGATTCCAATGACAAAAATGAAAGAATTGGGAAAACTAAAAGAAAAGAAATATTAAATGACGTCCAAACCTCACTTGTCCATCTTGTTGCCATCTGCATCCAGAACTGTGGCTTAAAGTAACAGAACATTGGTGCCACCTTATATTTAAGGGTTAAAGGATTCTAAACAGCAACACAAATTATTGAAATTCCTTTTAAATTAAGGCACCTTATCCAGGTAAATACAGGTATGTGGAGCAGTGGGTAGGTGTCTGCTTCTCTAATTAATGTTTGATGAAGGCAGACTGCCCAAAGTTCTGCACTCCTGTGCTTGCAGTCTTTCTCAAAGGGATCAAAAATATAAAAGTGACCCAGTGAATACACATCAGTTTTTTAGAGGATAATAAATTGAGTCTGAGTCAGCAGGTGTTTTGATAGCTGTAGCTTTACTGTTAATTTATTTTAGTAATAGAATTTTTATAGAAAAAGTTATAGTTTACAAACTGACTTGTCCATAATGTGGATTGGTGCCAAATGATACAGGTCTTTAGTGTGTATGAATTAAAGACTTTGTGTTGTAAGATGCTCAAGTGATGTAGGAATGTATTATAGGAAAGATAAGTGTAATTGTAAATTAATATGTACATATTCATATTGTATTATGGCAGCCAACCCACAATTCAATATAAATTAAATTAGCCATCTGCCGAGCTTCAATTCAAGTCCATAAAATTTACCTTATCATGAGTTAGCAGGCATCACATTACATATCACCTACCAGATGAGATATATTTGTGTAACTCTGGAATTTGGCAGTACTTGTTGATCTATAGGTGTTGAATAAGGATCTACAAATATGCTGGGAGGCATTCAGAAAAGCACAATAGACTTGGAGACCAAGAGAGCACAATAGGCAATGGAAATAAGTATTAAGGACAAAAATCATAAGTATTGTAAACTGGTCATTTTGTTAGATTTGAACGTAGGTAATTTAGTTTACACAAGCAATGGTTTGTCACTAAATTGCTGAGTATTACTTTTGAGGCTACAGTTTCTGTAAAATTTTGTATTAAACTACTTGATATATGGAGATGTAAGGCTGGTTTGATTTTTGAAATGTAGTCCATTTTTCATTTTTATCACATTTAGTGAGATGCCCATTAGTATTTAGCTAAAGTGTTTCCCCAATTGTGTGATATGAAACTTGCCGGTTATCTCTACTGAGTAAGCTCTTTTGGTTCAGTTTTCATTTTTGGCAAATAAAAAATGATAAATATAATTTTAATTACTAAACAGTTGCTTTAATGAGTGTTTGCATTTACATACATACATATATATATATATATTTTATATAGTTAACCCCTGGTATTCACGGGGGATAGTTACCATACCTACCCGCAAATACCAAAAATCTGCGAATACTGAAACCATCCCTCTAAAAATACTTATAACTGCCTATTTCAAGAGTTCAAACACCAAATGTATACCTTAAACTATCATTGTACACCAGATATACCTTAAACTATCATCTGAAACACTTCAATATCACTTCAAAGTTGACTTACAACATTACCCTTAAAAATAAAAACGTTACAGCTAAGTGTGAAAACTAGTCAAGTTACCCCTATATATTCAGGTACATCCATTTTCTCATACAGTATTGAAGCAGTCCTATTTTCTTTTTTACAGTACATAGGGGAACTACTGGGAAGTTAAGTACTGTACAGTGCCTAAAAATTTAACCCTCTAACGCCGAGCATCTATTTACAAAAGTGTCTGTCGTATGCCGACGGCGTTCAGGAGTTAGCGCCGAAGCGGAAAAAATTTTTTTTTTAAATTACAGCACGCTTAGTTTTTAAGATTAAGAGTTCATTTTTGGCTCCTTTTTTTGTCGTTGCCTGAAGTTTAGTATGCAACCATCAGAAATGAAAAAAATATCATTATCATATATAAATATTGAAATATATGACAGCGCAAAAAAAAACTTTTCATATATAATTGTATACAAATCGCGCTGTGAGCAAAACGGTTAAAGCTAACAAGTTTTTTTTCTTTGTATTGTACACTAAATTGGAATGATTTTGGTATATAACAAATTGTAAAACGATCAAAGCAACACAGAGAAAATATTATCACAAAATGATGCATGAATTCGTAACGAGCGGACGTAAAAAATAAATTTTTTCAAAAATTCACCATAAATCGAAATATTGTGCTAGAGACTTCCCGTTTGTTGCAATATGAAGGAAATTGATTGAATATTACTAGACTGTAAGTGTTTTAGCTTACAATTGCAGTTTTCGACCATTTCGGTCGAGTTAAAGTTGACCGAAAGTAGAATTTTTTCTATATCGTGATTTATATGAAAATATTTCAAAACTGATAAAAGCTACAACCATGTGTTTTTTTTTTGTTGTATTCTACATGAAATTGCACACATTTCCATATATAAAACTTTATGTAATGACTAAAATAAAACGGTGCAAACATTACGACAAAGTGACGAAAGAATTTCTGAGCTGTTCGGCAGTTACCGCGGACGAAGGAAAAGTTTTTTCAAAATTCACCATAAATCGAAATATTGTGCTAGAGACTTCCAGTTTGTTGCAAAATGAAGGTACATGACTGAATATTACTAGAATGTAAGAGTTTTAGCTTACAATTGCGTTTTTCGATCATTTCGGTCGAGTTAAAGTTGACTGAAGGTTGAAATTTTGCCACTTATGATTTATATGAAAATATTTCAAAACTGATAAAAGATACAACCATGAGTTATTTTCTGTTGTATTCTACATGAAATTGCGCACATTTTCATATATAAAACTTTATGTAACGACTAATATAAAACGGTGCAAACATTACAACAAAGTGACGAAAGAATTTCAGAGATGTTCGGCCGAGTTACTGCCATGGACATAAGGAAAAGTTTTTTTTTTAAAATTCACCATAAATCGAAATATTGTGCTAGAGACTTTCTAGTTTGTTGCAAATGAAGGTACATGATTGAATATTACTAGAATGTAAAGTTTTAGCTTACAATTGTGTTTTTTTATCATTTTGGTCGAGTTAAAGTTGACCAAGGGTTGAAATTTTGGCACTTATCGTGATTTATAGAAATATTTCAAAACTGATAAAAGCTACAACCATTAGTTATTTTCTGTATTGTACATGAAATTATACATTTTCATATATAAAACTTTATGTAACGCTAATATAGAACAGTGCAAAAATTACTTACAAAATGACAAAGAATTTCTGAGATGTTCGCAGTTATCGCCATGGATGTAAGGGAAAAAGTTTTTTCAAAAATTCACCATAAATCAAAATATTGTGTTAGAGACTTCCAATTTGTTGCAAAATGAAGGCACATAACTGAATATTACTAGAATGTAAGAGTTTTAGTTTACAATTGCGTTTTTCGACCATTTCGGTCGAGTTAAAGTTGACCGAAGGTTGAAATTTTGGCACTTGTCGTGATTTATATGGAAATATTTCAAAACTGATAAAAGCTACAGCCATGAGTTATTTTCTGTTGTATTCTACATGAAATTGCGCACATTTACATATATAAAACTTTATGTAACGACTAATATAAACCGGTGCAAACATTACGACAAAATGACAAGAATTTTTGAAATTTTCGGCCGAGTTACTGCGCAGATGTAAGGAAAATGTTTTTTTCAAAAATTCACCATAAATCGAAATATTGTGCCAGAGACTTCCAATATGTTGCAAAAATGAAGGTAAATGATTGAATATTACTAGAATGTAAGAGTTTTAGCTTACAATTGCGTTTTTCGATTCATTTCGTCGAATCAAAGTTGACCGGTTGAAATTTTTTGTAGTTGACGTGACGGTACGTCCACTGCACCCAACAGACAATTTTAGTTGACGTACGATACGCCCAGTCGGCGTTTAAGGGTTAATATGCATTAAAAAAAATACATTTTATTAATATTTTTCTGTGTTTACATTAATATTATTATTTGAAAATTAGTAAATCATTTTTTATCATAAAAAATGTATTTAGTCATGAAAATAACATGAAAACACAGTACAGGCAATCCCCGGTTATCGTTGGGGGGGGGGGGTTCCGTGCTGACAGTGTGATGATAACTGAAAATCACCGATATTGTATGGCTGCCAATACCCAATTATCGGCACCGATAATCGGAAATTGGCGATTTATGGCACCAAAAATTGCCGATTTTCGTCGCCAGACAAGCACCGTAAAACCGGATCGCTGATAACCAAGCCTGCCAATAACTGGGGACTTCCTGTAATTAGTGAATGTTTCTCGATGAAAAAATCTGCGAATTACAGAATTTTTCGCGAATAATTTGGATATAGGTTCCACAGAAAAATCGAATAGGTGAAGCCGCGAATCCCAAACCTCAAATAGGTGGGGGTCAACTTTATATATATATATATATTACATACAGTATATATGAATGTCGTTTACTGTAATACAACAGTATAATATGAAGATAAAAGGCCCATAAAACCATAGATTTTGGGCACTTCCTTCTGTGCCCCTGTTCACAGGAAAAATTTTGACAGATGATGTGTTACAGGAGTATATATAGATACAAAGCATATGTAGGTGTGGCAGTATGTTGCTGTTGGTATGCAGGTGACTGTTGACCCAGGAAGGATGGAAATTTGCTGTCCCTAGATGTACTAATCATAAGAGAACAGAACAGATATGCTTTCACGGTATATAGGAAACCCACTTTCGCTGTTTCTTATAGTCATTTTGTAATTATATTACAGCAGTTTTGTCATAATCTTTCTCTATTAACAATATGGCAGCGAAAAGCATACACATATGATGTACTTTATGCCACTCTAGTCAGTAGTTAAGTCATTTACCTATTTCCTAAGCTACTGCGATGTCTCCGTAAAGAACATGGTCAGCTGTAACCTATTCCTCAGGAGGCTTAGAATATGTTCAAATGGGTACTGTATTAAAAGAACTCAATACGATCCGCCAACACCTAATGCAGCTGCTTTACCCACCACACATTATCGAGAAGGCTATTAATGAAGCAAATAGAATATACAGTGCGTCACTGACTTACAGCAACACCAACTTACAGCGGATTCGACTTACAGCACTTTTTCAGCACTGTTAACGGCGTTTTTCAATGCTGTAACCTATTGTTGCCATAGGCGCCGTTGACGGCGCTAACGGCAAGAGTAGGCATTAAGTTAATGGCACTGTAACCTGATGCAACATCAAGTTACAGTGCTGTAAGCGTTGTTAAAGTGCCAATAACAGCAAAACACCAACTTAGAGCGCGGTGCTGGAACGGATCCCCAGCCGTAAGTTGAGGACCTACTGTACTACAGAGGTCCCACTAACAAAAGAAAATTGATTTTAAGGACAAATAAAGCTTCT
>NC_089795.1:67567662-67622662 GCF_040412425.1 Macrobrachium rosenbergii
TTGTTCACACCTCATAAAATAAGTGGTGTGTTGGCATGGTGATGGCCTATGTTTTGGAATTCTGAGGATGTTATCATGATTGAGTACAGGTACTTGGGAAAATGCTGAAGTTTTTCCTCCAAGACAGTGCCCTTCCAAAGAGTAAATAACATTGGATAAAGTAAACTTTTTGTTTGAATGGTTTCCTTATGCCCCACACATACTTAACCCTGACACCTTCTGACTTCAGCCTATTTTGTCAACTAAAGTCTCACCTGCGTAGGAATTTTTTTGTGAGTAATAATGAAATCACCTATGCTGTAGGGAAGTTTAATGTGGGCCAGGATGCAGTGTTTTTCTATAACAGAATACCAATGCTTGAACATTGGTGGACAATATGTGTATTGAAGTTAGAGGAGACGAAGTTGAAAAATAATGCAAAAAATGTCTTTCTCTTGCAATACTTTCAGGGTGAATCAAGAACTTTTTAGATGACTTCTGTACTGTATATCTCGATCTTATTTAATTTACTTGATAGTTGTTTTTATAGGGTGAATAGTGAATGGTATATGTATTGTATTTCATATCTTGACCTTTATAATAGTCTTTTTTTATAGATCGAATAATAAATGGTACAGTAGTAAAAAAAATGTCTCCTGTAAGTCTATTTGCTTCATGGCATGTGAATTGAAATTTGCTTTTAGATTTTGCTTTATTCATGCGAGAGCTACTCAAATGATTATTTCAAAAATTAGTATATGAACCACTTAACTGAAAAGATGAGGAAATTCCAAGCAGTCCCATTGTAGATGTACCATCTACCCTTTATTTGCATATGGCTAAGTAGAGACCACTTGAAATGTATAATTTAAGAAGGGCACACTGCTAAATTCAGTGAAAGTACCTGTGAATAGTCTTTGGTTACTATTAAACTTGAGGTTGGCATTAAGATGTCTTGTACTACAGTAAATAATCAATACAGTAGATTTATAGTTTTTACAGAGGTTACAGAATAAAATGTACATCATTGCAATAAATTGCTGAACATGTAAACATAGAGAATGTAACAAAATACTGAATGTGAAAAATGTAGGGTAGAAACCCCTCTACTGAACAGTGACTCTCCCCTACAAGTTTTTGCTAACATACCAAGTGGAAGTGTTTTTCTTATGTCTTGACCTATTACAGTGGATTCTGATGTTTGTTGATATTGTTTTAGTCTAAAGTTCATGATAGTGGTTAGATAGATCTTTTACAAATGAAGGCAAGAGTAATAAACATTATATGTGAAAGGTATAGAGAGTTAAAAAGTTTATTGTAAATGTGTAGTAAAAGTTTATTTTGTAAATGTGTAGTAAAACTAAAACAAAGATAAAGAAATTACTTTGAACTGCCTCACTCTACTTTAGTAGATGGGACTTCCAGTTCAATCTACTTGAAATGTTACACAGTATTATCTCTTCTTTTAATTGCTTTGTGTAAGATTCTCAGAAAATTTAGGCTCTAAAATGAGCTGTATATGGCTGTGTTATATGAAAGAATATTGTTGTACAGGTGTATTTTTTGAAATGTCTTTCATTCCAACAAAAATTTAATTACTCTAGTTATTGTAATGTGATGTAAGTGATGTTCTTGCATATCTTCTCATTTTAATTACTACAGTATATGCAGGAATTCTCTTTGGAATTTTATACCTGTTTTGACATTTTCTCTAAGATAATATTAATTAGTAATTAGTTGATAAGTAGATTCAAAGAGCATCAAGCACAAAAGTTTATGGGATATGTTATAAAATGTTTTGCATTTTGTCCATATACGTTGTGTATAAGATGTTGCTTTATGGTTGAAGATATTGTAATAGAAGTATACTAGAATGAATTTGAAAATATTTCTTATAAAGGAAGTTCAGAAATTTCAAAACTATTGTATGATGATATTTTGATAACATCCTAAATTTGCAAATATCATAGAAGTTACAACTTAAATACTGTATATATTCCTTTGTAGATACAAACCATTGCTTTTTATGTAGGAATATTCTTCAGTGGGAGCTAGAAAGGTTGTTGAAACTTGGTAACAAGATGGTTAATTGGAGGTAGGCAGGCGAGTAGGGGAAATCTCCACTCATACTTTAAGTTAGCACTTATTTCTTGAGCCTATACTCTTACTGACCAAGTTGAAACTCCTTTGATCTTTGATTTTTTATGTATGGTGTTTTTATATTTTTTTTCAGCATGGATATGAACAAGTGAACAACAAAAGGTGTGAAGGACATCAGCAGGTGTTTGGGTGCTATATGTTCCTGGCATTAGTGTAACCAGTTTTGTTGTTTGGTAGAGGTAAGAACTGTGAGGTGTGTGCTGACTTTGTGCTGGGGAGGTTCAGCAATAGTGAGGAACACGAAAAGTGTTTGAGAGCTTCTTTAAAGGGTATCAATCTGCTTTTGATACTGCTAAATCTTATAGAAGAATGCCCTTTCTCTCTGTATCCTTACATTTTGTTTCCTGCCCCTAAACATTTTTACAGCCAAAGAAAGAAGAGGACTCATGGATGGAGTAAGGTGAAAAATGCATGCTTGTATATCCCTCCTCTTCGTTCTTGTTGAGCTTTTTCTCCCTGTATGCCTCCTCAGTGGGAAGAAGAAGAAGAAGAAGAAGAAGAAGAAGAAGAAGAAGAAGAGAGGTCTCAGGAGCCCTGTCACAAGAAATTTCATTGGAGGTTGAATGGCATTTGCTCACAGGGGTTGACTTTCCAGGGTCTCTAAGCAGACTATTATGACAAGTACCAGTTTTTTAGGACATGAGGAATGTCCCACACTCTTCCCCTGTTCTTACTTCTACTGAAGTATGCAGAGAAGAGCTGGCGCTGCCTTCATGTTCAATGTGTTTGTATGAGCCCTGAATTGTGCTTGTGCAGACAGAAGGTTCATTGCAACAAGTTGCCAGTGTATAATACTGATGGTTATTGTTATATGTATGCACAATCTTGCAAGTCCTCAGGCAGCGCCTGGTTTATCCACACCTTCTTATGTAGACATACAATATTCTTGGATTGTGCACATGCAGGTTGCTGCATTAAGATACCATTGGGTGTTATGGTGAGCTGAGTGTGCAGATACTCGGAGTGTTCCTGGTTTGTCCAAGATACCTATGTGACGGCACTTAGGGTGTTCCTGGTTTGTCAAGAGTCCCGTTGTGAGCATGCATGATACTGCATGAGCATTCATCTGTAGCCTATACCAGTTCGGTATTGTCTGTTCATATGAAATTTTTTGGGAATGTGTACTACAATTTCGAGCAGTTATGTTTCAACCTTGGCACATGATTCAATGTTCTGCATTGCCTGGTCTGATTGTGTTCCTAGTTGAAGAGCACTCACCAAGGCAGACCAGTGTCAGCCTCTTTTGAAAAGGATGCAGCTTGTCCTTGGCACATGATTCAATGTTCTGCATTGCCTGGTCTGATTGTGTTCCTAGTTGAAGAGCACTCACCAAGGCAGACCAGTGTGTCAGCCTCTTTTGGAAAAGGATGCAGCTTGTCCTTGGCACATGGTTCAATGTTCTGCATTGCCTGGTCTGATTGTGTTCCTAGTTGAAGAGCACTCACCAAGGCAGACCAGTGTGTCAGCCTCTTTTGGAAAAGGATGCAGCTTGTCTTGGCATGGTTCCAATGTTCTGCATTGCCTGGTCTGATTGTGTTCTAGTTGAAGAGCACTGCACCAAAGGCAGACCAGTGTGTCAGCCTCTTTGGAAAAGGGGATGCCTTGTCCTTGGCACATGATGTGTGTTCTGCATTGCTCTGGTCTGATTGTGTTCCTAGTTGAAGAGCACTCACCAAAGGCACCAGATGTGTCAGCCTCTTTTGGAAAAGGATCACAGCTTGTCCCTTGGCACATGATTCAATGTTCTGCATTGCCTGGTCTGATTGGGTTCCTAGTCAAAGAGCACTCACCAAGGCAGACCAGTGTGTCAGCCTCTTTTGGAAAAGGATCCAGCTTGTGCTTGGGGACTTTATTGGAACCTGAGGGGTAGAATTAGAATGGCTTTTTTGAAGAGATTATTTGGTATATTTGGGAGCTTAATGATCTCGGGGAAACGCCCACTGCTCCAGAGATGAGGCAGGTGTTCTGACTGCAGTGGTTGCTGCTTGCTAGTGGTATCTTGATAAGGTTAACAGTCTGATCTGCAGACCAGAAGGTTCCATGCTGTCCAGTAGGTCAACAAATGGGGGCTAGTGTCCCGTCATCTTCATGAGCTGACTATACAGTTACACCAGTGGGTGGTCTCCCATTCAATAGACCTCTCAGCCAGATACATCCCAGGCAAGAGGAATGTCGTGGCAGACAAGTTGAGCTGTTGGGGTCAGGTACAGAGGGACAGAATGGTCACTTCATCAGGAGGTAGCGGAAAGGCTATTCCATCTGTTGGGAAGGCCCCAGGTAGACCTTTTTGCAACAAGGGTCAACAGAAAAGTAGAGGTTTTTTGTTTGGTGGTTCCAGATCCCTGAGCCGTGGCAGATGACGCCCTTCAACACCCCTGGGAAAACCTGGAAGCATACGCCTTTTTCCCATTTTGCCTAATCCGTCAAGTGAACAACAGAGTGATGATCTCCCAGAACCTTAGGATGACCCTAGTGGCTCCCTTTTGGCCACACACAGAATGGTTTCCTGATCTTCTTTGTTGACTGAAGCTCGAGAGAGATTCCTCCATGGCACAACCTTCTTTGCAATCCGCACATAGAGAGGTTTCACTGACTGGTAGAGTCCCTATCTCTTCACGGCTGGAGACTATCAGGTATCTCTTGCGAGCAAAAGGCTTTTCTTGCAGGGCAGCAACAGAGATGTCAGGCTACCTCAGATCATCTACAGCCATGTATCAAGGAAAATGGGGAGTCTACTGTGATTGGTGTCATCAGCGGGTTTCTCTCCTGTGGGAACTATTCAGCAAGTAGTGGACTTCCTTGTCTTTCTCCGTATGGAGAAACTACTCTCATTTTCAGCCATCAGTGGCATAGAGCTGCTTTAGGACTAGTTCTTCGTATAAAAGGCGTGGATCTTTCTTTGTCATGGGAAGTTTCTATCCTTCTCAAGAGTTTTGAGCATTCCTGTTCCCCAAGAGATCTCAAACCTCCAAATTGGGACCTGACCATGGTGCTCAGCAGTCTTACTCGCCTTCCATATGAGCCCTTGTGAGGCTCAACAGACAGGAATTTAACCCTCAAGATGGCCTTGGCCTCTCCAAAGAAGGTCAGCAAACTACATGGACTCTTTTTATGTTAAACATACAAGGGTTGGAGTTCCGTAGCCTTCGAATTTGTCCTGGAATTCGTAGCTAAGACTCAAAATACCTCTATTCATGATGACAGATTCAAGTCTTTCTAGATCCCCTCTCTCTGGTGTTTTGTTTGTGATGACCCAGACAAATTGTCAGGGCACTGCATAGGTACCTTAAAGGACTCGGCATCTCAGGCCTGATAGCCAAAGACTTTTTGCTAGCACAGGAAGTGTTCAAGAATATTATCTCCTTTTGGCTACATGAAGTGATTAGACAAGCTTACTCCTCTACTTTATATTCAGATGCTAAAACAGTGCATGCAAGAGCACATGATGTTAAGAGGCCTAAGCCCTACCATCGCTTTCAAGAACTTGTCGGTTCACAGGATTTTGAAGGCAGGTACCTGGCTTTGCCAAACCACCTTCACATCCTTTTATCTGTGGGACGTTGCCCACAGGTCCTTGGACACATTTTCCTTGGGTCTGGCGGTGGCTGCTCAACAATTTGGGTAGCTGATCCAGTGCCCCTGGCAGGACAGTTTGTATCTTACCTAAGGTGTATCTGTCAAGGTTCATGGCCGTACATCTTCTACCTTAGCTACTGATGAGCATCGCCCAGTCGTGATTCTTTTGCGGCAATGCACTCTGCAAGAGAAGTCTCCTGTAAGAGCCATACATCTACGGATCAGGCTGCCCCTCAAGAAGTTGCAGTCATTTCACCGTCTTCTGCTTGTTCTGCTTAAGAAATGAGGGTTAAGACCAAGTTGTTAAGAAGGACAACAAGGCAACTGGAAAGAAATTGACACACAGTATATACCGAAAGTGTTAGGCCCTGACCCTTCTTATGCTTCAGTAGTGAATAATGATGCATGGGATGCCACCGAGTTGGTCGACAGACCAGATTGAGAATCTCATGACCTGGAAGCAGTAGGTCCTCTCCCTCTTGATGCAGACAACCAAGAACTTCTAACTACGTACGCAGAAGTGGTGGAACTCAATTCTCTCGTCTGTGGACAAGACAACTCGCTTCGGTCTAGCAGGTCATTCAAGTTGCTCCCTTCTCCTCTTCCGCGACATAGACATTTTTACGTAACTGCAAATGTTGCGTTACAATCAAGGCAGGTAGATCTGGACCTAGTTCGCCAAGGCCTGAGCCTTTCTTTAGACCAAATCCGGGCAGAGACCACCTCCTTTACAAACCAGGAGTTGACTACAATGGAATTGATCGCTTCTACAGTGTTCCAGGTGGTCTTGTGGCTCGAATTGTGGTCAATGACAGTTGGCAAATTTCCTCAGTGGCCATGTCTAGCGATAGTGAAAAGAATACCACCTTTGTTAGACTCTTGCAGTCTGGTGGCAAGACTATTTCATATCTGGCTTACCTAACGGCAAATATGTGGGCTAATTGTTTGTTGAAGAGAAGAGATGCTGCCCTCTCTAGGATCTCTACATTTGTTGGCCCTAATTCTACCTTGGTATTGAGGAATGGAAGAATTCTAGGATCATCATCACTCCTCAAGGACCAAGTTGAGGCTGCAGTGGACAGATGGAGAACAGACAATAATGACCATCTGGTCCACCAGGCAGAGAATCTTATACACTTTTAGTTATAGCATATCAAAGCACTTTCCCTTGTTGTTCAAACCTGGTTCCAAAGCCTTAACCATGCTGCCAACTCTGCATTAAATTACGGAGGCATGGGCAAGACAGGTAACTTAGCTACATATGAATAAGATTCATCTTTATGGATTGCAGCACGTCCAACACCATTTGAACCATCCTTTAATAGCTTCATGTGATTTTTTTTATGAATAACATCATGTTTAAGGTAATTTACACAGTTCACCTCTTCAATGGGAGTGATCTTTGAGGAGATAATTTTTGAAAATTTGGCTATAAAGCCAAGTAATGGGGCACCTTTAGCCATTCAGTGCTTAAGACAGTGAAAACAGGGAGTTGGAGTGGTTGGACAACAAGCTGGAAGAGAGGAAGGATGAATGGGGGTATGGCAAAAGGTTAGTAAGGGGGTGCAGCTGAGGTTGAGGGTATGCTGCAAACAAGCTCACGTAATGCCTACAGTACACCATGTGAGGTGTACTGAAGACACTAGCCTGCTATGGGGTTTAAGATAGGTTGCGAGGTTGGATAATGAGATTCTGAGAGAGAAGAATTACAGTAATCAACTTGGTAAGCAAGTTGTTTTTAATCTAGTGCAACCTGCATAACAGTTCACTTGGAGTATAAGCTGAATCAAACAATAATACTATAAACATCCATATATTTAACGACTTATCATTTTGAGAAAGACTGAGCTTGGTGTTTGTACTGGTTAACATTAAAAAAATTTAAGTACTATGGTGCGCATGGCATTATATGAATGATGAAAGTGTTATGAAACGACCTTAATTACGATGCTTTATGATGTAGCAGAACTGGCTGGTATATTGTAAGAACCCATAAAGTCTTGAAGAGCTCTTAGACAGGCATAATGCTCTGTATAACCACCTGCATTAGCTTGTGGTGAGGCTCGCCTTACATGATTGAGGTAGCCACCTGTTTCTAGTTCATCCCATGATGGTGTAGACAATGAAAATGGCAGAGTTGGAGGTTCATACACGTATCTCTCTTCCTGGAAAATACAAAAGGGCATTGAAGTTCTAAAGCAAATTTTTCCATATTTCACATTTATCCTAAAGAGGACAGGCCTGGGTCATCTTCTGATATTCCCAAACACTGTGTGTAGTGAAGAAATAATTACATGACAGCTAAAAAAAAAAAATGCACACATCTACCAATAATGTAACTTTAAAAATAATATATTCCTAACAAGAATGGAACATTGCACATTATGGCTAACTGGAGTAGTATCAATCACACAAAAGTTTTAAATCAACAATCATTATTTGGACTTAATGCAGTAATGAAGGGAATTCAACTTCATGTCCTAGAAATAAAAACATAGAGGCAAACTTTATAATGCAATAATGTTTGATAACTAACACTGCACACTGACAGAATAAATGGAAAAATCCATGAAGAGATTTTGAAAAAATGAAACCTCAAAGACCAATATGGTTTGAGTATGTGCTGAGAAAAAACAGCAGTTTGTTTAAAATAGATATGAAAATAAATGAGACCTGTAGGAAGTCCACAATATTAAGGAAAAATGTCATAACTTGGAATTAACATCGTGATTATGGAGATGATTATCAACCGCATCATATACTTTATAATTGAGTTCATAAAGGAGACACTGACCAGTTGGGAGTTTACACTGATGAAGGTTATCAATTACATCATATACTTCATAAGTTTATACAAGTCAGTATTGTTTAAAGAAGAGTATAAGAACTTAATTTTATGTATTTTCATTGATTATTTTAAAAATTAATCTTTAATAAATATGAACACTTAATGACTGAATGAAATGATGCTAAAAATTCTTACAAAGAAGAGAATAGAATATTGAATTTAGGCGAAAGGCCAAACACTGGGACCCTATGAGGGAAATTGATAGTGAAATTGATAGTATGAAGGTTCGAAAGGTGTAACAGGTGGAAAACCTCACAGTTGCACTATGAAACAATTGTTAGAGAGGGTGGAAAGTTAGATGGAAGAGAATATGAACTGAATTACAGTAAAAGGAATGAAAGATGTTGCAGCTAGGGCTGAAGGGATGCTGAAAAGACCCTTAACAGCGCAAGTTTTGACTATCATCATCTCCAATGCTGTGGTGCATAGGGCCCCTGTGAATTTCTGCCAATCATGTCTTTCCTGTGATTTATATTTCACATATCTCCAATCTTCCTTCTCACAGTTCTTGTCCAATGAGGTCTGTGGTCTTCCAACTCTTCTGGTGCCCACAGGAGCCCAGCTGACACTATAAAGTACTGGGTAGTGTAAAGAACATGTCCAAGCCACTATATTAATCAGTTTCGAACAACGACTAAAGGTCAAGTTATGAGTCAGGTCTAGGTAATTAATCAACTGTACGAAACGTATTGTTTCTTTGCAATTCTTTATGTACTGCACTGATGTGGGGAATTTCTGTGTGTACAGTTGGTACAATTTCCAATCAGTTCTGTAAAGATTATAGCTAAAAGTCTGAACAGTTGTGCTACTTTGCATATATAATTATTGGAAAAGGGTCACAGTCACAGAGATCACATGCATTCCACTCAAATCTATCTATAATACAAAACAAAGGCTCCCTTTATTTATGAGAAATATATATGTATGGTAACACTAACAATCAGACAGTAAAAACTTACTTCTATATTTGTCATTTACTCAATCTTCAATGCCGCACTGAATGTCAATCACAGATTCCGAATTCCCTTCTAAAAACTAATGTTTTATGGCAAAACTGCATGCCACATAAATTTACTAGTGCAGTGAAGATTCTTAAACACAATAATCAGAGGAAAGTTTGTTCTTACCTTTCTTGTGTTTACTGGTGCATTCATCATCTGTGCAAAGCCTATCTTCACACCAGATGTAAATTCCTTTGCTTTGAGTGCCCTCTGTGCCTTAGCCAACTGTTCTCTTTCTCGATCCTTGTCTTCTTGTTGTTTTTCTTCTTCAAGACGCTTATTGTGATCTTCTAAAATAGCTTTGGCATCTCCTTCTGATGCCATAAGTTCCTTTAATAACAAAAAAACAATGGAATTGCCAAAAATTACAATATTTCCCAGAATTTATCATAATTCCAATTTATCAAAAATATCCTCTTTAATGCACATTGTAACATTATCTAAAATGAAATGTGAAATTAAGAAAAAAAATTTATACTCATCTTTTAAACAAAGGAATAAAATGTAAAGAAAACAAAATAATCCACTTACCAAAATATTAATACACAAGTCATTTTGATAATTATTAATTTCACAAAAACTTACAATAATGGACCCCACTCCTAGATTTCACTTGATAATGTTCAATGTCTACTATCAGATAGACTTGGTGTTTTAAGATACATACTTCCCTAACTGAACTGGTACTAGGCACTAAGAGGTGAAAGTGGTTTAGTTCTGCACGAGTGTATGCTATGAGTGTGGATACATCTTGTCAACTCTTTTGAATGAGGGACATTAAGAGTGTCTACTTTCATGTTCTCTAAGATTAATCTTGTACATCTAAAATGAGATGGATAACAATTTCTGCTAAAATGGTTCTGAAAAGAAATTTATGAAATTAAACCCACCTGCACAATAAATTATTGTCAAAATTTAGTCAGTCCTTTGCACACAAGCTTCTGTGTCAGAGAATTCGTCTCATTACTTTTATATTTTACTTCTCGTAACATACAATTTACACATTTTATCATTCGAGTTATATATTTTTTCTTTTGTCACTGAGAATATCATTTATTAATTTTCCTTAAGTAAATGTGTTTCATTTTTTGTCTTGGAATACTATTCAGTTGTTGTGTCAATACTTACAGAGCTAATATGTTTGATAATTTAGCTCATTTTAATTTTTCATTACTCTTCATTTTGATTTTTACATAAAATTTTGTTTATGATGCATACTCATTACATTTTAAATATGTTTGTACTATGATATTCCATTTTAATTTTCCCTAGTTTTTAGCCCTGCTGACATGACTGTATTTCTGAAATGTTGGGGAAGGAAAAAATTATGACAAGATATGCTTACGTTTCTGCTGACCATCTTATTTTGATTATACATACAGTTGGCCCTCAGTATACACAGGTTCACCTTACAAAGTTTCATTCTTATACTCTTACATAAGGGAAAAACTGAGCAATAAAGAATACTACACAAAACTGAATCATGTGTGCAATACTAACATGCAAAAACACCATCAAAACAGTGTCAGACAATGCTACAGCATTTCCATTACACTACTATGGGTATATTATAATTGAGAGAGAGAGAGAGAGAAGGAAGCATTCCAAAAGTGTGCTACAAAACTTGCCTACATACTATGTGTACACACACACACACACACACACACACTCTCTCTCTCTCTTTAATGTTTTGTCATAATGTTCACTAGATAAAACAAAAATGATAATGCTAGATCATCAGTCCCAAGCCAGGTTAAAGCACCTTTAGCACCGCTCACTGTACAGTAGGGTGCACACTTAATCATAAATGGTTGACAAGTGGAAACAATCAAAACAAAGTCCCAAGCAATGCTAAAGCATTTCCATTTCACTACTGTAAGCATTCGAATACTGCACAAAGAAACACACGCACACATACACCTTCTCTCTCTCCCCCTGTCATTCCTCATTTTTTTATTTCTTTGTTGTTGTCAATTTTCACTGTATAAAATTAAGAAAAACAATAAAAATGATAATGCTAAATCACTGCACCTAGGCCATACTATTGTGTATTCAGCACTGGGCACTGTACAGTAGGGTACATATGTAACCATAAATTGTTCATTTACGTTTAGTTTAAATTTTTAAATTTCACATAAACTGTACTGAATAAGGAATACTTGCTAATAACACAAGCCAATATTTATCGAGGCACCTTTTATTGCACAATAATTTTGATTTAGCATGAATTTACCCAGACGCACTGTTTTCAAATCACACTCGTACAATAATGTGATAATTCATGAAATCGTAAAATAATCAACTGCAAATGTATGGTAATTTAACATTTTTTGTCGATATGAAAAAATACAGAAGAAATTACAAAATGTAAAAGAAAAACAATAAAAACTGATATATGAAGAATAAAACAAACGGGGGGTTTGCTAGGCTACCAAAACTAAGATGAAAGTGAAGCCATAACTGAAGGCAGAGTTGGGTCAAAGATTCACTGAAAATTAAGATAAAAAGCATGATTTGCAACAATGAAAATGGGTATCTGAGCTAGAACAAAGTTATTACATACCTGGATTAGGGAAGTTTTATTCCTCTGTCGCAAATTTTTCTCTCTGTTCTCTTCTTCTGCTAAAGACTTTTTTCTCTCTTCTATTATTACATTTTCCAAGTCTAACTGTCTTAAAATTTCTTCTTCTCCTTTACTCCTAATTAAGTAAAATGTTGCTTTTAAAATATAATCTCCCAATTTCAATAATACATTATAGTTACAATGCTACAGTGGTATACAAACCAAACTTTACAATACTGCAGTGGTATACATAACATACTGTAAAGTGTATTTAATATCTGTAAAAAACATTCATTTCAGAATGCAACAGTAAGCTTCTGCATGGATCAACTGAACTTGTAAATTTCTCATAATGTACACTTTTTTTTTTTTTACAATACTTAAAACAAGTCTAGACCACTTGAACATTAGACTACAAATCACTGTCGTGAAATGTTGACAAATTTTCATTCCCAGAACACTTTGAATGTTTAAAATAGATAATCATTCCCAAAATACATAATCATCACCAAAATATAAACTACCTGATCTACAAGACAATTCTGAAAACCTTTTTTTGAGCTGGTAGGTGTCAGCTTAAAAAAAATTGATGTCAGGTTATAAAACCCTACTTTACCAAACTGTAAGATACTGTAAGGTAGACAGGGTAATGCAGTGAACATATCTGTCAAAAATTTAAAACTATGAAAATGTTCTCAAACAACTTGAATGTTTATTACAAACAAACCATTTCCTTGCAGAGCCTATTCTTCTAATCAAAGTATACCCAGTTTACTTAAAAATGTAAATTCTGATCAGCTTGAGGAAGGAAGGCAGCGACCCCCTTTGGTGGGGTTAACTATTTCTCAGCAGCTCCCATTAATATATTTCACACAAGGAAAGACACTAACCTAAATCAGAGGAAAGATATAGATTTAGATGTAAAACGATGCTTTGGGTGATAAAAAATATGTCTTCAAAAAAATTGTGTTAATATTACACTAACATTGCATTAGCTACCCAAATAACTACTACGGCAGAAAGGTAACTGAAGTAAGTAACAGTTCTTTGACTGAAGGGCACAATTAGATTTTTTAACATGCAGTAGTTTAATGAGACTAATGTGTCACATATTTAGACTTACTGGGGTTGCCCACAAGGATTTATTGCTTTTAGAGAGGTACAAATTAGTGCAAGTTAAAGATACTGACTGGGCAGCTAGAGTAATAGAGACCAAAGCTACAGATGTTAAGTACAGTAAAGGCCAAACGTAATACAGTAGACTAAAAGAATGCTCCAAAGAACCTTGCAGAGAGAACGATAAATGGCATACCCTATTGGACCATTATTAGGGTACCTAAATTCATCATAAATACTATGACAGGTAGCTTTTGCATCTGATCTCGGAAATGTCATATATTAAAGCCAGAATTAACAACTAGATACATGCCTGAGAGAAATAAAGTAAGACAGTACTAGCCCTGCGAGGTGTGCTGAATACTAACTATGGTCAGCAAAAGTAAACATAGAAAATATAATTCTAATGTAATCAATCTAGAAAACTGAGTCCCTTAAAGATGTGTTCTAAGTAGCACCATACTCACATTAGCAAGACACTTTTAAATTAATTTGTATTTTCCCTTGGTACACAAACTGAAGCCTTTTATTAGGATTATCCTTTAGCACGAGCTAGAAATAGTCGTTGAAACTGGTACAAGGTGGTTAACTGGTACAACTCACCTACGATCTCCAAGCACTTTTTCTTCTTCCTCAGAAAAAGCAGGGTAGTTGAGATTGAAAATGCAATAAAAGGCTCTGGTTTGTTCCCCTAGTAAATAGACAAATTACCTCCAAAAAAATTTATCATTTGTTCCTATGGAAATACAAAACTTAGGCGGGAGGCTGTTTCTGCAAACATAATGGGTTGAAAACCCAACTGGAAATGCCACGATCCAGTTTGCAATGGTAAGCAAGGGAGGCAACACCACCTGTAATCTTCTACTCTGGTAGGGCCCTGAGACTGAGATGGTGAAGAACCTCATTCAAGTAAGGAAAAATTGGAGAACCATGTGCTATCCCCTGTAAGAGTTGCACCAGTCAGAAGGCATCAATATCTTGGAATCAGAACATAGTTCTCCCATGGAAATGCTCTCCCCTAAACCAAAAAAAGAGGCGAAGAACAGAAATACAGTCACTACCTTACAAATGAGTTATGTTTTAGACGGCTGTTCATATCTTGAATTGTTCGTAAGTTGGTTTTTAATATGTAGTGGATAATTTTTGCTGATGTTTACATTCCCGAGTTAACTCAGGAGTCATAGATTACAGTATACTATTTTCACTGCATTTTTAAATCATGCAGTCTTATAAAATTACTTTTGATGCTAAAAAGGTAAAAAGAAGAAAATAAAATTTAGATTCATGCAGCATTCAAAATTTAGTATTTTTTCCATGCTTTGAAAGTTATGAACTTTGAAAGAATTTCGCAGGAGCAGCGTCTGACACTGGAAATTCATAAACAATGCACATTGCCATCTATTGACAAAAATACATACTAAACATTTCCTATGGGGAGAGGAAATACAGAAAATGGAATTCATCACAGAACGACTTACGTCGGGACGATAGAAATATGCAGGAATATTTTACAACTATGAACAAGTATTCCTGTGATTGTAAGAGGAATACATGGTAGTTAATCACAAGAATACTTGGGATAATCAGGGAAGGAGATAGTAAAGGAATAGGTTCTTCTTCTTCCTTGTGTTCTTGTTCTTTGCAAAAATTTTTATTAGCAGAATAGGCACAAAGAGCAAAATTTTAACCTGTAACCCTGTCTGTTCGTATCTATGAATGTTTGTAAGTAGGGTGGTGATTGCAGTCACAACTTAGTTGCCAAAGCTCTATGACTAGTTGCTTGACTGAGTAGCCACCTACATCTACACTTAGTCCAGCACATTCTCAGGGCAGGCTGCTGCTTTGCAGAGGGAGTAAGAAGCAAGAGAATGGATAGAAGCTAGTTACTCAACCATTTGATCCCAGCCTTATGCTCTCCAAGTAACTTAATCATGATGCTTTTCTACCCAAAAAGAGCTGGGTGCTTACACAACCCGCTGAGCAGCAACTACATGTTCCAGCAACAAGGAATCTGGAAGCCTGTGGGTGGAATCCCAAAGTAAGATGGGTAAGGTGGTCTGATACTTCAGACAAGTGTTCTCATCACCTGCTTTACCAAAAAGTTACTCCAATATGCCAGGAACAGTTCCATATCCTAGACTTCATGAGTTTTCATCTGAGGTGTACAACTGACTACTTGTTAGTCATACGATTGCCACAGCATACCTGTGAAATCAGGGAGGAACAGGGGCAGTCTCTCTGCCTGCTGGCAGTGTAATTCTCCCCTTGGGCAGAAAGGCATAAGGTCTCCACTGTGCCAAGGTTTGTTCTGGAAGTTCGCAAAATTCTGGTGGACTCTCTTAGCAACATTATCAGATTCTTTCAAAGTAGTCCTTCCATTGGATGTCTGCAAGGCCCTTTGGGAGGCACTCTCTTGCTGGATCTGCTGGGCAGTATTGAGTGCCAGACCCGCTGTACAGTTCCATGCAGCTAGATCCAGCAGCGCAGGTGGTGGATGCCTTGCTTCAGCCTTGGAACAGTCTGGATTTCTACACCTTTCTGCTCTTCAAACTGCTGAGACAAGTTCTACTGGAGTTTTGATTACAGCATGACTGGTGTCCTGACCTCCTAAAACTCACTGTGGACAACTCCTGAGTTCCTCCTGTTGTACAGTACTGAAACAACCCAACTTCCACTAATTTCACAGCCCCCAGTCACTACGCCTTTACACATGGAGGTTACTTAGTGTGGTCTGAAAGTGAGAAGCTTTGCGGAGATCACTGCAGCATCTATCGCTATTGCTGGCAGGACTTATAACAATGCCCATTAACCCTTAAACGCTGAGCCTCTATTTACAAAAGTGTCTGTCGTATGCCGGCAGCGTTCGGGAGTTAGCGCCGAAGCGGAAAAAAAGTTTTTTTTCAAAAAATCACAGCACGCTTAGTTTTTAAGATTAAGAGTTCATTTTTGGCTCCTTTTTTTTTGTCATTGCCTGAAGTTTAGTATGTAACCATCAGAAATGAAAAAAATATCATTATCATATATAAATATTGAAATATATGACAGCGCAAAAAAAAATTTCATATATAATTGTATACAAATCGCGCTGTGAGCAAAACGGTTAAAGCTAACAAGTTATTTTTTTTCTTTGTATTGTACACTAAATTGCAATGATTTTGGTATATAACAAATTGTAAAACGATCAAAGCAACACAGAGAAAATATTATCGCAAAATGATGCATGAATTCGTAACGCGCAGACGTAAAAAAAAAAGTTTGTTTAAAAAATTCACCATAAATTGAAATATTGTGCTAGAGACTTCCCGTTTGTTGCAAAATGAAGGTAATTGATTGAATATTACTAGACTGTAAGTGTTTTAGCTTACAACTGCAGTTTTCGACCATTTCGGTTGAGTTAAAGTTGACCAAAGGTAGAATTTTTTCTATTTATCGTGATTTATATGAAAATATTTCAAAACTGATAAAAGCTACAATCATGAGTTATTTTCTGTTGTATTCTACATGACATTCCACACATTTTCATATATAAAACTTTATGTAATGACTTATATAAAACGGTGCAAACATAACGACAAAGTGACGAAAGAATTTCCGAGATGTTCGGACGAGTTACCGCGCGCGGATGTAAGGGAAAAGTTTTTGCAAAAATTCACCATAAATCGAAATATTGTGCTGGAGACTTCCCATTTGTTGCAAAATGAAGGTACATGATTGAATATTACTAGAATGTAAGAGTTTTAGCTTACAATTGCTTTTTTCGACCATTTCGGTCGAGTCAAAGTTGACCGAAGGTTGAAATTTTGGCACTTGTCGTGATTTATATGAAAATATTTCCAAACTGATAAAAGCTACAACCATGGGTTTTTTTTTTGTATTTTACATGAAATTGCACACATTTTCATACATAAAACTTTATGTAACGGCTAATATAAAACCGTGCAAAAATTACAACAAAATAATGAAAGAATTTCTGAAATTTTCGGCTGAGTTACCGCGCGGACGTAAGGAAAAAGTTTTTTGTAAAAATTCACCATAAATCAAAATATTGTGCTACAGACTTCCAATTTCTTGCAAAATGAAGGTAAATGATTGAATATTACTAGAATGTAAGAGTTTTAGCTTGCAATTGCATTTTTCAACCATTTCGGTTGAGTCACATTTGACCGAAGGTTGAAATTTTTTGTAGTCGATGTACGGTACGTCCACTTGTCACCCGACAGACAATTTTAGTCGACTTACGATACGTCCAGTCGGCGTTTAAGGGTTAACAAGGGAAGCAGGTGTGGTTTCTTGCATGGTGCAACAAACACTGTTCTTGTCTACTTAAGGCCTTGGCTCCTATTCGGGCCGACTTCTTCTCTCACTTTAGAGGATCTCTCTCTGCCATTAAGGGTTATCACTCAGCTCTCCAGTTTTCCATAGGCATTATTTTGTCCATATGATCCTGCAATCTGCTGTTAGACGTCATGCTGAGACTTAGCTCACTACTGCGCAGCCTCACCTGATCATCCCTTTGTTGGATGTACGTACCCTCAAGACATCCTTAGAACAGGCACATGCCATTGTCACAAAATGTTTGCTAGATTCCCCCTACTTGATGATACACATAAATCTCTTTATGTTTACCTGTTGGGATATTTTGTCATGGGAAGTCATCTTTTACTAATTAGGATGGATGTAGGTCATCCCTTAGGGTTCCAGCACACCTAGAGGTATGTGTTATCCTGGAGTAACTGCTATTAGGTCTTATGTGCTTGGTGGATTGAACTACTTTGAGGCTATGTCCTCCACTGCAAATCCATTACTGTACTTACAAAAGTATTCATGACTTTAATTGGGGCACAACTGCTTCAACACCTGTCATTGCAAGAGACTAGATTTTTTGCTCCAAGATTTACTTTCTGTCCATGAGTCTTCTGGACTGTCCTCCCTCCTAAACATTAGTCTAAAGGATAAAAACCTGGAAAGTGGACAACACCCTACTGAAAGAAAAGTATTCCACAAGTGGAAATACCTATCTTTTTGTGGCATCAGAAATTTCTTAATTTGAAAGGAAAGCTTTGAGATAAAGGCAACCAATTCCTGTCCAATAGTCTGAATCATTGAGTAGGGTCATACCTAAGCAAAACAATTCTCAGAACAGGAGAACATTCAGAGATTAGCTAATCAATAATCTTCGTTTTGCTGAAGCAGCTTCATATCACAGTGACTAAACTACTTCCTGATCTATTTCAGTCCTCTCTTAAGACCACCAGGGACTTCTATTACCACATAGAGTGGGGAGAGGATACTAGCAGACAAGTATTATCTGCATACTACAGTAATACCTCACATTCCAAGAAATTCAACTTCAGTAGAAAAACAACTTAGGTCAAAAAAACCATTTAAAAAATGACTTAGATGCCCTATACACCCCTATAAACAATCCCATATCATTGCTAATACACATAAACTATACATTGTTGTTCAGTAGTTACACATTTTGTCTTTTAATATAGTAAATTTAAGCATATTAATTGAAGGGAATGTTAAGAAAAAAACAAAGAAAATCAAATTTATGTAACAGAGTACTGTACCTACTTGATGGGTGATGATGTATTCAATGACCAAAAAAAGAACAAGCTATAGCAGTGGTAATGTTTCCAATACTTAAATGAGATTTTATCACAGCCACCTTATTTTCCAAAAGAATAGCATTATGCTCATTAGCATTTGCAGTAGAAACTTTCTTCAGAGCCATGGCACTAACTATTCTAGATACAAATTCCATGCAAATAAGACACTGCAAATACTGAAACACCCATGAAAGCAAATATTTGAACTTTCTGCCAAAAACTAATGCTGACACACAGCCCATATATCTAGAACATCATGTACTATGACAATATTTTTCATACTTTTAAGCTTTCAATTACAACTGTTTTCTGTGAACACTAACTTACAATCAACTAAAATACAAAACTATGACTTACTTTTTCCCATAATTTCTTCTGATCTGGTCTTTATTAATTCGTTCATAGCTTTCCATCTTTTTTTCAGTTTCCAAACGGTTAACATCATTTGTCAAATTATAAACAATCTGTTCTATTTCTTCTAAGTAGTCATCATATTCTGCAGTGGTTTCGAAGTCCTCTTCAAACTTATTATAGATTTTCATTACCTGGAAGAGAAAAACTTACTTTAAAAAATGATACCTACACTTGAAACTGCCAAGATTTTGGTACAGTACTATATAAGCTGCAATACAAAATTCCAGAGGAGAAACAACATACATTCAAAATAAACTGTCTAAACCATAATGGTTCATAATGATAATTTTCATGATAAAATTAATTATTTGGATACTTACCTACTGTTAAAGTTAGCTTTATCTTTGTGCCATTTGGTGTGATCAGCATAAAAAAAAAAAAATCTCCAGCCGGCCAATGAAGAATAAGAGGAATTTATTTCTGGTGACAGAATTTCATTTCTCGCTATAATGTGGTTTGGATTCCACAATAAGCTGTAGGTCCCATTGCTAGGTAACCAATTGGTTTTTAGCCACGTAAAATAAATCTAATCCTTCGGGCCAGCACTAGGAGAGCTGTTAATCAGCTCAGTGGTCTGGTTAAACTAAGATATACTTAACCACATGAATGAGAATGGTGGGTTAGTGCTGCCAAGAAAGAGAGTTCAGCCAAGCGAACTAAAAGCTTTTTAATGGGGAGAAAAAGCTTCTCAACATTCCTGCCTGATGTGTGATCCTTACTGGCAAGTACTGTACTTTCATCAGGCACTGGAAACCACAACAGGGTGTAAGGTCCTCATAGCGAGACTTGTCAGAGGATCATTACAGGGAAAATGGACTCTATCTCGTAGAGTACTGGTGACTCCTGTGCCTGAGTCGAAAGTCCATAACTAGAGATAATTACCACCTTCATATATGAAGGTGCGCTCCTATACACCAATGTGTACCTTCATGCTCTCCAAATTCAATAGCGGGATTCCTAACAACTAATGATAAGATGGAGAGCCAAGGTTGGACATATGACAAGCCATTATTCCATTGCTACCTAAGCAGATAATTTAGGCACTGTCACAAATCTGGGAAGGGCTTTTAATTCTAAGTATTTTCTCTAAGCAATGAAGAAAAAGAGAGGCTGCCACTAGAGCAAAGACAAAGAACAAGATAGGCTTGAACCTCACTAATATAACCTCTTAATAGGTCTAATCTGGACAGTACGACAGCTACTTCTTCATTGCCTACCAAAGCAATTAAATTAGGCACTGTATCCAAAACTTGGAAGGGTTTACTTCTCTATATCTTCTCTCTAAGTGAAGAAAGAAAAGAGTGGGATTGCCACTAGAACAAAGCTCCCAACAAGAAAGGGCTTGAAGGTCACTAATACACTTCACCACAACAAGAGCTAAAAGTCTTCAAAGTTCTTAGGTGATGTCCAATCAAAGGGCTTAACTTAGACTATGTCAACATCTGAAGCCTTACATCTAAATTTCATTTAAATCCTGGTTGGACGAAGAAACTCCCAATACAAAAGATAGAAAATCTTTTCAGACTTTAAATCGTGAGCAGTTAAACATCCTGCTATCCCTCCATGGTTTATTCCAGCAATATGTCTGCATTAAAGAGATAGAGAAAGGTCGTCCAGAAGAAAAATTGAGAAACAAGTTTTTGGAGCATGATGAGAGGCATATAAATGACAGGAAAATCTATGCTGACGGATCAAAATCAGAAGATGGAGTGGGATGTGCAGTGGTGTGTGAGGGGGAATCGCTTGTAAAAATGTTACCAGACTGCTCCTCCAAATTCACCGCTGAAGCAACAGCCATAGCTGATGCTTTAAATCTTGCATATGATAAGAAATTTAAATCCACAGTAATAAATAGTGACTCAGGAGTGTTTTAGAAGCCCTAAAGAAGTTTAATCTTACCCATCCCTCAATTCAAAAGGCTCAGGAATGGCTTTTTTTATCTTTCTGTTCATCACAAATCAGTAAAGTTTTGTTGGATTCCTGGGCACAATGGTATAGAAGGGAACGAACTGGCTGATAGTAATGCAAAAGATGCTGCAAGATGTGATTTCTTAACTAGTAAGGTGCCACATTTGGATATGCACCCAGTTATTAGAAGATACATTCGTATGAAATGGCAGCAGAGATGGACTTCCCCCCATTTTATCCACAAATAGGAAGTACTGAAATATTAGAAAACGTACTGATTTTTGGAGTTCAGGTTTTAATCATAACAGAAGATTCGAGATCATCCTAACATGGGTTAGGATTGGCCATACCCGCTTCACCCATAGGCTAGTTATATTTTAGAGGGAGCCAGTGCCCCAGTTTGTGCTCATATGGTGATCAGCTATCCGCTGAGCACATGCTAGTGCACTGTCCTAGATTTAATCACCTTAGGGCAAAGTACTTGTTAGCAGGGAAGACTTTTAGAAATTTTAAATGATGATGCTGAAGTAGATAACCTTATGGGTTATCTGAGAGAATCTGATCTTTTTAATGAGATAAAATTTAGTATATTTATTAAAGATTTGTCATATTTATTATATATATTAAGTATATATTTTAAATATAAAATTTTTACATATATTTATTTTTATGGTTTTTATCTAATATCATTCTTTATTTTTTATGTTCATATTTTAACACTGAATTTTACTGGTACAGTATGTTATCATTCACCTTTTCATTATCAATCACATCATTAATTCATGTATTTCATCCTCATTGCTGCGCTGAATAATCCTGATGGGTTCCGGTGCTTGGTCTTCAAGACCTAAATTGTCATAATCAATCAATATTCCAGTCAGCATGATGCAAAACTGAAAGCAATGTAAAGTGGGATCCTTGATCACTGTGACAGAAATCTGCTTTGCGTATCTGAGATACTGGTGGAGTTTAAATCAAGATACCTAGTGGAACGGATTTTGGATATCATTCAGGACAAGCACCAAGATAAAAAAAAATTACCACTGTTATTGAAACACAAGTCTAACAGTGGGGGTCTTCTAGATTTAAGGATGCTTCTTTGGCCATTCTAGAAATGCCCTTAGTTAGTAACAGGCAATTGACAATCTCCACACGGTGAAATGAAGTATGTGGAGGTTTGAAGGAACCTTCTTGAATAAGATTGTTCTGAAAAGATCCTTCCAGAATGGAAGATGAAGAACATCTACCACCAGGAAAGAAATTCAGGAGAACTCTTCCCTTTAGGGGCAAGGATGGCCTAGCAAAATCATCCTTGTGATCTCAAAGTTTACAACTTGTTGAGTATTTCCTCAAAAACAGCCAACAGAAGAAGAGCCTAAAGGTCTAGATTCGACCAAACTGGAAGGAAGGCATCAATTGCCCACGCCTGAGGATCCTGGCATGGAGGGCAGTAAACTGGTAGTGTAGTGTTTTGGGCAATCATGAACAGATGGGTGTTTAGGTCTCCCTAAAGGTTCCACAACTTCTGGCCAACTTGAGGAAGAAGAGACTATCTGATTGGAGACCTTGCCCTAGGACAAAATGAGGAAAGGAATGATGTTGCCTTATGTAAGAACTGAGACTTGGCTAAGACTATTTAAACTGCCAAGAGCTGTAGGATGTTTACACATCCACTTCCTGACATCAAATGTTACTCAGAATGGCCCCTCAGTCTGCCTCTGAGACATTTGAGGAGTGAGGACAGTGTAAAGGTTCTTGAGGTCTACAGGCCAATCCATATAGTTCTCAACAGTGGTTGAAAATTGTTAACCTTCTATTTGTAAGAAAAAACTTCTAATAAGAGATACATGATCCTCATCTCCAGATAAACAACTGACTTGTCAGAAAAGCATAGACAGTCAACACTGAACAAAATGTCCACTCCTAAAGTAAGCATAAAACATAATTCTCATCATAAAAAAAAATTGGTGAGAAACGAACTAGTCGTCCAAATATGGGAGAACTATAGTACTCTGATATCTAGCAGATGAATCCATACTTCTAAGACTTCAACTCACAAGAGAATACTTTACTTCGATGGAAGGAGTACCGGGCAATGGAAGTACATGTCCTACATGTCTACAGAACTTATCCTTTGTCCTTCCAAAAAGCTGCCAGGACCAAACTGAATGACTCCCCGAAAAGGGAGTATAATATGAATAAACTTTTTGAGACAGGGCATGCCCATGGCTCAATAGCCTTGTTGCATAACACCTGTCCAAACTACCCTTCCAAACTGAACTTTACTGTATGAAGAGTGTGGGGAGAAGGATATTAGGAAGTTGATAAGGGTAAAATATAACAAAAAGTACAAAGTATCTTTCCCTGAGAACCATCACTACCAAATGTTCTACTTGACCCTTTGCCAGACACTAAAAAACTGCAAATGGCCTATTGAGGATCTAAACAGCCTACTTGTACTGGTAGTTCAAAACTTCAGTTAAGGTTACATGTGTAAAATTCTCCACTGAGAATGTGAGCCAGAACTCTACTGAAGTAGAACTCAAGAGTAAATTAGAAAATTCTACATGGAACTTACGTGCAAAAAAAAGGCTGTAGGGGTAAGATCTTTGCGGGAAGACTTCAAAGGCAGTGCTAAGAATTTCTAATCTCCTGAATTGAGACATCTAGGTGATGACCTTAACACTAAAGGGTTAAGGAGACTGATGGACCACTGTCAAAAACAAATACTAATTGGTTGAGCAGGGCTACCTTATATGATTTTACACAACTGTTCTGTTACTTTACAACTGAGTTAAGACATTCCTCCCATTAGCTTCAGAAGTAGGTCGGTTATCTTCAGGACTAATGTAACTATTATTAACATCATATCCTAAATGTATCTACTTATCTGTTATAGGCTGATATATCCACCCTTACGTCCCAACATTTTGGCCACAAAGTCAAGGGCAGTGTTTATCTTTAGGTATGATAGCCTAACCCATGGGATTAGGCCTATGTTACCTTAGCCTAAGGTATGTAAACATGGGGAAAGCTTAACCTAATGTGTTGTAGCCTATGTTGAACTTAGACCTATATGCCTTATACACATAGCCTACAAAAAGGGGCAGACATCATATCTACATATATATACAGTAGAACCCCGGTCCTCGACTGTACTAGAACTCGAAATAATCGGATTTCAACACGAAATGTTGAGTAGATTTTGCGCCGGAGCTCAAACAACAAACCGGAATCCGACCCGATGAATCATATGATGTTTGTAGAAAAAAAGAGTTTGAGGCGGCTGCAGCTAGTTGGCGTTGTTGGTGGCGTTCTTCCCATGCTTATTTAAAAGCATTTAAAGCCCCACACATGCTGCTGCTGCTGTTGAAAAACAAGCCATATTATCACATTAAATTAATAATACATTATTTATAAACCGAATTACTGTATGTCTCTTATCATAAAATTAAGAAAAATTTCCGAAATTAAGTCGGAACTTGGCAGCTTGTTTATATCTGCCACAAGCTGCCGAGTTCCGATGTAATTTCAGAAAATTTTCTTAATTTTATGATAACAGACATACAGTAATTCGGTTTATAAATACTGTATTATTAATTTAATGTGATAATATGGCTTGTTTTTCAATGTTATCATTATTAACAACAGTTTTCATGTGTACCTGTTACAGTACATTCTGGTAGTGCCTATAGGCTACTTAGCCTAGCCTATGGCTCTCGGTATATCATCGGTACACGGCCGCATTGGTCATAGGCCAACTTTTTGATAAAGTATGCATTTAAAAATGTAAAAGTGCTTCTGATACGGTAAGTTATTCAACTCTGAACCTATTTAATTGTAATTTGTGTAAGGTTTTGTATAAAAAGGCAAGGTTGGGGTAATGACTGGTGGTCAGGAATGGATTAATCCATTTTCAGTTATTTCTTATGGGAGAAATTAACTCAGAATTCGACAAAATTGAATCTCGACACTTCTTCTGGAACGAATTAGCGTCGAGAACCAAGGTTCTACTGTATACATATACATACAAAAACATTACATATATTACTCTAACATTGATCAGGCTGTAGCGCTAAGAACTAAATGCTGCATTCAAAGATACTTTTGCCTCACAATTAGGCCAAATTACCTTACATATTAGAGGAGTCTTTGTTTCCTAGGTCCAAGAACTTGAAACTGCAAGTTGAACAGGTGATGGTGAAAAACGTATATTGTATGCAAGTCCTAACCCAGCTCTAAGCAGCTTCAAAACTGGAAAAAAATGCAGTGGCATCCGAAAGCTGGCATAAAAGGCTCACTCTATAAACACAGCTGTGGTCACAAAACACTACTTGAGTTACGAGCAGAGTTAATAACACTAAACAGTTTCCGTTTCCCTTCGACTGTTCATCCATTTGAGAAAGACTCTACTTTCATGATAATGCACCCTACCAAAAACAGTGTTAACTTCTTATTTGTTTTGTTTTAACAGGGGCAGAAGTAGAAGTAAACTAAAGAGCACCGGTTACCGGATTCAGCTTCGGCAAAAGGAAGCAAGCCATGTGTTGTGTAAATACTAATGGATGACCACATAACGTCAACAGAGATGTCGCGGAATGCCGTTAGTAAGTACCGGAGGTAGGGAAAGAAGAGGATTCCTGCATGACGTTACCAAGTAACCCTTTGGCAGCTGGAGCAGCCTGCATGAGTGAAGATGGTAAAGTGGATGGGGAAAGGGAGGTCTCTTGTGTGACGTCATCACGTAACTGTGAATACATCCGGGAGGCGAATACTGAGAAGCGAGAGCTGTTACCAGGCTAACTCACTCTAGATAAGTAAGTGGCGGAATAGGATGAGCCGCTATACGAAAAGGAACAATTGTCACAAGGTGATGAATACGAGACGACAGAGAGGAAAACTGAGTATGTAAGAGGGGGTAAGGGATATCATCTGCTTGGGGACAATATCGGGAAGGGGCAAAAGAAAACAGCAGAACTAACACGCAGCTCAGAACTAATGAGGCAAACGTAATATGTCTGAATCCTAACTGTACTGTCTGCCGACATCACAATACTATACTCTCCAAAAGGGATGGAACGGGAGCCAGCCAGTGTTGCCAACTCAAGAGGAAAAATCACTATATTTAGCGGATTTCAGGTTGTCACAGTTGACAATACTAACTTAGCCAATGAACGAAAGAGACAAACTCCGAACTTGGCCAGAGTTGTTCGGCAGCTCTGCGCTGAACCCAAACCAGAAAAACAGTTGAGAGAGAGGTGCACAGAACTTGGTCCTAAGACACGCCTTGATTCCCTGTCAGAGAAGACAACCAACCAATGCAGGGCAGTTCAGAGGGCAGGCTACAGACAGATATCAAGGCTCCGACACCTCTCTTGCAGAGGAATCTGAAAAGTTTGAAAACTAGAGGGAGGGCAATTTTGGCCCTAATATTTTGATAAAAAACCTAACTAATAAAAGAATGTCAATTATTATTTTTCTTCTGAACACCCTACGGAGCAAAAGAAGGCAAGCAGAAAGAGAAAGAGGAATTAACCTAGGCTATCAGGTAGGCTAATGAAGGAGGCGAAGCAATACCAAAGACAAAATGATAAAACTGAGTAGGATGCTGGTGTCCTACTTGTCTATGTAAACTTTCGGCCTCTAATATTTTCCGATACGCTACACAAATTTATGTCCTCTCATCAAAACACTCACAATCTACATATCAAGAAAGCCACATTCGAGCCTGCGCAGTTAGTTTTAACATAGCTGCTAACATAGGCTACGTTGTTATCAGCAAAACCTAAACACTTGGATTTCACAAACTCCTATGATATACAGCAAAAACAGAAACCAATCACAACACCGTACAAGAGAAATCAGCCATAAATCATCAAAATATACAGTAGTCCAAAGCTGATCAAGACCGTGTGTTTTAACACACCGGCATGAAGAAATATACCAGAATGTAAACATTCCAGCACCATCTAGTGGGAAACAGGTGAATACGAAGACAGTCCTAGCGAGTTAAAATACTGATCGCACCAAACGGCAGTAGGTCAGATTCACGCCAAATAATATTGATTTCTAAATCAATATAACTCTTACAAATCTTGCGTAAGGTGATTGTTAATACCTAAAAAGTTAACATCCAATTACCTAGTACCAAAATTAAAAAAGCTCCAATTCCAAATACATTTTGATTATTCAAAACAAACTACTGGTTCTTCCAACAATATATTAAATTACACATAATTTTAAATATTAAAATAAAAAACCTATATAGTTGAAAAATCATTCTCAAAGGAAGGAAATGAAATGTTTATCTGACCAAGTAGTCCACGAATTTGCCCTGTTGCATATCTTTGAAAAGGAGCTCCCTTTATAAGGCCCAAAAATAAAAGAATTGATCCTCATATATATATGAGGATGATATGCACTTTTGAAAACTCAGGAAAAACTTGATTTAAGATTCATTCATTAGTACGAAAAAATGGCAAAATGGAAACATCCAAAGGATTAGAATAGTACAAACATACCAGCGGGGGACTATCTCAACTATCAATATTTTGTGAATTATGTTACATCATGGTTTATAATATGAAGGTTTTAGTGTATTTCTGCAAAGTACAACACTTACGAACCTTAACAGCTTCACAAATATATTATTCATGGTTTGTATGAGTCCCCCATGAAAACTAAATAAAAGTTTATTCGCCTGTATCATACCATACTTATGATGCATATACAACACCAGCAAACATTGTAACTAATGAAATACAAAGGTTCCAGGAAGGGGTTACTAAATTCCTATCCTATTAAGCCAGATGAAACTGCATAGAAACACTATCCACAACAGGAACCCTGGCTACAGGTAATGGACACCTGATTCCAATTTCTTTTATCAAAGCTTTCCAGTTTGAACTAAAATCAAATAAGTGTTCCATATTTGCAAATCAATAAAGTGACACTTACCTTTCGCCGAATATCTATTTCTTTTTCTACCAAGGGATCTTCAAAGACTTGAACACGAAACTTGGATCGCTTTAAAACAATTCCACACTCTGGGCACTGAGCAGATTCTGAAATACATTTAAGAAATATGAGCAATTTTGATATCAGCACCTCAACTTAATGGGCCTCAACTTACCAGATTTTGTTACTTACGGACTTGCCCGAGCTCAATAAAATTAATAAAAATATTTTGTACATACTGGAGAAATCCGATAAGTACGGTACGGTTATCGGAAGGTGGACTGAATGCACCCAAGTGAATGACCGCTTGTCTTTAGTGGATATCCCACTAGGTATGCTAGAGGTTTTGGATGGTGAATGAATGAATGCAAGCACGTGACTGAGGCTTTCCTGTTTGTGCCTGTGAGGGTGGATGGTGAATGAACAAACAAACTTACAGTAACCAAAGCTTTCTTGAATGTCTAAAACTTATTTTTTTTTTTATATATTTTTCAGATTCAGATTGGATAACATGTAAGCCTGGATATCAAAGGCTCCGAAAAACAAGGGAGTACTATAATAACCAGGATATAATTACAATAAAAAGTCTAACCTAACCTACAATTAAAAGGAGACATCTGGAATTACCATGAACAGCATTTTACAAGTTTTTAATACTCATTATAGTTATAATACAAGAAATAAAATGCTGTACTAAACATGGCACTCTGAAGTGATAAACTAGGTATTATTGCTAAGTTGACTACGTAATGGTAACTTAATCTGACTACAAGTGTACAGCATTTCAAGGTCATGTTTGATAAACCCCTATCCAAAACAACCACCAACAACTAAGTTCAAGCCAGAGGAGCATATTTATGGATTCATCTATTAACTAAAACTATGAAAAGCTATACTATGGCAATTGCAATACAGTAAGTTTTGTATAATCTCATATTTGCCCAAATTCTTGTCAAACATCCCTGATTTCCAAACAAAAAATCATGCAGACTGATACCTCCATCTAACTCAAATACACTTACCTTTTAAAAAATACATCCGCACACAAGCATCACATAATGGGTGTCCACAAATGTTGACCATGAGCTTCATCTGCGGATTTCGATATTTTGTTCCCTTACAGGCGGGGCACTGAATTTCGTATGATGCATCATAGTAGTATTCTGTCATTCTGTATTCTGCCAATGAACAAATTTAACCACTACAGGTATAATACATTGGAAACAAAACAAATAAGTAGTAAAGATGGTGATAAATAATAAACAAGGGTCTTTGTAAAGAGGGAAGTCATTCCTGAAACCATACCTCTCTTGTATACATCACATTCCCAACAATTATAATGAATTAATTACATGACTAGAATAAAAGTGCAAATTCAAAAGATATATGTATACATATATAATATAATACATAAACCGGGGGTTCCGTTTTTCTGCCGCGTCATAAACCGAAATCATCGTAAACCGAAAAATTGTTGAAAATCGTCAAAAATCCTAAGAAAACCTTACTTTTAATGCTTTGAGTGTATTGAAAACGATGCAAACTGCATTTTTAATGAGTTTTTCATCCAAAAAACCTCCAAATTTTGATTATTCTGCCGTTTTGGAGCCACATTTCTTCCGTTGGATCGGCGTACAATGCGTCGTAACCCTGGAACATGCGTTGTAAACTGGCAAATAATTTCTGATGAATATATTTGAAAAGCGTTGTAACCTCAGAACGCCGTAAAGCTGGACCCATCGTACACACGGGACTGCCTGTATATATATATATATATATATATATATATATATATATATATATATATATATATATATATACATACATACATACATATACATATATACTGTATATATATATATATATATACATATATACATATACATATATATATATATATACTATATATATATATATATATATATATATATATATATATATATATATATATATATATATATATATATATATATATAATATATATACATATACATATATAGTCAACCCTTGTTAAGACGGACTAATAGGGGCCAGGTTGTCCGTCTTAGCTGAGAGTCCAGTTTAACTGGCGATATCTATGTATATAACTATCAATACCTATAAATATACTGTATTTCATTATTTTTATAGAGTATGGATAATAAACCAATGTAGAAACTTTTCAATTAAAGCTCATGGTAAAACATGAAAAATGAAGAATAAAACATGATAAAAATGATAGAATTCAGCCGCATATGTAGATGCCTAGGCAGAGACATAAACGCATAATTTTGTTAAGTAAAATGAAGTGGAATCTCCAAAATGAAGAGTAAGATTTTCCCCTTTTTTCATGTTTTTTTTTTATTTTAGTTATTTATTCACTATAGTTTATTATTATCTATATTAATATACTGTTGAATAAATGTGGGATGATTAAGATCATCAGTAATAAAATAGTGGGACAATTAAGACCATAAGTTCACTAAACATTTTGTTTTCAACAAAAACATTCCATAAAATGCAAAAATATACATGATCAAAACAATTGCAATTCAACTTGTGAATTTTAATAAGTAAGACTATAAAATACATTTCATCATATCGATCTTAGAGAGGGTTGTATTTTATTGTTACTGACGTCATCATCAGTTTGCAGTCATAAATCTGAGGACAGTCCGGGAATAGGACTAACAAGTAATGATGCATCATCACAACAGACTGTTGTGGATTTTTCATACCACTATATTAAAGTTAAAATTACTGTTGAATTCATGAAGAAATAATTATATAAAGCAAATTATTGAGTAATTTTTGCCATCAGCAGTAAAATAATCACGATCATGGCAACGTTCAAACTTAGTGCCGTCACGACATGTCTATAAATAGAACAGAGGTAGTGGGCTGTCACTGGCTAGCAGATCTCCATGGCAACCAGCCAACCAATCAGATTTTAGCTGTATTCTGTCTGAGAAAGAACGTTTGCTCAGAGAAGCTGACGATGACATAAGTGCGTGTGTTTTTAATACAAAACATAGTTTTTAATAGTGTATGTATTTTACTGGTTGCATGAAGAATAGAATGAATTACTTCTTGTTACTTTGAGTGCAAAATTGTTGGTTCAAAGATTCTTCAGCAACAAAATATATATACAATTTTTTTGGCTTCAGAAGACATTTACTAAAGCTGCGTTGACATACCTTTAAAACAAAATTCTTTCTCTTTAATCTCTCGAGGATAGAATTACAATGCTAGAGGGAACTGGCAATTCTCTCCCTCTCTCTCTCTCATGTCATTTACCACGTAAACACAAGTATTGTTCAGTAACTCGGCTTTTGACTTCGTAAAGTTTACCTTTGCCATGTCTTTTCTTTCCAAAAAAACATACAAAGCATCGTACTGTAGCTACCAGTCGGGCAGCAGATAGGTAAAACTGTTAATGCTCAGTGACTGGCTACGATACTCCCTACCGTTCCAGACAATAGCGTTTCTTAATGACGGTACGTACCGTGGCAAGTTAAATTGGTTACAAGTTAAAAGCATTTCAGTTCAGTACAGTATAAATACAGAATAGTATATATAAAATAAAAATATAAATTTAAAGTTTTTTATTGACCTTTGGTAAATAAAAAAGGAACACGGAGGAACAGTCACTATCTTAAATTGTGGTCGAACATTACATAATTTAAATTGGCCGACCCTCTTTGGTGTTCATCTTATCCAATGTCCAGGTTAATGAGGTCAGCAAGCAAGCCCACGAGACGAAGAACTTATTATCAACTAAAAAATTCCCCTTCGGTAACACATATTAAAATATATTATTTCCGAGGTAGAGTGAATTGGATATTAAAGGATGTTTGTAGCTTACTGATTGTATATGAATCACGGTGATGTAATAAAAAGTCATAACATGGCTGCGTGTGACAAACGCACTACACGGTTAGCATGGCAGAGGTGGGTGGATATCGTTTCTAAATACAAACACCTGAGTTCGACGGGCGATTTGTATATGGGAGACGATATCCACTTATTACCTCACTTGCTGGCCGCGTGGGTTAAATCGTCCACTGTAGTCCTGAGTTCTTGTACTGGCCGTTGGTTCGAGCCCACGAGGGCATTTAACTTATTATCAACTAAAAATTCCCCTTGGTAACATATAAGAAAATATATTATTTCCGAGATAGAGTGAATTGGATATTAAAGGACGTTTTGTAGCTTACTGATTGTATATGAATCACGGTGATGTGATAAAAAGTCATAATATGGCTGCGTGTGACAAACGCACTACATGGTTAGCATGGCAGAGGTGGGTGGATATCGTCTCTAAATACAAACACCTGAGTTCGACGGGCGATTTGTATATGGGAGACGATATCCACTTATTACCTCACTTGCTGGCCGCGTGAGTTAAATGCGTCCATTGTAGTCCTGAGTTCTTGTCCTTCGCTGGTTCGAGCCCACGAGACGACGAACTTATTATCAACTAAAAAATTCCCCTTCGGTAACATATATGAAAATATATTATTTCTGAGGTAGAGTGAATTGGATATTAAAGGACGTTTGTAGCTTACTGAATATTATATATATATATATATATATATATATATATATATATATATATATATATATATATATATATATATATATATATATATATATATATATATATAACTGAATCACGAAAATATGGAACGTGATAAATATATAAATAAAGATAAAATCCACGAAGGAAAGGGAAACACGAGTACTGCAAGGCCTTTCGACTCTTTCGTCCTTTACTTAGCAGACTGAAGAAATATAAAAGTAAGTTTAATAAGAAAGCTCATATAAATGAGAGATGGGGATTATAAAGGAAAAATATGTACCTGGAATCCAACATAATTGAAGAATTAGTAGAACTGCCAAAACAGGGTTAAATATCTAAGAGGTTTTACAAAGGATTAGGATCAACCGTTCAGAAGCAAGGACAGGACAATTAAAAGACTATAAGGACGTGACTGTCATTTATATGAGCTTTCTTTGTAAACTCACTTTTATATATTTCTTCAGTCTGCTAAGTAAAGGATGAAAGAGTTGAAAGGCCTTGCAGTACTCCAGTGTTTCCCTTTCCTTCGTGGCTTTTATTTATATATATATATGTACAGTATATATATATATATATATATATATGTAGAATCTACTGGTCACTTTTACCAGACACATACGTAATTCTAATAGCCACAATGCCCTCTTAACTTCTTGAATTCTTTGCGCTTTTCTGGATGTGCTTGTAACTACGAAGCCATACATCCAGACGCAAGAAATTGAAGATTGTGATTGCCGGTCGCGGGACACGAACCCGCATCGCCTTAACCACAAGGAGGTCACGTTGCCAACCTGACCACGAGAAGGGTAAAAGTCTATTACCTCTCGGACATACATATACCTATCGTTTTCAGATATATTTATTAGAGCTGGAATAGACCCATCCTCACCATCGTAGCCAAGTGGGCAATCGTTTTTATTGCTTTTTAGGCTGAAATATATATGTAGAATCTGCTGGTCACTTTTACCAGACACATATGTAATTCTAATAGCCACAATGCCCTCTTAACTTCTTGAATTCTTCGCGCTTTTTTGGATGTGCTTGTAACTATGAAGCTGTACATCCAGACGCAAGAAATTGAAGACTGTGATTGCCGGTCGCGGGACACGAAACCGCGTTGCCTTAACCACAAGGAGGTCACGTTGCCGACCTGACCACGAGAAGGATAAAAGTCTATTACCTCTCGTACATACATATACCTGTCATTTTCAGATATATTTATTAGAGCTGGAATAGACCCATCCTCACCATCGTAGCCAAGTGGGCAATCGTTTTTATTGCTTTTTAGGCTGAAATATATATGTAGAATCTACTCGTCACTTTTACCAGACACATATGTAATTCTAATAGCCACAATGCCCTCTTAACTTCTCGAATTCTTCGCGCTTTTTTGGATGTGCTTGTAACTATAAAGCCATACATCCAGACGCAAGAAATTGAAGACTGTGATTGCCGGTCGCGGGACACGAAGCCGCGTCGCCTTCGTAGTTACAAGCACATCCAAAAAAGGCTAGTTCTCTAGAGCTATCTCTAAGTCTTTTATCGGTGCAAGAGAGAACACCCAGAGCATCCGAGATGAAGTCCTCAGGGAGAGAGGAACACTCCTATATTTTCTGTGCCAAGGCGCCACACCAACCAATCCATGCAGAAACTAATTACTTGAACACCTGAAGAGGTTTTTAAGTAGATGATCAGTCTCTGCTGAACAAACATCACTTAGCTGCTGAAAACCACCCCAGAAGAATCAATCAAGACAGAAGTCCCCTGGGAGGAAGAGCAGCAACTACCAGGAAGGGCCTTTCCAGTGGCATAAGAAGAATACCTTCTGTGCGGAAGTGTTGGGCAAGAGGAAGCTAAAGAGCCTTTGTCTCTCTTGACCGAGAGCCAAGCATCTACTTTGCTGAGCGCCTTCCTATTGGAAGTAGAGAACACCATCTTAGGCAACTGGGAATGTTCAATAAGTAGATTACTCATCAAGAAGGTGGACGCCGGAAAAGATGGGGTCGCTGGTGAAGAAGAAGTCTGAAGTCCGGGGTTTGGAGCTGACAAGACGGGCTGGCGCTAAGTCCTTAGAGGAGAGAACTGTACTCTCGGGGTCTAATGGGTGCTCAGAAATCTCTGGACGAACAGGCACTAATGGGCACTCGGAAGCTACTTGGCCCTGGGAAGTCACTGGGTGCTCCAAAGATACAGACACATTGGGCGCTAATGGGCGCTCAGACACTGTAGCATCCACAGGTGATACAGATCGGTTGCGTTTATGCACTGAAGATGAGCGCTTTGGTACCAAACCACGTCGTTTCAAATCTCAGCAAACTGGAGAAAAATGTTTGGGACTGTCCCAAAAGCTGCATGAAGGCCCCTCGAACATTGTAGCGCAAGACTTCTTAATGGGCACCGGAGGGGTGCGGGATACATCCATTGCTGGCCTTTTCAATGGCCTAGATTTATCACTCTTGTGCCACTGGTGCCTGAAATCAGGGCTAGATGCCTCCGAACTCAAAGAAAGACAATGCACCTCCGAAAAAATGCCTTTCTAATGGCTGTTTTTGCCCTGGGACTTTGCAACAGGGGCAACTGAGGGGCCGACTACCCGTGGGCAGACCCCACCGACCTCCCTTGGGCCTCAGGTATGGCTTTTCCCAGGTTCAGGGGAGTGTGCCAGAGTCCTTTGCCTGAGACAGTCGGTGGGATGGGCAGCCAGCTCCTCCACCAACACATCACTTCCACTGATAACACTACCTTTATTACCTTGGTACATTAGGGCATGAACCGAAGCCCCCAACTGGGCCATAGAATTCACAATTAACTCAAACTTACAGTCAAATCTAACTGTGGTCATATTGTCGTTCCTAAGAGATGCCTTTCTCTCCTATCCCTCTCTAACTTAGACAGGTGAGAACTTGAAAGTTATCCACTGTTCAAGGCCCCAATCTCTGCATTCCACACATGTTCAAGTCAAAGAACAAACTTGACCTCTACAATCAATGCAAATGGTATGCGAGTCATATTTCGCTGCAGATTACCTCGTATTGCAGCTTTTGCTGCAATAACGAGTGGAAGACGTACTTGCACCAGACATTGTCATTCAAGTCGGCAACCATGATTCAAAGTAATGAAAAAATTGTCAAACCTTGGAAGAACTAAGGTCATAAGAAAAAACCCTAACTCTAAATAATTGCTGAAAGGCTACCAAGTACTGTAAATATACTTCACCAATTTGATCTCAATCAACACCGGTAACGAAATCCAAATTTAGCTGAGAGCTAACAACCTTGTTGTCAGCCGGAAGAAATTAACTGAAGTGCTTTGCTGAGTTGTTCCTCTCTTTCCTGAAAGTGGGCAGGACTATCTACCTACACCAAAACAAAAGAATCACTACCGCAAATTTTCAAATTTTAGCTGCTGAACTAGTCAGAAACAATAGCTATGTAATTACTTGGTACGTTACTTATATAAAAAGCAACTCTGGAGTCCTCTTGAGCTCGGGTGCTAGCCTTTTCTTAGAGTTTCTCATAATTTTTTAGGCTAGGCCAGGTTTTAAAATGGATTGCCTTACTGGGATATGCCTAGTATAGACCTACAGAACGTCAAGCTTTTCCCTTAATTAGGGAAGGTGAAGCCTATATGTGTCACTTTAATTTTTTGCTTTGAAACAAATTTTGATAATTTTCAAGGTTCACAAGGTCTTCACCCCCAAAAGACTGATAGGATATGATTCTCGTTAGATAAGGGTACTGTTTGGTTAGGGCATACCCCTGTTGAAATGCAGAATGAGGGGTAATGACTTGTGGGGGAGGGAGATGAAGCAACCTCCCCCCTCACCAAGGAATATGAACTAGTAGGTCATATTCCCTCTCAAATGCCTACAACATCCTGACCATTCACTCTGCATTCACCCTGGGTAAGCCAGTTGAAAACGATGGACACAGGTTCCGCCAATGAAAAAACCTAACCTTTCCTAGAATGCTGTGTCCTGACCTAACCTGATCTTACCTTCCTAACCTGATTTAGAGTGCCATGCTCTTACCTGGCCAGGGGTCTTGACCCACCCTGGAGCCCAGCAAGTAAAATTGAACATCGGAAACATGGACTAGCCTAATCTTCCGCTCAAAGGCAGTGGAGTTAAAGCCTGCTCCCGTCATTCTTAAAACTGCCCGTGTGTGACAATCCATATTTTAGTAAATGTGGAAGGGAGGTTGGGTAGGCTAAGCCTACCCTAATTCAACATGTAAAAAAATATGTTATCTCGACAAAAGATCTAGGCTAGCCTAATTCCCTGACAACAAATGAACCACGTATCAGGTTACTTAAGGGATGGTGACCCTTGACCCAGAGTAGCCTACTTGCATAAATGATGGCCACATGTCTGAGTCATAAGACCTTAAATCCCCGAAACTGGGGGATTTAAGGTTTTATTCTTTTTAAGTGTTTCGGTTTCGCTCCCTTTAGACTACAAAGTCTAAGTCAGGTCAGAGCGGATTAGTCTGGGCCATATGTAAATGTAAATTCGTGTGAACAACTCGATGACACTGAATAAAAAGAATAATACGAACAACCCATGTTAGAGATATACTTACTATATACCTAGCTTTGCTATACTACGAATAACAAACTAATATTGTAGTCTACAACAGGTGACTGTTTACGATTCAACTACGTCGGGAAGACAACAAACTTCTTCAAGGGAATTTCACGTGTGGCCATGGGACATTTACAACAAAAGTGGAATAACGTTGTCCGGATAATTAAGAATACGAGCAAAGCAAACCTTGATTATTAATCGTTTACTGTAATGTGGATTGTAGGTAAAATGATATAACACGTTCTTAAATTTTGTATTTAGTCCTCTAGAGAACCGAGCTATGTTCTACATTACTCCACGACATTTAGACGCTAACGTATGTTGCATAATTTTATGCATGTGCGATGTGCCATACTTTTCAAAATCAGTTCATTTCACTGACAGAGAGATAGAACAGGTAAGTTCTTTTCTACTGGCAATTCGAAGAAATGCAAATCCATGTTGAAAAACTGTGTACGTGATTAAGTATATATAATAAAAATACTGAATTGGCTAGTACTGCGGGAATTTTCTGAACAGAGGCGCATCTTTGATTTATCTCCGATGAAAGATGTCTGTTGCAGGCTTGCAATGACGCTTGTTCTTCTGTCAGGGAGAAATACATCATGCTGGTGGCCAAAAGCGTCTACGATTTCATTCCTGTGTGACTTGATTTTATGAAATTTAGTCAAGCCAGGCACCAGGTTACTTTCGGCCAGCAAGCCTTTAAGACAGTGGTGAGAGAAATTTGGAGTGTTGGACCGCAATAGAGATCCAGAAAATAACGATGAACTACAAGCATCTAACCCCCAAAATTACTCTAAGAAGTAATAGAGACGTTGACCAGCAAGACTGAAGAAAGTAACGGAAATGGAGGTAAAGTAAAAATAAATAATAAATAAAATAATTAAATAGAATAAAAAAGTGGGTGTAGCTAGGGGGCCGAATACCCACAGTGCACCATGTGTTGTTTGCTGACGGCACCCACTCCCTACTGGGTCTAATGTGAAAGTATCCAAATGGGCAGAGTCTGGGGTTTGCAGCCCTATATCTTGTACTGATTGCACAATAACGGTTTAAAAAATAACAAATCTTGAGGTTCTGAATGTGCGTGGATGTGGTACATAAAATATATATCGATATAAATATCGATCAAAAGTTAAGAAACAAAATGTCTTAACACGGGTTTTTTTACGTTCATCGTTGTTACTTACCAATCTAGTTTACAATTTTGTAATCAAATGCATATTAAGTTAGCTTTCTCCCGCTTCAGTCGAGCTCCAGCCTACTATTCAGTATTATCGATTAAACTTTTTCTGCTTTTAGGTACTGTAAAAGTGCTGTCGTTAAAAAGCACTTCAACCATACAGAATCAGTTTGAAGAATCCCCGCGTGAATACCTAACATTTTCATTTTCTGTGTTTCTTTGCAACAAAGAAAACGTTAGGACGCCTCACTTGATAGATCAACTTCTGTAACTACTTCTGCCTTTGTCCCCCTGTAGTTCACTGACTGGATGTAATCATTTTGGTAATTCTAAGTATTAGCTTCGCGCCTGTTTTTACCTTGGAAACTGAGTTTTCTACACTTTTAGGGCTTCTGATACTGGCGGTGCATTTGTTTGTTGTCGGCCAAATGGTATGTCCCTTCGCCGTGTTTAGTACTGGCCCGGGTGGGGTGGTACCCATACGTTAATAAGTTATTGCACTTGCCGGACGGGATATGAACCGTTCCAAACAGAAAGTTATCAATTTCAGTGAAATAAACACGGAAAAATATTTGCATAAAGTATGTAAGAAATATTACAAAAAATAAAGATAAATGGGAAGAGATAAAATTAAAAATTTTAACACTAACCCAAGAGTGGTTTACTAAAGAAGGCGACATGGGATGTTATTATTACTGCACTTGTTTATATAATATCCAGAAGGTAAAGCAGTCTTAAAATTTCTGACGTATTTCTTGATAAATGCGCAATGCGCGTATCTAAAAAATAACTCAGACGGCATTCTAACATCTGAACATCCGAAACCCGATCAAGTCATAGAGGTCAAATTTTTGTTTTCATTTCCAAAGCTCTATTACCTTAGAGAGCGTGATGTAAAGCTCTGTGGTGCACCATAAATCTTCCAGTAAAATGAAGCATAGCTAAGCTACTTACAAACAAACCAACAGAAAAATATTATAAATATCAAAATATCAAAAGCTATAAAAATGACCCTTATGACCCTTAGTGATCTACAAAAACTAAGAACCAAACATGGAACATAACTGGCCATCTGAACATAGTTTTTCAGAAAATTTTTCTTGGTCTGCTAGAAAAATAGTATTGGACTTATCATCACAAATACAAGGCTTCAACTAAACGTTACAAAGTAATAACCTCATTAAAAATACAGACAATGATCTCAATAGGAAAGGACTTAATTCTTAAAGATATTGATACAACACCTGGGAAAAAAAAACACCTTTGGCAGCTAGCAACTAGAACAAAAAATCTACCTCAAGCAATTAGTTTTGGATCTCGATATAATTCAAGTAGCCATGAAGAAGGCAACAGTCAGACATAAATGCCTTTATTTCCTAAAGAAACTGAAGGAGACTAAGTGGGTTTGCCTCTACTTGTGATGCTTCTACTTGCAGAAACTTGGATTAAATATATCAGCTCGTGAACAGCTTCTAGAAGCATCCTTTCAAGTCACTGTTCATCAACCTCAAAAAAAAAAAATCCTATTTCAACTGCATTACAATGCAACTGAAATTTTAGATTTTTTAAACACTGTGCACTAATGAATCTACAATAATCAAGGTTTTAAGGTTAAACATAGTTTTTATGGCATATCCAACAATGCCATGTTGAACCATCCTCATTAATTTGTACATAGGACCAGGAGCAAAGTCTGGGTCAAAGTGCGATGGAAAATGTCGCCTTAAGTGATAGAGCCCCACGAAATGCGCCAGGTCTTGACCAGAACAATGAAAATACAACGAAAACCTAAAACATAAAATCATTTTGCCAGTCAATACCAACTCCATGGGAAATGGAAATCGTCTAGCTGTCCCCGCAGGCCTTGCTCAGAGTGCCACTGAAGAGGCTGGTTGGAGTGAATTCTCTTTAGTGACATTTAGGGAGAAGTTACAGGTACGAACGAGTGGCCATAAGATTCAAGCGGTGACACAGTTTGTAATATACCTAGAAATAAGAGCGTATGTTAATTTGTATTTATGACTAGGGAGATCAAGAACATGTGTTGGTGATTTAGTAAAATCAATAACAAAACTTGAGACTACTGTCATTTACCAATCTCCCACAAACTTTGAATTGGATGACCTTTCCAAAAAATCGGCGTGGGAAGAGTATACAGTAACAGGAAATAAGGTAGTTGGTGATAGAAATGAAGTTAGCGGAGTTTGGTTATTGTTTGCAGAAGCAGATAATGATAAAGACAGTGGCGTTATTTGATTCTAATAACAATAAAGGAGAATAATCTCAGATCTGCTGGTCTACTACTTGAATGTTCTACCCAAATTATAACCTGCTCTTCGGCTTGGGGGAAGGAATGTCTGTGCCAAGTTACCATGCACGAACTCGGCTTACCTTTGTGCAAAGTGGAATGTTACTTTAATCTCATATTCCAACACTCTTCGTATTTTAAAAGACAAGTTTTACTAGCTAACCATACAGACTTTTAACTAGAACACAGAATATACTCCAACATGCTTCTAGCCAAAAAATATATTGGATTTATTCTGACTGGAATAAAAAAGCAAAATAAGATATGAGGAAACTGTTCAATATATTGCAGAATCATCACAAGTAGTGCACAGCCACCTGAGCTACTTCAAGTAATTTGTATATCTAATAAAATAAAAGGCATGCTGCCACTTTTAAATTATAGTAAATGATTGACAGTTGCCTGTCTCATGCATACTTAATTATACTAAGAAATCGATATCATATCGAGATCCAGCATTAATTGCGTGACGCAGATTTTGTTCTAGTAACCAGCTGCCTGAGGTTTTTAAATTGCAACTGAAATTGTTACAGATCCTCCGTCGTTACACTTGGCAGTCAAGTAGTCAAGTGTTGGAGATATGTTTAAAGTACCGAAAGCACGGACGGTAAAACTTTTTTTTTTTAATAAAGACAAAGTCAGCAAAGGAAGGATGGTTCGCAGCAACCACGCACTAGATATTCCAAGATGTAGGTTGACACAAAGGCCACTGATATTAGCAATTATCCTAAATCATTCTGACCATCATCCATAAGTGTTGATTATGATATAAACTCTGTGTGTGTGTGTGTGTGTGTGCCTTTGACGCAGTCACAGTTAAAGGGAGTCTTGGAAGCTGGATGGGTCAGTGTTTTGTCTTCAGATCGCCAGACATAGTGAAATTCGTAACTAAATTGTCTCGACTCTGGTATTGTCGCTTGATCTCATGAGCACTGGACAAGGCTAGTCACAGGACTGACGACTCGTTTATTATTTGAAAGCAGAGAGGAACGACAAAGGTAAATGTTACACTTAATTTGGAAAGTAAATAACAGAAATTGGACTATGCGGGAGTAAAGTTGCATACATTTTCTTACATTTATCCAATGAGACGGAGAGGAGAAAGCTGGAGATTCAAAAACGTCCTCTGACTTTTCATTTTTTTTTATAAAATGTGTTGCTGGGAATGATTAGACCTATGGTCAATTCTGCTTCCAAACAGCAGGCATCGGCAATTGTTTAGCTAGTAGTATAACGCACAATAATGTCATCGCACTAAAGTTACGCCAGAATATTACTACCACTCAAAGGATAGAAAGGGCTCTCGTGGTGCACAAAATTGAAAGGGCTCTTGGGGTGCACAAAATTATGTTCAATACATCAACATTTCAAGAAAGGCTCATATAAACTGATTCCGACTCTTCTTTTATGATATCATTTCGGTTTTCTTAGTGTATTTTCAAGTAAAACATTTCAAACAAGGACCAAGTTGATCCTTGTTTATCTCCCTTCTTGACTTCCTGAAGCTCTGCCATCAGCTTTCTTCAGTATCTTTACACCGGCACTGCTGAACAATGTGGTCTTTCCTGTTCTAGCCTCCCCTATATCTGAAGTCGAAAAATGCTCCATCACCTTAGGAATCTAATTTAAACTGCTTTCCACGGTAACTTGGCAATGCCACGAATGTATCTTAAGAAACACATTGCGCTTAAAAGTACGGGCAACCTATTTTGAGAATATATAACAACGGACGAGAGCCGAAAGCACTAGGTCCAAAAAAGTTTTCCACTTTCCCACCGTTGCTATATATATATACATTATGTATATAGACATATGTGTATATTTTGATTTTCCCTCCATGGTTGTATAAATACATTACACACACATATAAACACTCAATTTTGTATATGCAACGTATAGAATAAAAAAATATATAATAAGACACAAAGCGTGACTTCCACATGTAATGGAATGTATCCCTCAAGGATATAATGACATCCACGTAACTCCGGTTCTTTTAAACAAAAGAGTCGCAGCTTCCCCTGAACACAAGAGCGACCTGTACCTTTCATTATCGTCCCTTAATGGCAGGTAATTACAGCTTGCTCTCTCCCTCGCAAGCGACCCAGTAACTACCAATCAATAAGCCCCACCGACACCAGCTAATTTCGGAACTTCGTAAGCCGTCCAGCAATTAGCAATATCTCAAATTAATGGCCCAATAAGCAACCTGGCGGAATATGTTGCCAATTTCTTATCAAAAAGGTAATGCAGCTGAAAGGCGGGATGGGGTCTGAGGTGGGGATGATCAACAATATATGACAGTTCCATTTCTACAGTACTGCTACGTCACTAATACTGAGTGGATGATTCACATTAAGGAACACCAGCTTCAAGGATTATACATATTCCTTTAAAGACATTATTTACCTCTTACGTTTCTTTCTTAACATGATTAATAGCAAATCAGTGGTGATTAACAATGCACTCACACTGTATCAGCAAACCTCTATCTTAAATTCCGCTACTGTTACTACAACTTGTAGCGCCAGTGGAGGACGGTGCATTTCGTCCATCACATAAATATCTTGAAGCAGTTTTGAATCCACCTTTCGGCTACGTATCATCATTCTGAAATCAATTGCAACTTTTACTGTCATAATAATAATAATAATAATAATAATAATAATAATAATAATAATAATAATAATAATAATAAAAGTTGATATTTTCAAGCCTTCCATGACGCCGTCACTGATCCCAAGCCAACAAAGAAAAGCAGACGACGCAACGGGGTGGCAGAATGAATATCGAAAAGGGAATATAAATTCTTCATCTCTTTATACGAGCTCTAATTATCAGGAATTTCTCTGCTAATTACTTTACATTAACAACAATACCGCAATTTGGGAATGACTGGCTATGTTATCGGCCAATTAATGCCTGGGGGAAAATGAGCGTCGGTAACGTGAAAGGATATATCATTCGTTTCTATTAACCGATTTGCAATTTCGAATAAACCAAATACTTTCACTGACACACTGCGCTGACTAAAAGAGAGAGAGAGAGAGAGAGAGAGAGAGAGAGAGAGAGACTTTTAAATTCACTGAGCTGCTATAATCTGTAATCTTATACAATTATTTATGAAACACCAATACGTATTCTGCCTCCTAATCCTGATACAGATAATATTGCTGCTAACACCATTCTACAGTGAATTCTTTTTAACACCAGTTTTTGGCAGTGGAAGAACAAACGGAGAAAAATCCCAGCTATTTCTGGACTAGTGTAAGGTTTTAACTTAGTTGATAATATTCACGAAAGAGGTGTTTGCATACAAACCAACAAAGGAAAACGTGCGGCGCAGTGATAAAGAAAATGCAAAGAGATCCCATTTTAGGTAAAGGTGAAACAGCTATGGTCTTCATTGAGAAGCTGGTTACTAATAAGGAAAGATTACCCTCCCATATGTAAATACAGCGTTTTTAGCACTGCCGGGAGAGCTTTGCTTGTATCCGGGAAAGTTGCTCATTAAAGGGATAACTGAAACAGTAAGTTATGGTTTCATGGCATTATAAACATTACTGTATGGTCGAGACGAATTTCGACATTTCGATTGACTATGAGAGTTCAAAAGATCACCAGGATCAGTAGTGTAATATCAAATTCTACACTGCAACAACAAACGATTTTCTAAAGAATGTTGGCGAACTAAATTTACTGAATATTATAGTTAAGAACAATAATATTCAACGAAATCTGAGAAACACGAAAACGTCAGCGGGTAGAGAAAAAAGCAAAACCCTATGTGAGATAATAAATCAACATTTATTCAATACATATACCCTCGAAAGTTCTGCACTAAAAATTGTAACTGAGTGAAAGCTAGTCTAAGAGTGAAAGTAGAGAGGGAGAAATTGATATCATACCGGAAAAGAAATAAATAGATAGATGTCTATTTCGGCAAACCATTATCATAGCTAAATCAGTCATTAGTAATCCTCTGTAATCTATAATTCAGATTAAAATATCTGAACGTGTTCATTTGTTTTTTTTTCCTGAACTCGGTCAGGGTTATAAAATTAAAAGCGTAATACATTACGTTAGAGTGTTATGATGAACAACCTTTGAATTATTCTCGAGAGAGAGAGAGAGAGAGAGAGAGAGAGAGAGAGAGAGAGAGAGAGAGAGAGAGAGAGAGAGAGAGGTTTAAGCAAGCACTTGCAAGTGATGTAGACATTAACAGAATGGGAAGGCCGAGGCGGGCTAAGATTCGTGCAGCACTTCGCTCCTGTTTGTCGGGTCTGTGTAATTGCTCCCGACCTGCTGCTCACCAATACTCTAGCTATAAATGGGTACCAGCATCTGTTAAGGTAGTGTAAAAGGGCGTGGGGCTAGTACCTGATTCCTAGACTTACTGAGAAACTGGAAGGCCGTGCCCTTTTGCGTGACCCCATTCAAAGGGGGAAAAAGTTGTACTATAAAAAATACACACATGTAGGCTATATATAAAGATATATATACATATATATATATATATATATATATATATATATATATATATATATATATATATATATATTTCTCACCAGACGTCAGGTAAGCTTTATCAAGCTTGTTAGTCGTCCTGCCTCAGGAAACCATTCCGAGTACCAACAGTCCTTCCTGAGGTTAGTCGTGAGTTTCTTGAGCAATTTAATAAAAGCCCACCGGCTTGCTAGGCCTGCCGAGAGCTTTTGGGAATGCTAATTTGTGCAAACCAAAAAGCTGTAACTCCCTTCCGGTTACAGAGGTCCCAACATTACCTCCGAGCAGTTTGTTTTGGTAGGTTTCAGCCACTGCACCTCTTCAAGGTTACACAGCACCTTGTCCTAATGCAAGGTGGCCTCAGATGGCATTTATTATATATATATATATATATATATATATATATATATATATATATACATATACAGTATATATATTTATATGTATATATATGCATATATGTATACACACATATATACTAATATATACACATGTATATACATATATATATATACTCTATATATATATATATATATATATATATATATATATATATAAAACAGTGTATCACGGCAAGGCTGGTGTATTATGTGGACGTTTGTCCAAGGGGCTCATCAAGTAAAAGGGTAACACATTTTGTAGTACTCTGTTTGACGAAACACACACATATGTATATATGCTTAAAAGTCACAGTAGATGCACTTGACTTCAGTATATAAGCGAATCTCACAGGGATTCGCTTATACAAGTATATATATAAATAAATAAATAAAATAAATAAACATATATATATGCAGATACATACATATATATAATATATATATATATATATATATATATATATATATATATATATATATATATATATATATATATATATATATATATATATATACATATTCAGTATATATATATATATATATATATATATATATACATATATATATACATATATTTATATATATGAGTGTGTGTGTGTGTGATGCACCCAGTCTGTTGATTTTTGTGATGAATGTGAAATTTGAGCAATCGGCCATCAGACGAAAGGAGCGCTGCGTTTTTACCACCTATCTGTTATCGTGAACAATCAAAGCACATTATCATCAATTTCCACTTTCAATATTTCATATTTTCCTGATCACAAAGTAAGCGTTGGTGTCCGTGTGTGTGTGTGTGTGTGTGTGTGTGTGTGTGTGTGCGCGCGAAAGAGTGCGCTGTAAAATACAACGTACACTCAGTCAAATAAGTTTTGCAACCGTTCGGAAACCTTTCTGATAACAGCCTAAAAAATTACCATCAGGGAACGTTCTGCTAAGCTCATGACACTATCTATTGTGGTTGGTGAATTTGGAAAATTTCCTGCATTTCATCCTTCCAACTGAACATTTTCTTTTATGATGATGTAGCAATATGTTACTATACTGAAGAATGTTTCTATTAAGTTTCCAAGGATATCAGCAAATTTTTGAAAATACTACTTTCAACTAAATGAGATGTGTCCGAAAAAAATTTTCATGAAGACAAAACAGCCACGTCAACGATGGCAAGCTGCCGAGCAATGTCGCTTATCGAAACATTACCCATGTGCGAGTTAATGTTCGATGACGTTAGGGATGTAGTGTGCGTTCGTTTACCTTCCTATCTGCGAGTCAGTTGACTTTCCCCACCCATGTATGACGTCATAAGAAAAGATAAGCGATTCTGAAAGGAATGTTTTAGTGTTTTAGTGCGTTTTCGACAACTATTATAAAAGATATATTTATTCGTCTCTTCATGCAATTTCGACAACAATAATTAGATATTGTGTGTTAGTAATCGGGCTTAATTTTTGGATTCAAATTTCTGAGTGATTACTGCCTACAAATGTAAAGTGATTTGTTCAACATGTTTCATAAATTTTTCTTAAAATGAATTGTCCTAACCATTCTCCCTCATAGTGCTATTTGTATGATTGACAATGATATTCTAATCAGAAAAATCATTTCCGTGCATATACCATGATTCTGTATGTGAATCTACAGGAAGTGTTACAGATATTTTTGAGAAAGTGTGCCAGGTCTATAAAATAGGCCTGCGGGCTCATATGAACAAAAAGTGATTAGCATGAATTTGGATAATTTGAATTTACATATAAAGATGAACGAAATTTCAACAAATACCTAAATATTAACAAAGCAAACCGATGCGTTAGTTCTAACGAACTTTCTGTAGTTCCTTTTCACGGTCTCTGATCAGTACAGAACCAGCTGTAAAAATCATCCATTCTGCACTCCCATTTACTTATCTCACAATTTTGCATTTACATTTACAATCCTTTCTCTAGCTTCTCACATCCATAAGAATATTACACAGCCACAGACATTATGCCCACTCGCCTTAGCCTCATTTATACAAAACAATTTCACCAACAAATGTTATCATATGCACCACTCCACTATGAAAACTTTTTATTACTCTTAACAACGTTTCACTTATCTTCTATACTATACCTCGTCTATGCCCACTTCATTGCTTCTCTATCAGTTCTATTATAAGCATTTTCTAGGTCCACATGTGCAACAGGCCACTTCCTACCTGCATTTTCAAACTTTTCAACAAACCATTTCATGAAAAATACTTGATCCACACACCCTTTTCATTGTCTAGACCCACTATCTACCTTTCTTTCTCAATCAAAATCCCACCATACATCTCATACAGAGGTGTATGGTGGGATGGATACACTACATAGCTGTATGCCCTATAATCCTTACAAACCATGGTCACTTACCTATTCTTATAATTTTATAATCTCTTATATTAGTCCTCCTTACATCCTTAGTGATGAACTGCCACAAGGATCCTCGAATTTACACGAACCCTTTCCACTCTGGCACCAGTCAACTCTTCCTGTCTTCTGTCTTCCACATTTATAGTCAGGTCAGAAACTTGTGCCAATGGCTTGGTGTTTTAATGCACTTTACTCCACTGCACAGGAGCGCGAAGGTTATGAACCCCTTCAAGGAGGATATAACTTCAGAATGCCAAACAAATCTTCATCTCTTTTGAGGCCAACGACAAACACAAACAGCAGGTCAGCTTTGCGACTGGGGACTGTTACCAAAGTGGTAATAAGCGGTACAACACGCCACCGTTGGCCTAGGAAGTGCCAGTTATTGTTGGTACTTATATAATGTTCTTTGAGGCAGCGTCCCAAATAAAGGGTTGTGGACCCTCAGGTTGGAGGAAATGCCCTTTAAATGGCAGATGAGCCTCTTCTCCTGAGGCAAATGGCAACCACACTTATTTGCATAGGATGATGCCTAAAAAAGAAAGTAATAGTATTTTCCTCTTCTCTTCATGGTACAAAAGACAATTTGGCTGGCTCACGGGGCTTGTGGCAACAAACCCTCTCCCGATATTGCAATATAAGTATTATACAAATATATATATATATATATATATATATATATATATATATATATATATATATATATATATATATATATAATGACATAAAAACTAAAAAAGGAAAGAAACTGACTTTTCGATTTAACATGGAAACGTATTTCGTAATTTTATAGAGACTGGGTGCTAGAAATGTAAATTGCCTTCCCAAACGTATTCTACGCCTCTGTATACATCGACGGTTTGGGAATTCATATTTTATTGTGCTGGACAGTATTGTAAATCATGAGCACGATTTACCTTGGTTGTGTGTTAGTTCCTGCCATGTTGCAATCCAGCGAAGTTCTGGAGTTTTTCTTTTTTAATCAAAGTACTCTTTCACCGGTCTTGAATAGTTTTTCTGCAGAATCTTTTTATTGTGCAAAGGCAATAAAATCATCCAAAATTGATAGAATATGATGCGTTATAAAGAAATACCGCAGTGGTTACTAAAAACAAGTTGGCAGCATTCTCCCTAGAACGTCCTATCAAGTATTCGATAAACGAAGTATCCACGATCCTTCTTTTTCGAGACATGTAAAATGGAAAGTCAACATTAAAAGTCACCATGAAAACTGAATGCCTTGCTGATGTCATCATGAGATCACGAAGTCCAGGAATGATCCTGACGTAATCTTCAAAAGACCATCCTTTTCTTCTTGTGATCAAAGTATTCTCTCACCGTCCGGAATACTTTGTCGTAGCATCGTTTCTATGTCGCTCATGCAATAAAATAATCCAAATTTGAAAGAATATGACATAATATGATGTCAAACTGATATCAAGAATAATTCTGACGCCATCTTAAAAAGACCACCTTCGAAATGGTGGTTCGTTCACATTGCCACGAATCTTTTTTCTATCTCAGAAAAATCACTTGAAAATGGCGGTTATTACGTAAGATAAACTTGTGTGGTTTCTCTAATTTAGTAAGAAAATACTTTTGTCGTAGCATCTTCCTATGCAATCTCATCAAGATTTTTCTGTTATTCGTTACTTTTAATCGTTATTTTCTTTTTATGTGTAATATGGCTCAACTTATTTTGGAAGGAAATATAACGGTGAGTTTTATCATAATTAAGTGCTTCCTGCTATGTGCTCTCAGCATAGGTTTGGGACAAAGGTGTGTGACTAATATTTTTCTTACTTTCGATAAGAGCTTTGAGTACCTGGTTGATAAGCCGAACCCTTGATTTTCATTACTAATAGAAATGACTGATAAGGCCAACAGGACGTTCCTTTTACACCACTTGAGGGACACTTCAGGTGAACGGTGTAACCGAAAGGGTTATAATCGGGAATCAAGATGGGCGGTTTCAGTGTCAGGCAAAGGAACACACTAGCAAATCATTGGCTGATGAACCACACAAAGTGCATATTACTGAAACATAAATTTTGATTCATAAACATGGACCTTCTAAAATTTGTATCGGAGTAAAGTTGCTCCGTAACAAACACCAGCATAGTATCAAATAATTTGGAAAATGTATAAAATAATTTCAATTGAAGGATATCTATTTTGGCAGCAATTATCTGCACGAAAGGCTTATTTCTGGATGTTTATACGATTTCGTAATTTAAAAGACCATAGTGGGCGGAAAAAGTACTCGGGAATACTAAACCTATCTTTCTCTACCGCATCAAATCGTGTCTCAGTGATCTGTCACGAAGAGCTCTGCTTATCTGTTTTGTTCTCTCAAAAGTTCTTAGGGCTATTTGAAACAGCAAGAAAATTTCTTTCCATTATCCCTGACTATCCAAACAGTGGACAAGACCTCACCTTCCCTTAACAAAGCGGACTCCACACCAACCCCAAAAATGAAACAGTAGAGTACTGTAAATAGGTCTAGCAACTTGCTTTGAATATTCAAAACGTTCATGATGAATATCATCGCTGATTACACATTTGTAAAAGTATCCAATCGTATAAATAAGCAATTTCAATTTTTCTGCAACGCTACAAAACCTATATTTGTGTATCGAATAGGAACAAAACTATTCTGTTGTATTTTTCTGCTGATATGCCTATAAAGCTAATGACGGAAAAGCTTAAAGTTACTAGCACTTTATGTTACTTAGTCGACATCAGAACGTCAACATTTTTATCAAGCTGAGATATAGAAGGACTGCTAACACTTTTTAATTTACTCCAGACCGACTTAATCATGACGCTAATCAGACAAAATGGTAAATATTTATTCAATAACCTTCAAGTGCTAGCAATTTAGTATTTAGACGCGATAATCTTTGCGTTTAAAGATTCACGTGATTCAGAATGAGCAAAAATTGTTACTGACCTAATATGAGAGCTGTTTGCGTCTTGGTTCAGAAGTACCGAAGTGTAAACTGAAAAAATACCATGAAAATATCTGAAAAAGTTCATGAGCCTGTTTTATGGAATGTTTATTGTCATCTTTTATCTTTAATCATCCTTAAGGAAAAAGCCACATAGCCATAAGCTTGGGCTACAATATCCACACAACAGAATGCCTATATGCTGAAAAAGAAAATAAGGAGGAGAAATGTTAATATCATTATATACATACACATAAACATACACACGTACACACACACATATATATAGATATGAATACAAGTGTACACACATATGTATTAAACATTATATATATATATATATATATATATATATATATATATATATATATATATATATATATATATATATATATATATAATGTTTAATACATATATGTGTATATATACATGTTTAATACATATATATATATATATATATATATATATATATATATATATATATATATATATATATATATATATATATATGAGATACTAAAGTTACTTCTTCCCGTGATATTTGTCATACCGTAGTTAACTGCATGAGGATGATTAATAGTAAATGTTAATAATAAAGGGATAAGAACATATATCACTCTTGATAAAATAAAATATCAAATAAATGGAATGCTTGCTTAGATTTCCCTTCAGGCTTAGTAACTCAAAAACCCAAGATTGTAGAGGGAGTGAGTACAGAGGCTATGGTACAGCCCAAGGTTTGAGATTCACTGGTTACATGGTGACTACCCCGTGTGAGTCAACTAAATTTGGCACCTCAGAAGTAAATTAAAGCAAAACATGACTGAAAGGTGGGGATAGTAAGCGCTCACTACTTCCTTCAAAACTGCTAGTTTTTTTTTTGTTTTATCTTGATAACACTCAGGAATGACTAAAACCCAGTTATACATTTATGCCTAACTATTTTATGCCTAATTATTTTGCTGGGTGCAATGAAAACTAAAAAAAAAAGGATTGAAGGAAAATAAATAAATGCCATCATAGAACATTAGCAACGGCATAACATTAGTATATTTTAATTTTGGTACAATTCAGATTTTCCTGAAAAGCTTCACACATTACTTACTAAGAGTAAATTTGTCCAATTCAAATTTTCTTAAAAGTATTGAACAATGGTCATTAAGGGCAAACTAAAATTCCGCAGTTCAATCAGAGAAATGCGTATTCTCAAAAGCTCTCTGTCCTCCACTATGCTTTCACCGAAAATGTCGAATAAATTTACTCATTAATTACCAACAACGGCTTCATAAACCCACATTACCGTTCTTCTGTCTATTGATCACCGCCCTTTTTCTGTATCTACCGCAATTGTGTTACCGCAGTCGTTTCTAAGCGTTATCAGTACAGCCCTTGACCCTCCATAACCTACCCAAACCGTTCTCATCAAGTAAGATAAGGCTGTAAATTACACACGAAGCAACGGAGTGTGATGCCCTTAACAAATAAATAAGAAGATAATATGGTCTTGGCTATGGAAAAGAAACAAAGCGAGGATGTTATTTATGCTCTTCACCAACACGACCGATGACACAATGCTATGTCTGTTGTACACAACAGGGCTAAGAGTAAGGATACGCAGTACACAGCAAATGTGATAATGTTTCTTCAGAGTTGTGGTCGAAGAATGGTGTCCATATTTATTTTGACCGCTACACAAATAACACAGGCACAATTGTATCAATACTAAATACGAGGGGGAATGTTAAGCTAACTTTGTAAACACAAGCAACAAACCAAGGACAATAATAACATATTACCATGGTTTATTGCTTTGCAAGTTAATTTTTTTTTATATGATAATACGTTTCGTTGATTTTAAAACACTGAAATGTTTTTAGTCTAGCTTTATTCTACAAAATTTATATACATTAAAAATCGAGGGAAGTTGGTGGCCTACAAGGACAGCTTTGGCTTAAAGCAAAATTGATAATTAATTAATGGAATTCTTCCGGCATCGCTTAAAGTAAAACTTTATACTAATTAAGATATTATTGAAAAGTGATAATGACTAAACATTACCTCCTTAATGATAAGATAAATATGCATTCTCTTATACAAAAAGCTCTCGAAAAGTTATGGAACATGAAGTATGCCCCTAAGGTTCACAAGAACTGGTTTTATGAATAACAATGGGTCTCAGCGTTATTTGTATGATACATAATTTAGAAATGCTGCTTATGAATTTTCCGTTAATAACCTTGACTCCACACAACACTATACACACACACTTTACACACACACACATATATATATATATATATATATATATATATATATATATATATATATATATATATATATATATATATGTAAATATATATTCATATATACACATCTATGTATGTTCATATATGTATATATATACATATGTATATATATATACTATATATATGTATATATGTATGTATGTATATATGTACACAACATTCTAGTTTTTCGCAATATTGATTGTTGCAATGAGTTGAATTAGGGTACAGCCCAAACTCAGTGTGGAATTATATCGACAAAACCATAAAAATTGGAACTCTGGCTGCTTGCTCCTCAAAAATAACAAGAGAGAGAGACAGAAATGTGATATATCAATGACACACAACCCCCCAAGACATTTTTTAGGGAATTTATCTTTCCAGGCATCTTGTTCCTGGTTCCAGACGGGTGATGTAAGGAATCGCGGATATTTGTGGAAACATAAACCTCTCTATCGGACAACACCCATCAATTGGCAGGAAAAGAATGAAGGAAGAGGACATCTCTCTCTCTCTCTCTCTCTCTCTCTCTCTCTCTCTCTCTTCACTTCGACTATTATATTTTCGTTTTACCTGATCTCTCCATGAATGCTTATTGAAAAGAGATTGGGATCGTGTTAATATCAAATTCATGGGTATGTGAATAACGTTTGTTTTATGACTTTGAAATTCAAATGGTCCAAACGTTTACCAGAATTTTCTCACTCGGAGTGGAGGAGGAGGAGGAGGAGGAGGAGGAGGAGGAGGAGGAGGAGGAGGAGGAGGAGGGCAACAAGGACCTGGGAGTTAAGTTTAGTCTTGACTTGTGGAAATGACAGTCCAGCTGTAAAATATAGGAGCTAAACGTTGTTATCATCGAAGAGGCTTCACCGGGTCATTCGAGTTGTTGGTGGGTGGAGGGCCCAGCTGCGAAATGATAGGGGTTTAATAAATTTGCTGTTTGGAGGATTTCAGCACGTTTAAGGATTTGTAAGAAGAGTCGGAATGTCTAAAAAAATTTTTTTTTATTTAGCTTCTTCAGTGTCTAATATTTACATTATTTTCACAGTTACCGCTGTAATCTTAATTACAGAAATTTCTATAAAATTCTACAAATCACTTCCATATTACTTAACAACATTTTTTGTTACATCACATCTTCAATATTTTGTCAAAAGTTTAGCCCTGACAAATTCACGAATTCCCGTGCCTTTGGGTGGGTGTTAACGTCTTAGCTTCCTCTATCGCTCACCCTAATTCAAAGACCTCGTCAAAGTTTACGGCATGTAATCATATAAAATCATTTAAACTGAAATGTGGAAATAAGTAAACGCAATCTATTTGCCATGGGGCTGTGCAAGAAAGCCGCATTAAGTAAATCTAAGCGCATACATATACTTGACATTTATGAGTTCTACCATCACGAAAAAGGAAACAGTAATGTCAATCAAAAGAAAAATTAATCAATTTTTTATTACTGCAAACGCAAATTTTTGAATCGAACTCTTTTGTGATGCGGTTGCTTGTTCCATTCCTTATCTACCCTAAATGCGACCTTTCACACTTGACTTACTACCTGGCATCTAGCTCACTGTTCACGCTATGAGGGATACAGTGGAATTTTCAGGAAGTAAGCCCTAAATGTTACATTTCCTCATCGTGGGATCGAACTCGCATTTCTAGTTGACGAGGCGAGGCGAGGTCATTAACTACTGGGCTAAGCTGAAATAAA
>NC_089795.1:67627662-67722662 GCF_040412425.1 Macrobrachium rosenbergii
TGACAAACTTGGCAAACGGTGAAGTTTTTTGTGTAAAAAAGCAAAATTCTCTCTAAAGATGATGACTGAGATGATCCATATTACATATAACTGATGAGCTGAGGAGTAGAGTTCTGTTCAACATGAAAAATTAATCCCCAATATAAAAAAGGCCACATAATTTGCGACCTGATGGCCTGAATTCTTACGAAAGGAACCAACAGGAGCAGCTAACCATGAAACACATTTTGATGGAACTATAAAACTGGTGCTAGACTTGCTAGAAGTACCTTGCATAACTTTCACTGTCTAATTAGTAGGTGAAAATGAATAGAATGCAATAAAATTTTTCCCTCATCATTAGTTGCATCAACTCATTTGCACTCTGATTAATTTCCTTTAAAACTACCTACCGTTAAACAAATGACCCTCCTTATCTCTCATTAATTCTATAAAGTTTGACTATAATAACTGTTGTAATTTTCAAGGTTTTGTGCACAAGTTACGAACCTTAAAGATAGTTTTCTTGCCATAAACTTAGTCTGCTACAACAGCCTTAAGCAAAACAGGTGTCTGGGGAAGTGGCTTCCAATTACTGGATGGATAACACCTCAAGGCTACAAGAACATCCTTCAATCTAATAGTTTAAATACAGTCTTGGAAACTAACCTTGCAAAACACTTACGTATAACGCTTTTAATGACTGGTCATCTTGCATGTTCCAACACTCCACATTAAATTTCTTATTAAAGCCTTATAAGGTTTCCCACCATTCAAGTATGCCAGATATGTTTTCCTTTTACTCACTAGCGCTTATAACACTCTTGATAAACCTAGCCTTCTTGGTTAAATTCACTTTGTTATTCACTGATAAGACTTCTGTCATCTGTCTCATTGAACTCTTGCACACATGACCCTTGTTATATTAAATAATGTTATGTTTCTCTATATACTGTCGTCCTTCAACTTTTCCTTTATATGAATAGGCAATCGTTACACTCAGTTATTGCCTAAAAACCTTTTCCTCAGCATACTGATAAAGTAGCACCTCCATAAAAATCCAAACAACTACTGGTGCCTTTCCATTTTTTGGCATTATAGAAACCTTCATAATGTACTGAACAGTCACTTCTACAACCATTTAGAGATTTATATGAACTCTCCAACTCTAACACCATCAACCCTATTTGTCATTCATTCAGTAACCCTTCTTAGCTGGACCTTCTATTTGAAGAGACATTTGCTCAGCAATTTTCCTATTTACAATACCCTTGCTCAGAGCAACGTTTCATTTCCAAAAATTCTAGTTCATATTCTTTCAAACATCTGATAAATTTTCATCTTTTTCTTCCCTTTTTTCTGAATTTTCCTACTGCTCTTATTATGCTTTTCTGCTTCATTTTCCTTCTCCCTTGAAACTCCACCAGACAGCCTCAGCATTCCCTCCACTATTCTTCATCAACTTGTTTTGCTTCTTTACCCTATGGTCTTATACTCTCGCTTACTTCCTGCCACTAAAGACTACATCTCTGAAGCTTTAAATCTCGGCATCCATTTTCAGCCCTTCTCTGTTTCTAATTCTAGATGATTCTTCATCTACCTTCTTATTTTACTCTCACCCCCTTATTGGTCTTAAATGCATTCAGATATGTTCTGCATTTCTGACAGAAACTATCCTTCATTTTTACTTTCACGTCAGCCAAGTGATGACTTATTATATCTTCAGCAACTTTTCTTGCAATCTAATCAATAACTTTCTCTCCAATCTATCTCTGATAATAAGCGTTCGAAGAAAATAATTGAAATAAAACCTAATAAATGAGTTTATTAAAAAATATCTTTGTACAATCTTGGGGCTGATACGAAATGAACATGAACCAGATATGGTAGTGCAAGAATGCCGATCAAATCGAGTATTCTTAAGTACTTATTTCAAATATACAGATTCTATAGGTAAAGAAAACAACTGGAGCGATGTTCACTATTCTGCAATAAAAACAAGAATTGCTTACTTGTTTTTCTTGCAGTTCCAAAAGACAGTGTCTCCCGTATCTCATCATATACTAAATATGATTCTCGGGATGGCATTTCAGATTCCAAAAAGACTTTTTATTTGTTTCTTTATCCAACTAAACATGAACAAAAAGTACCTTACCAATGTACGCAACAGCCAACCAAACTCACAGCTCCTTGAATGTAAGAAACGGAAGAGTAGCAAACAAAAGAAAGAAAACTTTCGAACTGTTCAAGTTCTGCGACAAAGCAGTTGCATAAATAAAGAGAAAATTAAAGAAATATCTGTTCGTCGTCGCCATCTCCAGCTGGGTATATGGAAATCAAGTGAAAATAAGTTATGGAATAATCTGCTGTAGTTACAGGCATTGCCGGGATATTTAGCGCCTTCGGCGAGCATTTTAATGTCTGGTCTCCGCCAACCAGCCACTTAATCTGCATACCACACTGTTTCTGATGTAAATTTTCTCCCAAGGGCTTCCTCGTTTTTCTTCAAGCAGTCAGAATAAATTCAACCCTACTGTGAGCTGATATTTATAGTAAAGTAGTCTCAACTACCATGAATATAATTCATACACCCGAGGAATGTGGGAGAGCAACATTTCTCTCTGTTAAACAGTACAATGAACCTAAAGTGCTGCGACCGAAGGAGGGAGACTGGAACAATCTCGATTTGGGTAACGCAAAGGCAGCAGCGCTGATGCTACTTTTTATTTGTTTTTTCTGCTGCCACCTCAAAGACTACCACCACCCGTAGAACAAATGTTCTTACCAGCCGTCTCCTGGTGTTTAACACTGCTCTCTCCCAAAGGACGGTCACGAACCTGTCAAACGCTCGTGCGAATAACAGCTTTCCCCGCCACGGCATCCATAACAATTAACATCTTGCACGGTTACTTACCGGTAGCCTGGGAAGGAGACGACCACCTTGGGGAGATCACTTCAGAGGACAACTTTCTCTGTAACTATGTTACCGAGTAAGCACCGTCCATTAATAATGGGAAGAAACCAAATTCATCCGGATTTACATCACAAACGTTTCAGTAACATTAGTAAGGGCTACCAAAAACTGGATTCGTTCACTAAGATACTCGTAACCGTAAACCATACTCAAATTTTTAAAATGTACTTAATTTTGCCTACTAAGTGAGGCAAATTTTGAGCTGATATGAAATTATTTAAATACTGTAAGATTAAAAATTATGTTAAAATGTCTCAACTCCTTTACAGACATCGAAGGGAAAATATGTACTGATGTTAAACAGCACAGAATTACTTGTCAAATCTAAACAATTTGAAGGGTACAGACAATGAACCAACACGACAGTAACTATGCAGCGCTCATTGATTCCTACACAGTCATTATGAGATGAGAAGAATTTTGAGCTACGGAATAAGGTTTCCAAATCTCATAAAAAGTAATATTTGTTCTTCACCGCTACCTAACTAACCTTGCATAAATTCAAGATAATTCCTCTAATTTCAATGCGAACGTGCTTGGAAAGTTTCATCACTAGTACGAGTAACGAAGTACAAATATCTACGTTTTATTTGAATGAATTCACACAAAGAAGGATGTAAAGGACTAATTATATATTGATCCCTTTCAAATAAACACGACCAAGATTATATATAAAAAAATAGATAAATGGATACGACAGGTTTTGTGACAATACAAATGTACACCGGAACATGCACATATACAATACCGAGGAAATACACTAGTTTTCACTTAGGTAAAAAAAAAAATCATTTCATGTAGACGAAAGTGTTCCAGGGCTTACGAAGAAGAAGAAGAAGAAGCAGAAGAAGGACCCATTCCCGACCACCAGAAAGAGCTGGGACCAACTCGCGCCGAAAATCTTCAAAAAGGCTCCTCGCAAATATTTGCTTGTATGCCTCAAAAGGAAAAATATGAAGGAGTGGTTTACTTAGCACGATTTCCTTCTCTGACCCGCCAACTCACCATTCCCCCAACACCCACTCCCCACCCCCAAAAAAAAGTTAGAGGAAAGCGAAGAATTCTATTTTTACCAGACTTAAAAAAGTGCATAATTTTGCTTTTTTTTTTTAAGAATAAATTTATCCATTCTTTGTGAAAAAACGATCGAGACTTTAAAATAAATTATCACTGTTCAATTATATTTTCACTAAAATTTTCTGATACTGTATTCCACTTCCGTTCTCGTAGCTCAAGCTCCACATATAGCTCCATCAAATAAAATTCCCAGAGCTTGATTTGTATTTTGTCTGCTACTCTTACGATACAAAGTGAAGACAAATACAAACTCGTATAACTAAACTCCTTTCTATAAACACCTGACTTCATGTAATTAGTTTACGTTCTATGCTTCCAGAGTCCTCTGCTCTGAAGGGACTGCACGAGGCGTGTCTCAACTTTTCCACGCTTGAGCATTAAGGAGAACCTTAATTTGTGTAACTCCAAAAACCAAGAAATCAGATTTTAATATTCTTTTTATGTTTCCTAAATCACTAACTCTTGCTGAGGGCAGCCCGTAAACGTCTTTCACATGTCTGGTTGATAAATGTCATGGAAAAGAACACGAAATTAAAGGTCAAGTTATCTTAAGGAAATTTTGAACTAAATTTTGCTTCAAGCTGCTTCGCAAGGACCGAGTTAACATTAAAATATAAACATTCAGTAACTAAAACTAAAATGAAAATGCAATAACTAAAACTTCAACAGTTATGTAAAATCAGGAAATTTGTTTAGTGTGAAATATGGTCGATGAAAATCGGAAAATGGTATACTAGGCCTATTTTAAAAAGAATAAGTAAAGGTAACATGAGTAATGTAATGTCTAAACAACCATAACGAACAAATTTAATTGTAAAGATTTACCACTTTTTTTCATAAACTGTATTTTGGTGCCTCGCTAGTTCTTATAATAATCCGATAACATCTACTGTCATTCACAACATTCTATCTTCAAATTTCACGACTTTCAGTACGTCAATACAATATTCTACGCTCTCTCTCTCTCTCTCACTCTCTCTCTCTCTCCCCAAAGCCCCTTCTCTCCCTACTTTCCAAACCTAACCACGTTCCAACTCTAATTCAGTTTCCGGCAACCCTCAATTGCATTGACGGGCAAAACTTCAAACGGCGAAATTTGATATACTCGTTACGAGACCACTGAGTGATACAGTTAACAATAAAATTTCAGCGTCGGAATAAAATGCTGAAGCTTTGATAAACAAACATTTTTCATGAATCACTGGATTGAATGGAGGCTGATGGCAACTTTATTTTACGCTTCGTGAATAATTAATTCGTATATGGATTCAAGTTGCGCTCGTGTTACAGGGAATGCCATCATTGATGACCGAGCTCTTGTTAGTGCTGTCCTCATCCTCTTCGCAAAATACAACTCTCTGAAAAATGACACCTTCCAGTGGGTTGCAGATCAATTAATTTTGCAAAGACTCCCTACGTGGTTCATTATTTTTCTGTTTCGGTTGGCATAAACATAAATTATTCAGAACACTAATACCCTCTACTTAGCTGAGAAGTAAATATGTAGAACATACAGAACAACAAAACCGATAAATTTTCCCGTGTATATATTTGAACTGCTAAAAACTGCTAACTGAATTTCATATCTTGAAGGGTTACAACCATACTGCAGTCGAACACCCTTTACTCATCTAGCACTTCCACTGAGTTAAATGTTATACATGATGACGTGGACATTCATTCTTGATTACTTAGCGGTAATTAACGGATCTGATAAAAACCTTACCCTCTGAAATCAGGACTGTGATGCATATTCTAACTTTTCCGATTCACCATGCATTCCATACTTCAATCTAGTCTGCTTTTCAACTATTTTGGCTAAAAGTGATCCCACATTGGATTGACTTGAATCTCCCACAACTTGAGTTATCCTGCATTCACAGCCTTTGTAGGCGTAAGGACCCATTTGCAAAGGAAGCGAAATAACTTGGAATTACCTTCAGTTCAACAATAAAAGCCGCAGTTCACAGTTGCGTCAAATTCTTTTCCTTACATCCTCTCCTCAATCTACCGGCAATGTAACCATCTTTTCTGAGACAAAACTTATTTTTTCTTTAAACTCTGCTTTCCTCAATCTTTTTCTAAATCGATTAGACAGATTCTGTCTCTGTTAACTACTATCTTGCTCAACTTGTCTTATTCATTTAAACCCACCACAGTTTGCAAGCCACTTCAAATCCTGAAGACGAAAGCAAGTTATGGGCCTCACATCCCATTAAATTTTGGGGGAAAATTTTCAGTGAATCTGCGAAAGTGCGTTGAATCATTTTTATTTTTATTTCAAGTTCCAGTCATTTACTTACGAATTTTTGTAGTTGTTCTAGATTTTTTGAGGTTTTGTCAGTCTGGGAAACAATCTAAGAGAAACTCCCCATCAATGACTACTTTATGTGAATGTGTTTTTTCTTCCTTTTTATTATTTTTTACTTTCTTTAATCTCAACACTCTATAACAACTGGAAAATTGACGGTATAGTATTGATCTGAACTTTTTTTCTTTCTAGTTGAGTTAAACGGCGTCTGATCTACCTTCTACTCTTTCATCCCGTTTCATGAATGACATCCAGGCCTCCTAGTTGTCCCCATCCACTCATCCGACGGTGATTTAACTGGCAATAACATCTTACTTTCCCTTTCTACTGTATGAATTTCTATCAAGAATTTAACATTTGAGCCACTGCGTATTCGTCGAATCAATGTTTTACATGTGTTGAAAAAGATTGTCATTAAGGATGCAAAGTCTTCACAGAGTTGGCTGGGTCACATCATTAATTTAAATTCAGTCTGAGATGTCAAAACTGATCTATACAAGAAAATTAATCAATATTTCAAATGCTTAATGTCATTCGTAGCATAATGACAAAACCCACAGACAAGTATTTCACCTAAAGCCCTGAAAGCAGAGTACTACGTACATTCACCTATTATTGCTATTATCATATTAGCAGGGGAACGACGCTTACGGAATGACTCATCTCTTAATTTAGAAGTATAGGGTTACCTGCCCCCTAAAGATGAAGTCGGTGAACAACCGGGAGACGGGGAATTTCAGCAAACTGACAGCAGCACCTGACACGGGTTTAACACATTCAGACAATAGTTATAAGAAGGAATAGCTTGATGAACATTAAACAGCTGCAAGAAAGAGGCGACAGTCCGTACACCATTTCAGACAAATCTCGAAAGAGAGAAAGCAGTCACAGTAACGTATTGGCGCGAAAGAGTTTAATGGGAGACATATCATGATACATCATCAGGTGTTTCCTTTGTGCGAACCTCAAGATGGAAAGGCATAATAAAAAGTTATATCTGGTTTTTATCCACAGTAATGCTTAATTCTCGCGAGGCTCTTAAAGCTATTCATGAAATTACATGGAAAATGGTTTCTATGAATCTTAAACGTTCGTTCCTTCTTTGAAAAGTTGGTTTTCCAGATGGTGCGTCAATGATATCACGACAAAGGGACGTGGGAATTTATTCTTGATTAGTTCTGAGTGATAAATGGATATTAAAAACCCTACCATCTGGCAGCAAGACCGTAATACGTATTCTGCCTTTTTCAACTCTCTGTGCAAACCATATTTCAGCCTGGCCTGCTTTTGAACTGTTTGGGTAATAGAGATCCCTCTTTTGGATTAACATGAATCTCTCTCAACCTGAGTTTTCTTTAATTCAAAGACTTTGTAGAAGTAAGGACTTATTTGCGGAGGAAAAGAATTATAAAATGTCATAAACTTGAACTGCCTTTGGTTCAATAGTCAGAGCCACAATTCACAGCTGCTTCAGATTTATTTCTTTATTTCCTCGCCTCAATCTACTGACAATGTAACCATCCTTTCAGTGACAAAATCTTTTCTACTTTTTTAAAATTCTGTTTTCCTAAGATGATTAGACCGGTTCTTTCTGTTAATTAATGTGCTGCTCAACTCGTCGTATTCATTTAAACCCACCAGTTCGGAAGCCACTTCAAATCCTGAAGACAAAGGTAGGTTATGGGCATAAAATGCGCAAAATTCCTCGCTGTAAAGAAACTAAATGGCCAGGATGAAGAAAAGAAAGACCAAGCAAAATAAAGAAACAACTCTTCAATGCCATAATTCTCATGATAGGAATTGTCTGATTCATAAGAGTTTTTAATCACATTCAGCCAAATTTGCGAGAAAACCTAAAGTTTAATTTGAGTCTACTGGATACTATTAAGTATTTAGGAGTTTTGGTAAGTGATCTGGTTGCAGTTAGATTACTCAAGACTGGGACCTCAAAAAACTTCAACTTCAGTAACCTGAATGTTTAAGTTTTCGAGGACATTTTCAGGTGAACTACACAGTAAAAACGACGACCTGACCCCGATGGGGAGAATAATTAATCAAATAAAATAAAATGAGGAGACAAAGACCTCTTGCACAAAAGCAACAATTTATAGGAGCGGAGAAATTCTCTCACATCTGTACAACTTCTCGTTAAATCCTTCACATTTAGGCAAGAGTTTGCTTGCCAAGACTTCTGCCAATTTACTAAACCTTTTCCGTGAACGCGCTCTCCATTTAGTTAAAAAACACCGACTTACTTCCCCTATAATCTCCTTCCTGAAAAAGAGATGCATGTGCACTGCCAAATCAGAGTAATTAACCGACAGCAAGTTGGTTTTAAATAAGCTGCTCTCCTGCTGCGAGCTCTGACAGATAGCCATCACTGGCATGCTACAGGTGGAAGTACGCTTCGTTAATGTGCCTTTTGAAAACAAGAGAACACAAATGCGCAAAATCTAGATAAAGAAACAATGAATATAAGGAAGTTATAGCTGCTAGAAAAGGAAACATCTATTGAATCCACTGCGTCAGAAACTACGATTTAGTTCTGTTTTGCATCCAAGATGACTGAAGACTTCGTGATGCGCATCCGTACGGATATCTAATGTCTGATGAGATAAAACATGAGACGCAAAACTACGGTGGTCGTAGACGATCGATTTCTTTTGACGCAATATTTTGCACATCAGTAATTTGGGTTCAAAAATTTTGCAACAATATTGTGCGAGAGGCGCTCATGCAACCTAGAAGAAAAAATAGGCAAAATAATGACATATTCGCAAACATTTGATGTCTATCAGTGCCGAAGATCACTATTAAATCTATGAAACTAGGACGGATAAGAGAAACAAAAGAAATAATATCTGAACGGATCTAAAAAACAAGAGGTTAACTTTGTTTATAATTTTTTTTTTCTTCCGAGGAATTATCTCTAAAGAACAATACTTAACCAAGTAGCCAATATAAACCCAGTCACAGCTTCTGATGAGATACCTCAAGGGAATTTTTTAGCCATACGTACATAATAAAATATAATATATTAATAAAACTGCAAAACCTATATTTAACAAGGGTTTAGGGACACGCATGCAACGTAACTGGCCTTCTGGGAAAAACGCAGGAACTGCATGGTATAGTGTAAAGAGAGAGAGAGAGATCTATTCTTAAGAACAAGTGAATATCGACTAGAGAGGAGACGCACTTTTGACCCTCTGGGGGAACGCATGAGGCCTAAGGCCATTTACCGCCAGATGTTTCATTTTGGGTTGGGGAGTCTTCGACCCCCTCCATATCCACAATGTTTGTCGAGTAATTTATTCATTACAGAAACCCTTCCTTTGGGAGGCCGTAAGGTAAATTAATTAAGGTGTCTCTTTTTTTTCCCCTGAATATGGTTGATTGACTAAATATAAGATTTTGAAATGAAGACGGCGTGTGGCTGCTTCTTCCCAATTTTCTGACAACCACTAATTCTTGAAAGAAACTATTTTCCCTGCAGAAAGACCAAAAGGCACGAATTCTCATTTTCATTTCTGGAAAATTAGTTCTATAATATAAAAGTATTTTAGAAAAACGTAATAAAAAATTATTTGGCTAAAATTCTTCTCTACACCTGATTTCAATAATTAGATTTTCCCCACTGAAAATGACAAAACAACAGAAAAATTACCTACTCAGCGTCTTCATTAAAAATACAGATATATCTATGTATCAATGTATGCTACACACACACACACACACACACATATATATATATATATATATATATATATATATATATATATATATATATATGTGTGTGTGCACTTCACCTGCAATGTATGTAAGTGTGTAAATATTACTTTAATTTTTGTATGTTATATAACAGGGACTTATGAGGCATCCTATTTGAATGAAATATCGCTGAATCCTGTTGCCTCGCGGTGGCTTTTGATCTCCACCCCTCAATCGATCAGCAATGCAAATACTCGTAAGTGATCTTGTTCAATTAGTAACAAACCTTGCGCCAGGGTTAATACACACCGTGTTAACTTCTACGCACGCGTTGATTTCCAGAACATCAATTGAAGTCAGTTGTTTCACTGGGGATACTACAATGGGATCACATCCAGTCGGTTTATTAAAGGAAATCCTTTCATTTAATGGATGGAAGTAATCTATTCAATTTGCATTTACACAAATACTAAAAACAAGAAGCGAAATTCTGGAAAGTAATTTTCAAAAGACTGCCGTACACGCGTTTACCTATAAAAACAAAACGAAACGTCAAGTTGATTACTGTTATTTTCGTATGATTCTTATCATCATTACCAATAATATTCACAATGAATTAAAAACTCGTATGGAGCAGGGCTATAAGGCCACTTGTTATGCAAGAGTATTCAGATGAGATGCCCACAATTGAACGGGAAAACAGAGATAAGAACGAATAATCTTGAATTAAAAAAAAACAAATATCTACATACAAAAACAGCAATGGCGCACGACGCTTAAAGCAGTGTTACAAGGAACAATTAAAGAACAACTTCAAGATAATCTGCGAACAGCATTCGAAAAAACCAGGTTAAATGCAAAATCCTACATTGTAATTTAGATGGAAAATCTATATCCCCCTTTACTCCATTCTACTGCATTGACGTAACCCGTTTAGGAGGCATGGCCCACAGGATGCTACATAACTTCTCTAAGACTACATCCGGGACTGCCCTAGAGATAAGCATATCTTTACCGAATTTTGTATTCAGTAACTAAAACCTTTAAATGCATGTAGTTGTACAAGCTCTTCAGACAGATGCGACACAGTCCGTACTTAATCTTTCCTAACTGAGTCAACAATTTATCTATTTTAGTAAAAAGTTTTACCGTTCATTTCAACATACTAGTCATTAGAATTTTAGAATCTGTTATATATTAAGAGTATTAAAAGTAAAGTAAGTGGTACACTCAGAAAAGATATTTGCAACATAACCAAATTACTTATGCTGAACAGAATTTCTTAATATCAGTAATAAAAAAGTATCACATTGTAGATAAGAAAGACTCTCTCTCTCTAACTCTCTCTCTCTCTCTAACACACACACCCACACAAACACATATAATAAATAATCGTTACTATGTGTATCCAATTTGACACTGATGACAAGTGGATTTTGTTACCGCCTTCACACCTTGGACCACCTCATTATTTTCGGTGGAGGCATACGTAAAACAAGACCGGACTGTCGTTTCACTATCAACCATGCGAAGAGAACCACGAAACCAATTTGGGAGTTTAAACAGCATCACTTGACACCGTATAAAAAAACGAGAGAGAGAGAGAAATTTGTCTCTGGCAACGCTATAAAACCGGACACAATCAACCTCCCTTGAATACATTATGTCTATAGTCGACCATAAATCGCCTTTTCCAATTCGCAACGACAGACGGCCAACTCTCCCGGAAAATAAATGACTTCCATAAACAAGGTGGATGGGTCCAGACTGAGATAAAATACATATTGATACGCGCCCTACAGCATCCCCAAGGGCACGTCCCTATCACCAACGCCCTCTCCTCTCTGGCTAGCGCCTCTACTATTTACAGCTCTGACAACTGAAGTACCAAATGAATTATGGCAGCAGAGATGTGTTTGAACGTAAACGGTGGGCGAATACTTCAGGGACATCTGTGAGAAAGGAAGAACGAGGAAAACTACTTTATTTCAGAAACTCAAGTGTAGCCATTTTTCGTAAGATTTTCAGTTATTATTATTATTAATTTGCATAAGAGTTTTCATCCTTGATTCACTAGAACAAGATGAATAATGGTAGTGACTTTTGTCTTGTTCCCTCTTGACATCAACCCTCTTTAGATGATACAGCTTATTATTATTATTATTATTATTAAAGCCCATCAATAATCTTCCACGTGCTCAGGCCATCATCAGCATCAATATTATTATTCTTATCATTATGATCATCAGTTCTTATCTGGATTCGAAAATTAAAATACAGACCATTTTAGATAAATGGAAAATGCATCAGCGTAATTTATGCCACATGGCCACTTACATCCGAAACGAACAAATATTCTTATTAAATTCCCCAGAGGACATCATTCCCAGATATGAGTTATTTCTTCTCGTACAAGAAGGCTGCCCGCGAATGTATGACCTTGTCCCCCTCCCAGCGGTTAATGGATGTGACCCTAGTGTATTGGGGGTGTGCCTCTGTATGTATCAAGCATCGCTTTATAGGTTTATCCACAGAGATAGGAGAATGCCGAGAAAAATTTGATCAAATTTATGAAAGGTAATTTCTTCTTAGACCTTTGTGTGTATGGAGTATATAATCAATTATATCGTTTTTGAAAGAACAAAACAAGAAGAAAATAATAATAATAATAATAATAATAATAATAATAATAATAATAATAATAATAATAATAATAATAAGAAGAAGAAGAAGAAGAAGAAGAAGAAGAAGAAGAAGAAGAAAGATCGATAGAAAGGAAAAGGGAGAGATATAAAGAAATCTATTTTGGTATTTGCGCTGCGCACTGGGTACCTCTCAGAATTAACTTAAATACCACTTCTATACAACTTTCAGAAATTTCACTTACTGAAAAAATTAGATGAGTATGAAAAAGAAGTTTATGCGGCTGGCCAAAATGTATCACTGTCTAACTTTACAGACTCACTGTTGTTATTGACCTTGAGATTAACAAAGTCATTCAAATGCTATTTATTGCTTCCTTTAGATTTTTGCCCAAAAACATCGGAAAACGACGATTGTTTCCTAAAAAGATATTTAACGAATGAATCTTCTCTGAAGAAACAGATTTCCACTGCTGTCAATCCCAATTCTTCAGAAGAACGCCGAGAACTTTGGCAATGTAGGTTCAAAGGCTCAGAAACCTCTAGAAATAAACACACTCAAGAGAGGTCAGTTGGTCATTCTTTCACCTTACAGAGCGTAAGAATGGACGTGAAGGGTGTGAACTCCCACGGTTCCAACGGCAGTTTTAGAGTCAATAGGTTCGACTTCATCCAAAGCACTCCCGTGGATTTAATATGGGTCTCGCACTATGCGGCGTCTAAACATAATTTCTGGGGGAACTCAACCTCAGGGAAGTTCTATAGAAAACACCATGTGGTGACTCTTCGTTTCCAAAGGAGTACCTGTCCTCAGGAGAGGTTCATTGCGATGCACGGACTAAATATGACTTCTTGGTATTTGTGCCGAGAACAACAAATTATTCTCCTTTTATGGGAGGGGATTTATGTTCGTCCACACCCATCTCATTTGGTATATGATTTTCCCGTGCACACGTAGGCGTACATAAACATGAAAAAATATGTTCACAGGAAATTACAGAAAAAACAAGTCATGAAATTATACCAACGCAAATAAAAATCTCACATACAGAATAACCAGTAACGAACAGATGCGACGAACATCAATTCAAAATCGTCAATTAAGAGGATTTACTATCATAATTGCACAAGGAATGGAAAGGTTTTATTTAAGCGGAGCTCAAGGGAATGAAAACCCTCTCTGAAGACTCAGCATCTCTATGTAAGATCCGATGCCTTACGTGTGGCGAGGATGTCCTTACATGCCTTCATACAAAATTCAAAGCAGGAGTTAGCATAGGAGGTGGCGGTAACGATGGGCACACACTCCTACGCTTCATCAAGGCACTACATAGAAATGGAAATATTTATCATTTAACATGTAGTTTGTCTGCAAGTTCACCTCCTACAACAAAATTAACTGGTACACAACTAAAACTAATTTATGTTTTTGCTTGATCAAAGCTACCATGGAAGCGTGTACAGCACTAGACGATAGCAGAGCTTCCAAAAAGACTCCAGTGGTAAAAACTAAAATTATGCCAGCCATAGCGGATGAACTACTTGTGGAGTCTAAATTGAGTACAAAAATATTTGATAAAGTACTCGATGCAATTCAAACAGAAAAAATCGAAGACAATATAGATTTGGAGCCTCTCGTAAAACTAAAAACGGGACTCGTGTCCTAATGTTTTCCATGGACTTCCATTCTTGCATCTAAAAACCGTTTGAAATGCTCAACTGAAGGCAACTTCCATAGGAAATGGGAATCTAATGCATTAACATTTCCCACTTAATAACTTTCTGCTTGTGCCAATAAAAACAGTTTATTACATGTATTGCATGTTTCACACGTCTTTAACACATTTACATCACTGTCAAGCTATTTTCAGTTTCAATAGAAGCATACGACGTATATCGTCATAATTACATGAAATCAAATGATGATGGTGACAAATCTTGTTCTATTAACTTTAAAAGTTTTTAAATTTTCTAGAGAGAGAAATGTTGTAAGCCTGAAATCATCTTGTTATACTAAATACAGCTAAACCAAGTAAATAAGTCTACTGGGCGACTCCACTAACTTGCCCAACGCAACTCTATATGAAAAATCCAAAACAAACATTATTAAAAGCGCTTGATTGACCTGGATCTCTTTAAAAATTGCTCTCCAATCAGAATATAAATATTGGCATTCGTTAATATGAGGTAAAATAAAAAAGTGGCACAAACTCTAAAACCATTGCTTTACAGACCTCACTAATTAGTCAGCATTTTTCCTCCTGAGTCATCTTTATTCATCTGTTTGTTTGCGTGTTTGACGGAGTGACGAACCCTCAAAGGAGCATCTGATGAAATATTCCGAGCGAGAAGGAAAAAAGTAAGGCAAAAGGGTGATGGACGCAAGCTATGGGACCAGCTAATTATGACACGTAATAATCTCTGTGGAGGAAATGAAACAAACTTTAACTTAATGGCTCTTCTTAACGAGACTAATAACGCTGAATTAATGACTAGGAAAAATACACCACTAAGACCACTTCTATTACTAATACTAATAATAATAAAATTACTAATGAGAAATGAATCATCCGTTATGTATATGAAAAGTTAGAGGAGCTGAAAGGCATAAAAATGACAAAGAACAAAGGATTCAGGAGAAAATTTGGCTTGGGTGAAAAGAGTAACTGGTGGGTGTTGATGTTGTCCGATAACAAGAAGGCATGGCGAACAAATCATATGATTTTTAGGAATGAGTAAAATAAGAAAGGAAATTGTGTACGAGTCGCAGAAAGAACAAACGTTAAAATCCTGGAAGAACGACTGTGGGCTACACAGAAGTGAAGAGTTTATATTTCAGAGTAAGCAAGAGACCCTGGGTGCTAAAGCCGCGTCCATACGATCGAGCACTGCACGGCGGCAACAAAGTCCGTCACCGGGAAAAAGTTACAGGCAAACCAGCAAACTGGCGCGCGAGTAGTCAATAAAAAAAAAAAAAAAAACGCCGGACACTGGCTGGTGTTTTGAAGCCAGATACAGTACAGTCATGTCAGCCACGTACAAAAATTCATGTATATACATACATACATACTTATATATATATATATATATATATATATATATATATATATATATATATATATATATATATATATATATATATATATATATATATATACAGTTAAGGTCCTTTATCAGACCATATTTCAGTACTTAACAAATCCTGATCTTAGGAATTACTTACCCCTAAAGAGAGTTATACATGGAAAGCGCATCTCTCCCGACCAGGATTCGAACATTTGCCTTTTGGATATGATACCGAGGTGATGACAGGTATACATGGGCGTATAAGTCACTGTGCCTCTGATCGAACCTGAAACGCAGAAGAATAAATTATTTCAAAGGTAAAGTGAGTATGATAATGATGGGTACTGTGGCTTAATATATGTGAATATTGTTATATAAATGTATAATTGTATCTAAAAGACAGGTAAAAATCTACAAGAAAATACATTTATAATATATACAGTATATATATATATATATATATATATATATATATATATATATATATTTATATATATACATACACACCTTATTATCAAACGTCGATCCACTGTCTTATTTCAAGACGACAATTCGAAAGATGTTTTATAATATATATAATATATATATAAATATATATATATATATATATATATATATATATATATATATATATATATATATATATATATATATATATATATATATATACACAATGCGTATATAATGTATACATGATGAAATCACTTACGTACAATCCAAGTAATATGTCACGTGACTTTCCAATCCTTCTTTAATACTTAACCACTCTTCACACCCTATGCAACTAGTATTCTGTAACTCTGTCCACAGCGCTTCACACACAGAGCACTATGTTTTCAACTACCACAAAACATTGCCATTCTTAGGGCTGACAACCAATTATTAGCTAAAATGCCCGGCTAAGTTATCCAGTTACCTGCTCAACAGCTTGGACATTACAGGTATACTCAACAGCCTTAGCCAAGTGAAGGGTCAAACCCCAAGGCATAAATTCTTATTTAGATCTTAGTCAAAGGACATCGGGCACTTTTCGATCGCGTGGAAGCAGCTTCATAGTGAGGTTTCAAGTGTGCGTAGAGACGAAATTCGTGGAAGTTTTCTAGGAGGAGTTTCATTTTTTCATTAAAGGATTCAGTGACCGAGTTCTTCATCTTTTTAAAAATCACAACCGTAGCGCATTTTCTAGGGATGTGAATTATAAAGAGAGAATGAGAGAGAATATCAATTTAGTATTTGCATTATCGTAAATGTTAAGAATTTTGTTTCACACAAATTCCGCTATCTGTTTGCATATACAAAATGTGTTACTCATTGCTTATATCAGTCAAATTTCAAAATACAACGAAAATTACGAATACGGAAGTAACATGTTATAAATTATATACCCGTGTAAAGTTGGCAAAAATATCAACTACTTCCTGAATTAACTCACTACCAAGGCCAAAGTCTCACCGCATGTGGAGAATTACGTCTTTTTAATTAAAATAATCGGTATGGAAAATCTTTTATAAGAATATACGTTAGTACTTTAATATAGCTGGATATGTAAAAAAGTGGTAAATCCCTATAAAACTTGGAGTTCTTGTGTTCAACAGCAATAATCAGTATTTGACTCTTGAAATATGACTTAGCAACAATAGCCAGCAGATACATTTCGCTGGCAAGGAGACACTGACGAAAGAAATAAAACAATGGCTTTCAAACTCTCAGTGATTTACTCACAAACAACGAAGAAGATCTGTCTGGATAGAAAACAGAGAGAGAGAGAGAGAGAGAGAGAGAGAGAGAGAGAGAAATGTTTCACTTTCTCACAGCCCTCTAGTTTGTTTACTTTTGCAGGTAAGTTGCATACACAAACGCATTGCACATACACACACACATACACACACACACACACACACACATATATATATATATATATATATATATATATATATATATATATATATATATATACTCTTTATATATATATATATATATACAAAGCCGTTTTCTTTGAAGGGAAATAACTTCAAAATAAAATAAGACCATGGTCATCGCTACATTCACTATGCCTCATCATCAATTCACTGAGCACCCCTACACACACACACACACACACACACAGCCATTAGGGCCTTTTATCTTGTCAGCACTTTCACACTTCCTGGATACTACTTATCTTTCTTTCCAAGACCTTTTATATAACATCTAACAGCACTTTCTAAGTCTTCCATCCTCCTCCTCCTAACACCTAATTATACTTACGTATGTGAAGCATCTACCGTACAGAATTATAACTACAAAAGCTTAAGAAAGAAAGGATAGGAAATCTATAAGAAACTGTCATAGTATTAAACATGAGAGCCAGCCTGTTCCTTTTTTAAGAGAACAGGAGGAAAGAGATGAAAACAAGGCGCACGTACGAAAGGCCTCTTTTTATCTGCCCACTTGGAAGGCAAGAGGGTCAGAGGGCATGTGTCGCCTTCACTGCCACTCAAGCACTTTTATCAGGGCACCACCTCCGGTGCACCCTTCTTCTCCCTTTTATATCGGAGGGGTCGACTTGGCCTTTGATAAAGAGGTTTTAAAAATGGTGAAGGCGCCCTTTTAGCGCGTATCGCCAATCAGAGTCAAACTTCGGTATTTTCCTAAAACGTTACCGAAGGACACTTTGATGCTTTGAAATCCAAAGACAGGGCCTTAATGCGAAGCTTAAAACTGCTTGAACTCTAATACAGTTAAACGTCTGAGGGGAGACGCAAGACTCATTAAGGGAATGTGAAGATTATATATATCTCATAGACTCTGCGGGTATCTACATGCTTACAGACCCCAGGAAAGGGGAAGTTGATTATGGAGGAGGGTGAGCGAGCAGACACCGATGCTGCTTATGGCTGTTGCCGTTCGCAAAAAAAAAAAAAACTAAAAAAAAAAAAAGATAAAACTAAAAGCACAAGCAAATTAAACTGAATACGCACTGTTACTGCCCATGTATTCTGGAATTTTCCTATCCGTGTCCAGAATTATGGGATGCTCAAGGAAAGGAGAGATATTAGAAAACTAAATGCACATAAAGATATACAACATTACATCTGAGCCTGTAATATATATATGCATATATATATTGTGGATGTCTAAATAATAGCGACAAACTGAATACGCATAAAAGAACCACTGATGCCTCATCGAATAGGCAAAATGTAACTGACTGAAGGGGATGCTGGGCACCCAAAAATACTAAACAACCAAGCTTAGAGATAAAAATATGAATAATTCCATGGATGTTTAATATAACACGCACACACAGACATACACAGACATATTATATATATATATACACATATACATATTAATTTACTATAATAAGAATGTTGTGCTTCATGAAAAGATAGTTCAGTAACAAATGATACAACTCTTATTGCAGCATTTCATTGCCTTCTAGTAAGAAATAAAGTGGCTGCTTCCTCAGCAGTTATGGAGCCAGTCAAGCAGGTGGTGAATCACTACCGTTTTAGATTCAACTCCAGTAAAACCATGGCTTTATTGATCAGCTGGTCTTGTATTACACGCCCCATGAATTATTTTATGCAAGTAACACTGCTAGAGAAATCTTAATATTTGGGTGTTCTTGTGACTCTCGTCTCTAAGGATAAGCCCAATAACTTTACTACGGTAGCAGTCACTTTATTTCTTAATAGAAGGTTGAATAATGCTGCAAAAGGGCAAATCATCTGCTATTGTACTACCTTAACTTCAGACCCAACAACCTTCACTTAGTCAAACTATAAACAACAGTGGATCAAGATGCTACCTTGCGAAACAACATAACCCACTCCCACACGCCCCCTACCCTGGGGTCAGCTCATGCCTTTGCCTCTGCCAGATTCACTTCCTTTCTCGATGACCTTGCACTCACATAGAGAGATTTTTGTTTTGGGTAATCCATAAGTTTTCTTTCTGAGATAGATACTTGTCTTAGTTAATTCACAAATTAACAGCTTCACTTCTATTGTTTTCCATAAAAAAACTCAGCAAAAATAAAATAAAGATGCATAAATTTTTGCTGACTCATGCAAACTTCTGATCAGTTGCCTATCGTATAATATACTGTTCACTTCTGTTCATACTAGTTAATAAGATATAAACAAAACTCAAAACAAATAAAAAAATAAATGATTCTCGACGGTGTTTTTGCTAAACAATATTTTCTTTTGATGGATCAGTGAAAAGTATATTTTCTTGGCAGAAAAATGATCCTGCGGTCATTTAAAAGTAAAATAGTTTTGCTTTATTATAGTTTGTTTAACAAACGAAAACAAAAACACAAGTTCAAACAGCGAGATGAAGTTAAACAATGAAGGGAATTTCAATGAACACAAATAAATATCAGCTAAAAAATCAATGGCCATGTATAAATGTATCTGAAACCTTTAAAAACTCCAATAAATTTTCTTTCATGTTCCCAAGTATAGCAAGTTGGATATTAAACGGTATTTGTGGCTCAATAGTTGTGCATATATATATACATTATTTATATATGTATACACACACATATATTTAATGTATACATAAACACACACACACGTGTGTGTGTGTGCCTCTGTGTGTAGTGTAATGTAGTGTGCATGTATTTACGAATGTATTCATATATACACCTAAGAATATAAATGGAAAATGGACCCCCAGGAAACAGCTTTGATGAATTCTTTTTTTTTTTTTTTACATCGTTTGTATAGGCCGAGCGGGTAAACCCACATAAGCAGCTAAATACCAACCTTCATTAATTATCCACTATATGTACATAATCCCCGATTCTACTACCATCTTAGTGTGTGCTCAGTTTCCCCTCACAAGAAGAAGACAGTCAACTTTCTTATGTTATCTGATTTACATAACGCTACAGCGCTCCAGCCTAAATTACTCCATCTCTGCCTGTAAGTTCTTTATAGCTTCTTTGCTACACTCTCGGCAGCTGATGGATTGCAGCTACGTAAAAAAAAGGATAAAAAGCCCAACACAAACAAATGAGTTGAGACCTTCATCTCTCACTGTCTAAAATTAGAGTTCCGTCAAAACAGAAATCCAATTTAATCACTACACTTTCTTACAAAGTCGAAAAATTTGAGGTTTTGGTAGCTTCTCTTTCTACTAATAAATAAACAGCACATTAACAATGACTAGGTTAACATGATTTTCATATTTACGATTTATCCTCTTTTACATTATGCTGCTTTGACACTTAATACTGCTGACTTAGCACGAAGAAGAGGGCAATTCCACAAGTAAACTAGATGCAGCATATTAAGTTGCTTTTTTGCATGGTACCCTAAGACGCATCGTGACAACTGACTGTAAGTGCTTGTGACAAGTTAGTAGCTTCAAACATTGCAGTACAAGGTATGAATGACCCCGCACAAGACAAGTACCCCTATTCTCAGGAAAGCTGGATTATTCTGAAAATGACCATTTCTTATCTGTTATTTTACTTGGATTCATATCTTACAGCACACAACAGCAATAGTATTAAAAATAAAACATTTTGGCACTGCTGAAGCAATTCCAATAGCCTCATCACTCATTCCCCTGTGTATTTACCCCTTCTGGCGAAAATCGGTCCTGGATTTAACAGGATCTTTATTCTTACCCTAAAATATTAATAATTACTAAACCATTAAAGGGACAGACATCTATTGACCAGCAGCGCTCGGGAACTCAACTTGAGGTATAATGTAAAGAATGTAAAAGCTAAATTGAACTCATTATTTATCACTGGACTTTGGAACGCTATTCTATTTTGTTGGAAACTTCGAAGCTCTGTTTTCTACTGCCAGAGTACTCAAAGAGAGAAAATATAGAGGAACAGGATTAATATGAGTGACTACAATAAAACTCTACAATGAATGCAAAGCCACCTTAATAGTGTCCGGGAAAACTTTGGTTAAATGCGACTGTGGCTGTAAGGGAGTTGCCTAAGAGGTGTCACTGGTTTCTGGCACTCATGCAAAGCGTTCCGAGGCATAGCCGTGATTAGTAAAGAGCTGTGGACTCACTGGGAGAGGAAACTATTAAATGAAGGCAAATTCTAGTTACCTGAGGCCAAGCGCAATCTGCTTCCTTGTTGTATTCTAAGCACTCTTGGTAAGGCAGCATTCTACGCGAGTCGGTGCAATAGGTGTGCTCATTTTCCTTCTGTAATTTACTTGACTCTCTGTAATGACTAGTTCTTTCTCTCTCTCCTGTTACGCCTACTTATTTTGGGTTGAAAGGATGATAGGCTGCGAAATTAAGATGATCCCGTTATTTTAATACAAAAAAAAAGTTGTGAGAAAGAACTGATTGTAATCTATTACAAAAGGTACTGATTTAATAACCTTCGGTTAGCTTGCCTCCAATGGAAAAAAAAAAAAAAAATGGGGCAGTTCACAAGTCTATAGTTATACGCAATCTTTGAGAAGAAGAGACTGATTGACATTTTCATTAAAGGTAAACCAGCAACAGAGAATCCCAATCGACTCCTTACTTGTGGCGGTGCCCAGTTCAAACATCAGATAACAATCACGTATCTTACGAGTTACTCTAACAAAGTCGGTTTCCTTTGTATGACGCAAAAGATCAATCATGCTCTCAGGTTGAAGAGAAACAGCTGACTCTTTCCTCCCTCCCTTCCCGACCCCAATAGAAGGCTTACCCTCGTATTTAATCAGAAAGGAATTCTTGAAGGGGGACCCCATTCATTAACAGACTTCCCAAACTCCCTTTTAACAGGGGAATCCTTGATGAATAAATTATAGGACAAACGTTACTTAAAACCAACTTAGGTTTACCCTTGCAAGCAACAGCAGACAACAAACAAAAAAGGGGTTCCCGTCCTCTCGGCAATTATATCACAGTCTCCGGACATGACGTTTCCCACTGAATACACCGAAGCTCCCGACAATGGGTTTGTTTCACTTCAGTAAACATCCCACGGTTCTAGAAAAACATTCAGTTATAAACCCATGCTCAGTTATTTACACAAAGGTGATTTCAAGTCATTATGGCGCTGGTTGGTCGAATGCGTCTACGCTACCGAATCAGCAACAACGTCAATAATATCTCCATAAAGCGAGTGAGTCTGGAGATATATTACACGTCACCCGGAGGGTTTGTGAAATAAACAATTAATCATTTATGACAGACTAAATGGAGAAGGCGGGATGAGATGGGTCGGGGTGGGGTGGAAGGTTAAACTGTGCAAGATGAAAGATGGAGCGGCGCTCAGCCATCGCCAAGTTTGTTTCTTCTCCATCGCAAAATTCCCCGAGGAAATCTTCATTAGCCTTCTCCGGCTCGGGCTCGGGCTCGGTTTCTCTTTCAGTGCAACCTCTTTGGTTCCACAATTGATGGCGAGTGAATGCAAGACTGATTCGCAAGTTGCAAGTTGCTTTCCTCTTTACTGTACTTCTGTGGCGTCGTTATTGTTGTTTAACAATGTTATATCACTGACACAAACACAGATTCTATGTACTTCCGTATTTCTTTGTCCGATGATGGATTTCATTCATGATCTTCGCCTTCCTGAGCGAGTCCGAAGAAAAAACCAGTTCTCTTTATCTTCATTATTTCTCGTAAAACTGGCGAAGCAACTAGCAAACTACCATTTATCAAATCTATTAATGGACTTTGAGCAATCATTTAACTCTTGTATTGTCATTTATATAAGGAAGAAAAAAGGGCGAATATATTATTTCTCTTAATATTATCACGCCATTTTACCCCCTTTCATTCTGAAACTATCTGGTTCCTCAGATGCTTTTAATTATTATAATTTTCTGCTTAACAGGCGAGTATATTATCATGATGGTGGAAACGCCACTGACATTAATATCTTTTGGACCTTCCTTGTCCATTATAAAAGGAAACCTTAGAAGGTTTCCTTTTTTTTTGAAAAAAACTGGCCCACTTTCGTATCCGGCAAATTTTTTTTTCTAAATTACAACGAAGCTGTTTCGAAGATTTTATATATCTTAACGTAAATGACAACGCAAGTGTTTACATTTATAAAAAAATTCCATAATGGTAATAACGAGCATAAATATCTCACGTTATTAGTATCAGTGATGTATCGAAGGACACAGACAACATGCAAATGAAGTATTTTCCATATTCAGAATGCAGCCAGGAAAACGAGTTTCCTATGTCTCTTAATATGATATTCAGCAGTTTTTAAGCTTCCCCAGAGGCATGTCTTTAAAGCCCCAGTATCATAATTTCGTCCTTTCCTGATCTCCCAATGACATTAGGATCATTTGTTTTTACATTCCTCTGTAAAAACTGCTATTATAAAATAAAGATATGACAAAGAAATTGAAATGAGCAATACAACTTCAAACCACAGCTGTAAATATTAAAATTAGGGCAAAAAATAAAAAAATCCTAGATGCAAAGCAACAAAAACGAGACTCGAAGGCGTTTGTATGGTCTCTTGTCTCCAGAGGGAAACTCGGCGGAAACTTAACTGAGAACACTTTATTTAACGTGGCATATTTCTTTCATTCTCCCTGAAAAGAATCTAATTACATTCCGGCGAGGAGCGCGCGCAAAAAGGCGTACATGCTGCCAACAACATTACCCCGCTTTATATTCAATTTAATTATGCATGAAACGCGCCTTAATTCTAACCTCTACGGGATACACTCCGCTTATTGTGTCGTCACGCGCTTATTCTTCGTTTAATAAACTAAATCAACCCAAAATTTTACGGCGCGTTGGACCTGCCCAGGATGTGGATCTCCAGAGGTCTTCTTCAAACAATGAGAACAAAATGAAAGCGTTATTCAATTATGTATTTATCAGTCACTCGCTGAGTTAGAGAGGAAGAACATGAGTCCCAAAGTTTGAGAGAGAGAGAGAGAGAGAGAGAGAGAGAGAGAGAGATGCAATGCAGTAGATTAGAGCCAAAAGCCACCTTTACAGAGAGAGAGAGAGAGAGATGCTGTAGATTACAAGCCGAGAAATACCAAACACACACACACAGAGCAGAGAGGCATTAAGATACTGTATTTAAAAAAAGCTGGGAAATGCAATACTGTGAGAGTGAAAGGCGATTAATGTTAAGTTATATAAAGCCTGGAAATACCACACAGAGAGAGACAGAGAGAGAGATAACGTGCAGGAAATTCTGAGAAGATTTTGTAATGGGTAAGTAAGCACACACACACACTATATATATATATATATATATATATATATATATATATCTCTATCTCTCTCTCTCTATCTCTCTCTCTCTCTCTCTCTCTCTCTCTATATATATATATATATATATATATATATATATATATATATATATATATATATATATCTATCTATCTATCTATCTAATCTCTCTCTCTCCTCTCTCTCTCTCTCTCTCTCTCTCTCTCTCTCTCTATCTTAATATATATATCTATCTATCTATATATATATATATATATATATATATATATATATATATATAATATATCAACACACATACATATATACTGGATATATAAAATATACTTATGTACGACGAAGCATCGTTGCTACATGCAATGGCTGAACGCTGACAGAAGCCGAAAGGAAAGATAAAAACCAGACTGCCAAGCGCTTTCGCGTTAATATTTACAAATCTTCATGGCTGGGTGACAGAAAAGTCAGTATGTTGACAGCGTCACCTATTGACAATACCTTAAGAGGAAAACCACCTAACTATTCAAAAACCTAAACTGTTTAAAATGCTGTTTTACAAAAATCTTCATATCTATAATCACCCTATGGTTATTTTCAATGTGACACGTGGGTCACATCCCTCTCATCACCACAAGAAAAATTAAAGACTGGGTGTAAATCCTGGCCGTAGAACTAAAGCCGAAATCGGTCAGGATTGATGCCCAGTCTTTGTTTACTAATTAATGGTCATAAACTATAATCTAATGTACAGACTGAAGAGTAACATTGAGACGTAAACATATTTTGTGTGTGAAAATCCAAAATGTAATCGACAACGAATGTCAAATTTTGGAAACAAAGACTATATAGAGAATTTTTTCAGGATTTCTATCTTTTTCAGTTAAACCAATTATATAACTATCAAGGAGCTATAATTTATTAAATAAAATCTAAACTTTGTCATTAAATAGCTCAGTAGTCTAGTTAAACTAATTAACAATAATAGTATCGGATTAAGTGGAGAAGACTTATCAACAAGAATAAAACAGCATACGTATAATGCAAGATGTCCAGTAGTTTGTTTGTATTCATAAATTTTTCAACTATGGGACAGGTTGGGCTAAGGCGTAGGCAATTCTATTTTGTAAGTTTGGTGAATCGTAACACAATAGAGTCCTGTTTATAAGGAAAAAGTCAATATGATAATCATTAGTTCAGGCCGATATAAATATGACGAATTGCTTGTAAACAATATTCTAAAAAGTTTAGGTTTTAAACAGTTTATTGTTTTCTTTTTTATTCACTGAAATGTGGTAACGTAGTAAACAAACTGGCGCGTCTGTCACTTAGCCATGAAATTCTGTAACTAATAATAACAAAGCGCCTGGCAGTCTTATGTTTTCACTTTTCCTTCCCGCCTTGGTAGACATAGATACAGAATATAATATATATATATATATATATATATATATATATATATATATATATATATATATGTATATGTATATATAATATAATATAGCTAAGTCCTAACGTTATATGGTACCGAGACTTGATGGCCCAGGAATTTGGTAGTGGAGGTTCTAATGACACATTTCTCAAGACAGATTAGATGTTTGGTGAGTAGGGAAAGGTGGTCTCTGACATGCTTCTGGTGAAGATGAGGATGTTGAAACAGCGCATGCAAAAGGGGGGAGGACCCAGGAATGTTGTCTATGAGCCTCTGGAACATGGTCCCTGAGTTACTGAGGCCAAAGGTACAGCAGTTATGAATATGGCGATCTGTTTCTGGGATGCTGTCTTGGTTGACTGGGACTTGGAAGTAGCTCTGCATCAGTTTGAATGTGAAGATTCTTGCCCACGGAGAGTGGAGGTGAAGTCTGTCACGTTGGAGAAAGGAAAGTGGTCAGGCTCTGCTTGTAGGATGAATTACCTTTAATCTCCGCAAGGGCACCAGGATCCATTTGTTTTCTTCATTATATGGAGTGCTTTCTGGCAAAAACACATGCGTTCCATTTCTTTGAAGGCTTTTTTAATGGCATTAAGTCTTTCCAAGGGAACATGGCAAGGTTTCACATTGATGTGGCGGGGGGTATGCCTGTTGCTTTTATGTGGTGATATATGCCATATTTTGCTGGGATCCCCAGGGCCTACTTGAGTTATGGCTTCAAAACATCTGGAAATTACTGCATAAGGTGTGGAGGCCAGTGGGACCAACCGAGAAAATAGGCAGATATTTGGGGCCAGTGGTGAGTGGTATCGTCTAGAAGGAAGCTAGGTCTAAAAAGCTGCGATAAACATCTACATTCAGGCTGGAGTATCTCAGGGAGTTGGTGTAGAGCTAGGGCATTTGGATGTCAGTGACAATGAACTCAAATTAGTATTTATTTCATAGTAGATGGAGGATGAGGATTCAGTGGCTGTATGGTGGTATGTAGTTGCCAGGGACCTGCATCTGTTTTCTGTTAATTTGGAGAGGATCAACTAGAAGGTACCTGTGCTTATCAGAAACTTCCTGCCGGAGGCGCAGTCAACTATGTAGAGCCTCGTTGTGCAGGGACCTGTTTGGGTTGTGGGGAGCCACTACTATTTTCTTGAGTAGCTACCGAATTCTTTTTTATCCAGTTGGCAACTTTCCAAACCTGCAACAGTGCACACACATGACGGCTGGGTAGGGGGTACCCTTTCTGTAGGGCCTATAAAAGTGCTTCTCCATGGCATGATTTGGTTTTTGTTGTCTTGGTCTTGACTGTCCTTGGCATGACAGATGCTATGGGCAATATGTTGCGAGGCTTATGAGGCCTCCAGCAATTCATCCACCTTCTTCTGAGAAAGCCCCCCGTGATCGAAAAAGTAGTCTTAATATGCCTATTATTACTGATTAACTGCAAGGAATAAAATTCAAATATAATAACAGCGCCAGTGACAAGCAGGTCTGAGAACTAAACTGAACCATGGAAAACCTCGCAGAAAATACAAAACAAATCAAGACTAACTGTAATTTCACTCTGGTCCTCATCCAAATATTTTAATTTCTTTCATATTCTACTAGATCTGTGACTATACACGCACACACACAATATGTATGTATACACACACACACACATATATATATATATAGTATATATATATACACACACATACGAGTAGTACAATTTAATCACGGGAATAACGAAGAGATATAAAATACAGAGTATATGACCATAGGAGAGATGAAATAACTGAGATCAAGATCTTTCGCATTCTAAGACTGTTTCATCTACTTCTGTGGCTTCATTATATATATATATATATATATATATATATATATATATATATATATATATGTATATATATATATATATATATATATATATATATATAATATATATATATATATATATATATATATATATATATATTTTTATAATGAGACAGAATGGATACATTCATTCACTTACAAAACAAGTGAATAAACAGATAGATAATTCACAAAAATATGATGAGTGTAAATGCATTGAAGGTATGTATACATACAAAGAGAGAGAGAGAGAGAGAGAGAGAGGAGAATTCAATTCAACACACACAAACATAAATGCTTTGTTAGACAGCAACAGCGAATGAATTACGTGGAATGTAGATGATCAATTTTTTCCGTGAACGTATGTTGCAAAAATGGCCGCGCCCGCCCGCAAGAGGTGAGTTACAGCAAACGAAGCCGTGGGATGCAAAGGAGAGAGAGAATCTATCGAAAGCAACGCAGAGAGCCTCCCTCCCTCCCTTCCAGCACCAGACCTTTGCCATACCGCTGCCTTGCACTTCCCGCAGAATTGCATTCGCGGCGTTACAGCCCGTCACCATTTGGGTGTCAGAGGACCATATAGCTAAGTTAATGGCCGAGATTTATGAAGCGTCCGTTAATAGTTTACCCGCCACCGCTGTCAATGGCACGGCCTTAAAACCCATTAATAGCGGGGGCCGTTCCCTTCATTCTCTCCATAGGATTGGTGAGTGGCATCCAGCAGGATATCTAGGCATGAGAGGGAGAAGCACCGTGGGTATTATTCCTGCCGTTATTATTAATTCCAGGGTAAATGTTGGAGCAGGGAAACTCGAGGGGACCGCGCGATGGTCAAGGGAATTGTTTCGTTGAAAAACAGCGTACCGGCGAAGCAAAATCGTTATTCGCCTTTGGTCGTCTGCTCGACAGCATTTGATACGCAGCTGAAAGTCATCGAGGAAAAGCACACGTCAAGTTTTCTGTGCCTCTGAGGCTGAAAGCAAAGGCGTGTCTAGGAAAGCGATTTCCCGCTGAGGACTGAAGGCCTTTGCCGTTTATACAAAAAGATATGCAATCATTATTTCCTCTCCAACACTGGTCTTTCATATGAGCCGAGAAAAAGCACGAGTCTCCGATGGGGGTAGGGAGCAAATTTGTGAAATTTACTGGATCTTATTAATACATCGCGTGTCTTTAGTATTAAACTACAATGCATCGGAGGGATATGATGTACTATTTCTAACCCTCTGTACCAGCTATTGTTCATCCCCTCGCAAGGACATCTGTTGCTCGTCTAATATTCATGAGGCACGAATTTGTCCTGAGGTTCTCATCATTTATTTAATAACAAACGAGTGTCGAAAACTGATTCTGGAAAAAAAGTTCTTACTAGTCAATTTTGCTCCTGTTTCCATTACTAATATGAAACCACCTTAAGAATTTCTCTGACTAAACCCAAATAAAAGAATAAAGCCAACTGTAAACAGCCGCAGTTATCGTTATGGAATAGCAGAATAATAAAAGACGTTCTGATTTGATTATAATATTCAACGTTAGTGCTCTGAAGAAGAAAATGAATGACTGTCCCTTGAAAATCAGAGGTGCGCTGTGCACCATATAAATAGCAAATGTTGTCAAGAAATTCAAGCGTACGGAATAGTTCGTTTCCCTTATGTACACAAATACCAAAAGAATGGCAAATCAAAATGTCTTAAAAAATAATACTTAATTTCTTATTTTGAGGACCACCGAACTGCAAAGCGATTCAGCATAATTATATCACTGAAAAAATATTCAATAACACTTATAAACAACAAATAATGACCAAGTTTTATTCTTTCTTCCTTTTGTCAAGAGATCTTGAAAAAGGACGTCCGCAGCGGAAGGACTGACTCTTACGGCAAAAACAGATAAGAATAAAATATGAGCGCGTTGGATATCGCTGAACAATTTCCTATTAATTTCACTGAGGTCATAGATCATAGTAAAAGTCGCAAGGATACTTGGAGCAGAGCCTCAAATTCATATGTACTTGTTTTTTCCAAGCGCCGTTGGCGAACGAAATGAATTCAAGTCGGAATTAATAGGATAGGAATAAATTTGTCGTCTCTCTCCTCGGCAAAAACCGAATAGATGATAAGTTACGAAAGGATGAAGTCAAGTGACCGAAATCCTCGTTCACAAAGCTCCCTTCCTCACTATCTCCGAAAAAAGGAGAAAAATGGGAGAAGGAAAAGAGAAAAGCACAAAAGGAATGTCATCGTCGTCATCAAATAGAATGACGGATTACGGCGACTCGAATAATAAATCAAAGTAGGAAATTCACAAACAACCTTGGATGTGACAGACGATACCAGATTAAAAGAGAGAGAGAGAAGAGAGAGCAAAGTAGATATAAAAGTATATATTTTATCGTCGTTGGTATACTGGCAACACAAATAGTATTCTGACATCAATTTTACTCCTAAAAAAGAAACAGACACAAGAGTGCAAATTATAAGCCTCACGTTAGGAAGAGACTGACTACTGATTTGTTTACGTAATCTGGCGTTAAAGACAAACTGCCTATCAGAAAACAAAAACTAGTCGATGAAGAATATTAGATTTTATAAATTCACAGATCTTAAAACACGAACAGAAGTTCTAACGTCTCAGAGCACTGAAGGTTTGTCGTCATATTTATTTATACGCTGTAAAAATACAATGACAAATATCCAAAATTTATTTCCCAGCAATGGTATTCTTATGTCTAATATCAATAGACTCAGAAACATTTTGTTTGCAGAAGGTCCTCCAAAAGTTGAAGTTTCTGAGTGATGTAGTTCTAGTAGTTCCAGTGTGACGCAAAATAATAACTGATTTGGGATTCTTATCTACCTCTATTGTAATGGCATTTATTTTACAAATTCACACATTCCATGACCTATTGGCAGGAAGAATCCTGTAACATTCATCATTTATAATAGTTGGGCTAAAATTGAACAACTTCAGACATAGATAGGGTAGTTAGCCCCACCAAAGTCTAAAATCAAAATGATATACTAACATGGTATGGAACCTTATAATTTTGCAATCATAATTAGTTAACGTCCAAAATGATTATAGCTCTGAGCACAAGAAGTATTAAAATATGAACAAACTGTTAATCATCAGGTTGTCGCTGTTTCAAATGAAAACACTACTGCAAATGTCCTTTGACAAAATAAAGAACTTGCAGTTACCGCATACATCCATAATGGTCCGTGTCCCTCTGCACAAGTATTCCTACTAAACAAAGGACAAAAGATTTTGCTGTAGCACAGAAAGCTGACAAATCACAAAGGTAAAATGACATGATAATAAAGCCAAAACTGAATTTTAGCACGTAGACATGAACAAACTTATAATAAAAATCTTTTCAGCCTGGAGACTGACCTGACCCATGTGCCGTTTATGACTGAAGTCCATAATGCCAAGGCAGGAAAGTTATCAGAAATAAAAAATGCAACTAAATCTATTAAAAGCCCATTTGGTGCAGGTTATAAACCTAACAAATTAAATAATTCTAAAACAGACTTATATCTTTTATCTAACTACCAGTATTAACACAAAAATGGACATTTTACAGCAAAAGTTTGCTTGAACAGCATATTTCACAAGTTTGGAAATAATTTTTAACTGAAAAATCATTCATAAAGAACGTAACGGGATACGAGATAACTACAATTTGCAAATACAAATTACCTAAAAACAAGGCAGTCAACTGTTATTTGTAAACACTCTATCTCATATCTAATAAAAAACCACATGGAAAAATATCAAAAGAATATTCTCGATGCCTTTGCCACAAATGTAAATAAGGTTGTCTTCTTATAAGAGTTAGAGACACGATTTTCTGGCATTAACAAACGGGCACCATCTTCTTTGTATATGTTCATTCATCTCCTAACATGTTCTAAATGTAATTTAGATTTTGTGGGATCCATTGTTAAATATCTCAAAAATGAGCAAAGCAGTATCGATGCTGGTACTCTGCAGCACTCTTTAAGACTATTATTCGTGCTACCGAAAATACTGTTTACCTTTGAAATTGAAACACTTGGAAATGTCCACTTTAGCCAAGTCTAGGAAGTCTGAAAATAATAGAGATTACCTTTTGTAAATAAAAAAAGTAAGTTTCGTTTCCTTCAAACATTTCTCTTGTCCATATACTTTCGTTGTAATTTTCCAAGTTGTTAAGTGTTGTTTTAATAAATTAATACTCTAATGTTTCACGTTTGCTTTTTGAATTCCTATTTGTTTTAACGTAAGTTCTGTTACTGTTTATATTATATATATATATATGTATATATATATATATATATATATATATATATATATATATATATATATATATATATATATATATATATATATATATATTTATATTTCATTTAACTCACGATAACATATAAGGTTTTTTGGGACAATATTTTGTTATCTGATTTTTATTTTACTTTGGCAATCGATGACACGTACAGGATTCATCAATACAACTGCTGTAAATCAATTACGTACTTCAACAAAAAAGCAGCAATAATAACTAGAGCACATTTCAGAATTCTTACGGATATTTACACCGATGGGAAATGATGGAAGGTCTCTTGCTTTTTCCTACCACTGAAATATTGTTAATAATTGAATTATTGGACGGACGGAAAGCCACTGATACTGGTGCACTGAACTTAGTTCGACGTGCAGCGAAAAACTGAAAGTCCTCCAATTAGTGGAATTTTCTGAATCGGAGGAAAAAGTGGATTTTTCGTTTTTACTCAGGACGCAGGGGCGGGAGTTACCGCTGCAACACCTATTGCGCTGCCAATTTTAAAGATCACCTACAAACTGTTGAAATTTTTCAACGTCAAATTCATGATATCAAAAAAAGAACTTGAAAATATTATTCCACACCGAGCATGGAGTTATCACAATAATGATGATGACGTCATCAAATTAAACGCAGGTACCAGCATCATCAAAGGGAAAATCAGACTCATTTCTCCGTGACGAGAGGATGGATGGCAACAAGGAAGCTGAATCCCCTTTCACTGACCTACAACCCCCCAGGCGGGGGAACCATCACGACTTTCGTCATGGATCGAGAGAGGGAGAGAAACCTTGGAAGGAATTATTGGCGATTATTTTGCAATAGGCGAAGAGGCCCAAAAGCCATTATGAGGAACGAATTTTGTAATTCGTGTAATGTTCGGCATGTTTACAACCAACCATGATGGCGCAATCGTTGATTTCTGTTGATGGCGAAAGCTAAGGAGCAGTTGGCGCAGAGGGTAATTTTCTCTTTAGGCTCCTACAACGTCGTTCATTTACGTAAATGAGAAAAAACTGGATCTATTATTGTATGTTATTTCACTAGGATTATTCGGATTAAACTTTAACCAATCAGTGATGAAATTATTTTGAAAACAGTTTAATAAGTTAATATACAAAAACGAAAAAAATTAAACAGGATACTCATCTTACACAAATATATTTACAAACATAAAACATAAAATGCTTGAATATTTATCATTATTCACATTATGCACATCTGAAATGTGTAGCCATTCGTTGAAGCTAAGATCTACAAACTTTCAAGGTTATTAGATGAAGGCTCCCTAAATGGAAAAAGAAATCTGAGAATGGGTGTGAACTTGCTGCGCGAATCTTTCTGGGTCTCACTCAATTTCTTTCTGACCAAGTCCCGCCTCTCGTAGGATGCGTCTACTCAGGATACATGCCTTTGGGGATCACACGCCTTCCCATCCCATAAATACGATAGACCACTGCAATCATAGGCGTCCATTCTTACAAGGCTGTAAGATAACCATCTTATGTGCAGACCACACCCGATGATTTCCTTAATAATACTACCCCTTCTGTAAAATAGTCATTCGCGTTTGACGACGATTGCGCACAAGAGGGTTTTTTCTTCTATTGTTGGTATTGGCGATTCTCCTCTATAATTTCCTAAATGCTGAAATAACATGAGAGGCTTCTTGTTACCTCGCATGTCTCATTTCACCATCAGAGAATCACAACTGTAAGCTGTATTTTTTAGAGATAAAACAATGGATTAATGACGTCCCGCTTGCCAAGCCTACACCCACATCTTGAAGTAGAAATGCTTGTAAAGTTTATATTATTTACGACTTGTGCCCAATTCATCCAACCTGTTGTACCTTCCATCCCGCCAAAGCCACGGACAGTTGTTGCAGTTCTCACGATCTTTCCATTTAATACGCTTTCTCCACTCTACGTCTCCCTCCTCCTCTCACCCCCCCTCCCGATCAGCTACCCAACTTTACCCGGAGGGGCTATTGCGCATGCAGCCACTTTCTTCTCCGTACATGAAGTCGATTAGCAAGTTACATTGGAGTTCAATAACATAGCTTTAGAAATTAACCATCGAATGATCTGCTAAGTTTTCGTCTTACTTAAAAGTGCCTTGCAAAGTACATTAATTATAAAATCTACGATACATGAATGAAATTCAAGTAGGAGTCCACTACAATCACTTTTATTCTAATACACAAAAGACAGACAAAAAGAGCGCGCTATTAAAGTATGGTACCTTGAAATTTACCTTTATCTATAAGAAACGTAAGACCTTGTCTTACGAGCGCTGGAAATCGTATATACTTGGCACGACTCTCAGTATTGTAAAATTCATTATGCTTACGAACGAAAAATTGCTATGAATATCGCACCTAACAACAATTTACTTGAATGTTAACATATCTTGATTTACGTCCTCTGAAATGTAAAGGCTTCATTCTTTTTCGATAACCTTTGATTATATCCATTCGTTGCAAGTCGATGTCTGGGGTTTGATGTAATGTGGGCATTTCATATAATTAAGGTCTAAGCTATGTACTTTTTGTATATTAATTGTATGATCATGACTTTTGCATATATAAATCTAAGCCAAGTTCTACTTATTGCCTCCAATGAAGCCAAGCAAAAACATACGAGCTTGCACATACACAACTTTTAATGCTGGAAATAAATTCAGTACGTTGTAAAGTAATTGTAACCAAAGCTTACATTAAAGAAGTGATGAGATTAAACAGGGGAGATACGAGATGCTGTTGTCTTTGCTTACTTATGAGAAGCCAACAATGAAATATCATTTCCTGTCTGGGTGTTACACGTGCGTGTGTGTTAACAAACGCACAGTACAGATATTTGCAAGATAAGCTCACAAAGATACAATCTAATTAAAAGTCTAAAGCTTGTAATTGAATGTATATGAAATTAAATGCAGACATTTATATTATTATATATATATATATATACACACATATATATATATATATTATATATATATATATATATATATATATATATATATATATATATATATATATATATATATATATATATATATATATATATATATATAAGCGTGCGTCTGTGTATCACTTGCACAACTGTAAAGTGGATTCATACAGAGAATATCAGGACCTCATTTAAATACGATCGTATCTAATTGAGATTTTTATTCACAAAGGACTTTCAAGGACTAATCTCTCCCCTATCTTCTGGTATCCGTAAAATGCATTTTATGATTACCAGATGATGGGGACATATTAGTCCTTGAAAGCTTGTAACTTTTGTGAATAAAATCTCTGTTAGACACCATCCAGTTTAAATGAGGTTCTGTTATAACACGTTTTTACGAGGCATAATTTTTTTTCAATTGGTGAATCTTGCATGTATATACCTGTATATACCTTTAAATATTGCTCTAAAATACTGATACCTATGGTATAAATTCAGTTAAATCTCGTTAATTTCCTGCTCATAGACGAAGGACTTTTGCCTCTGAGCAGTTTTAATGATTTATATAATTACAGTGATGATTTCATCCTATAATAAAAATTCCCTATGCAGAATACTTTCATCTTTTTGTTTTCGCACACTATGCAAACAATTCTCTATGAAAATTTCTATAATGAAAGCATATTGTTGGTGTCTGGAATCTTGCTAAGCGAAAAACAAGGTTGCTTCAGTTGCTGTATTCAAGAGACTAGTGTTCATATTTCATTTGGTTGATAAAAAGTTCAATCTAGAAAAAATCAAAACACTTCCTAGATAACCTGGTGAAATTGAAAAGGACTTGGTTACCTGTACTCCCTCCCTTCTTGATGAAGAAGAAGCTTAGGATTTAAATGCCAAATGTTGCGATCAAGATAAACCTAAAATTCGACGTGAAGCGCAATACTACTTGAGTTATGTGGCGTCACCAAAGAAAAGAGAAATTTTACAAATGAAGACTAGTGCCGTTCATTTCAAGACAAGTTTTTCCACCACAATCTCTGACCGGAATATATCTTAACTAGTGGTATCAGCAACATCACCACTGAACAGCAACAAAAATGTTCACTGAACAGAGACAAAAATGTTCTTATCTCATTGTAAGCAATTCTTTATTTTGCTTATCTTCCTTGGTATCACTTCGAGGTACATTATTTTCATCTCCCCCTTCATCTCAGACGTCCGCTGACAGGAAGAATATATCAAAACAGCCCGTGCAATAGACTTTACCTTCGAAATTCGGCTGTGCCTAAAAAACTCCACCTGTATCCACTGCAAAACTCACTTACGATTAGTACTGGGGATATGTCACTCCTGTTTATTGTACAGTACAACTCTCTCGCGAGTCGTATCGTCTGTCATCAGTATCTACTACTCTCACGGGCAAGTTCGTTTCCGTTACCATTGGAGATATCATCAATATTTCTCTCTCTCTCTCTCTCTCTCTCTCTCTCTCTCTCTCTCTCTCACACACACACACACAAGTAGATTCATTTACTTGATTTGGTCTACCGAATTTAATTGGACTTCCTGGAAAACGGATTATTAATCAATTTTGGCTATAACAATTGCTCTTGTTACTACACGAGCCAAATATCGTTTGAAACTAAATATATAATGTAAAGATCACAATAATAACGCAATACACAAGTACATGAACATGGTCTTTGAAAGCAGTTCTTTCTCTCTCTCTCTCTCTCTCTCTCTCTCTCTCTCTCTCTCTCTATGTCTGTCTGTCTGTCTGTCTCTGTCTCTCTCTCTGTGCCTATGTCTGTTTCTCTCTCTCTCTCTCCTTTCACCTTCATCGCCATCACGATCTTGAGTGATAACTCATGCTTACCTGAACGCTTAGGCGTGCACATTTCTACACTAGACATGGGACTGAACTATGAGAGAGAGAGAGAGAGAGAGAGAGAGAGAGAGAGAGAGAGAGAGAGAGAGAGAGAGAGAGAGAGAGAGTGGAAATCCCTGTTATATCTAACTTTGCATCATATGCTTTACGGTACATTAGGTTCCCAAATGCTTTTGCATCTCTAGCCAGTCATACGAGTATCGAACACTTACATCAATTATATTCAGCCCTTTCACGCACCATTACATGGGGGCATGGAGAGAGAGAGAGAGAGAGAGAGAGAGAGAGAGAGAGAGAGAGAGAGAGAGAGAGAGAGAGGTGCGTTGGATTTTAGATATTGGTTTTACATCTGGCGATAGCATCTGATTTATGAAAGGACTGAGAGAGTGGATGAACAGTCGAGAGGTAATCATACACTCTTATCAGATCGTCATTATACTGAACCGAAAACCCTAAGACGAAAAAATTTTAAATTGTTGGATAAATGATTTCTAAATGCTCGTGTAAAAAAAAATAAACATGTGAGCCCACGCACACACATAAACTATCAAATGTGAGTACACGCCTACACATACATACATACGTACATTATATACTTTGTATACACATATATACACACATATATATACATATACATATAAATGTATATATATACATTTATATGTATATATATATGTGTGTATATATATATATATAACATATTAATATTAGTTGAGAAAAAGAATCTAGCTGAATGGAAAAATCACTGAAATAAACGCTTCCCTTGAGTAAAAAAATCACTAAAAATGTTGTAGGTTTAAAAGTTGTAAATAATTCCAATTTTGTGGTTGTTTGGTTTCATTGCAGCATTTAATTTCCTCTTGATTCTGATTATTCAAATTTCAGTCACATTTAAGCTAGGTATTACTTAGGTGTTTTCCGTAGAGAATTTTGTATTATTTCAAGTGCAGCTATATCAAACGACAGAACCACAATCCATCTAATTAGGTGCTTTGAAACAGCAAGACTGACGTACTGAAAAGAAAGTGGCAAAGGAGGATCTTCAGTGAAATTTTGGTTTCTATATCAACGATGGTTTAAGAATGTAATATGTACATAATAGGGTTTTGGATGCACGTTTTATGCCATATGCATTATATTTATTATGTACAGTAATCTTTTATAGACATTTGCTTCAAGCGAATCTTCGAAATGAAAGTAGAACCGATATAGTAATTCCACAAACAAAAAGTTATCCATGAATGTCAACTGGGGCATAGGACTGTTGAAGTCCCAATAAACAGTGAAGACCCCTGGCACTTCGTTTACCAAGTTATTGCTTGACAACAGGAGTGGGAGTACTTTAATTTAATCTGCCTACGCAGTGGCTTCAATATTGCTTCTAAAATCAGCATGTTTTGGACCAGGGATTTTCAAGTTTCATTTGAAAGAATAAAATTGAAACAAGTTTCGGAGCACCAATATTAATCGGAGTGTGGATCCGGATTTGCCACTGCTTCTGATCTACGGGTATATCAAGGTTATATTGATGCACCAGCAATTATAATTATTTAATTTAATCAAGATTTTTATTGAACTTTTGGCAAATTTCTTCGCACAATTTACGGCTATATTAGTTCTTCGCCTCTTACATACGTTGAAACGACGACAACTGATCCCGATGTTCCCAAGAATGTCAGCTTTGACCCTGGATGTGGTAACATTCCACATCACGTCAAAAACTGAAGGCTGAGATTTAAGTGTATGAATGGGTAATCTCTACACGAAATTTAAAAATCAATGGGTTAGGTTACATTTAACCCATGAAGAACTTCTTAACTTTAATGATATAAAACAGAAAGACAGTTTGTGAAAAATCATGAGGGCGTTAGTTTTGTTCTGTTCAGTGATCCAACTCTTTTTGCTGTCGTTTGCTTGTTATTCAGAGAACAACGGAATGACTTCGTTGATGTATATATATGTTATATATATATATATATATATATATATATATATATATATATATATATATATATATATATATATATATATATATATATATATATATATATATACCCTTGAAGTAATTTTTCTCACTTCCTCGTTGATGTATATATATATATATATATATATATATATATATATATATATATATATATATATATATATTTGTATGTAAAACATACGCCTTTTTCCTTGCAATTAATTTTTTTTTTTTTGGGTACTGCTTTCTGGTTTCTCAGCAAGTCCCTGAGGGTGTGGTTGCTTGGCCCTCATGTTTTTCTTGACCCCAACAAACACTGGTGCTCATTTACAGCAGGGTGGACTGGTGGGCGGTAGAGTAAAAGCAATCCATGGGTCTAATAAACGTGAACCAGGCACAGCACCAATCAGCTACAGCACCCACGTTCACATATGATTTTTGAATCATGGATAAATCCCCTGTGCAAAAAATGTCTAAAACATTAAGGTCATGGTGTCTCAGTGGGATTGTTGGCAACTCGCACTTCATGGTCCTGAGTTCAAGGCTATCTCTCTCGAACCGTGAAAAGTTTTCTCTGGCAAACGAAATCACTGTGCCCGCGAAATAGGGATGATGTTTTAGGGGCAAGCATAGGCTGAAACATCACCTCCAGGTCTAGCTTGGGTGAAGAGGGGGCTCGGGCACTCTTTTAACTTGCTCACACTCTCACTTTATGACCATTGAGACCCCTCTATCCATCCCTTTCTATATCTTCCTCTACTCCTTTCTCACTACCTTCAATTTGTTTACTCTTTTCGGCAACCTAGCACCCTTCATTCTTTCCACAATACTAAACCATCTAGCAAAACTACGATCAATCCTCTCACCTATGCTGACCCTTGTACCACTCCTATGTCTCTTTCATTTCTCACCTTTTCACTCTTATACCTCTGGTACTATTAAATGCAATCAATCTCTACAGCTTCTACCTTTCTTTCATGTACGTTAAACGTCCATGCATCACTTCCATAGAGAAGTGCTGGCTCTCCAGTCTTTTGCACACATCATCCCCTACCTTCCTCCTTCCATATTATGTTTTTATCCTACATCATCCTTTTACCCCTTATAACATCATGTTCATTCTTAAACCTTCATCGCTCATATGTTAATTCGTTGGTAATTTAACATTCCCCATTGCAAATAGGATATATCATAGCAAAATACTCTATATTAAAGTTATAAAGTGATCAGTAATACTTAACACAATAACGAATGTTTAAATCACTTTCTTATGCAAGAAAGGAAAGAAAACTAAATAGGGTTACTTTAAAAGCAAGAACTGGAATGTTCATATACATACATACACGCACACATATACGTACATACATACATACATATATATACACACATATATATATATATATATATATATATATATATATATATATATATATATATATATATATATATATATATATATATATATGTGTATATCATACAAATGGACAAAAGCAGTGAATATGGTAATCCCAGAACAGGCGCTTAAATTTCCGTTAATTCTCACAGTAATAACGCAACTAAAGATGCAAAGATCTGCATAAATGTTAAATGTCATGCTCTTTCTCCTTCTAAGGTGCAAAAGGGCAAGGAGAAGAGAGAGCAATAGAAAAAGTCTCCTGGGTGATGATTTTAGTTACACTTCTCCAGGCAAGGGGTTGCCAGGAATTAACCGAGTCGTGACTTAAAAATGCCATCAACAGACAACGAGAGAAACAGACAGACAGACAGAGACAGGCGAAGAGAGAGAGAGAGAGAGAGAGAGAGAGAGAGAGAGAGAGAGAGAGAGAGAGAGAGGATGGTTGCGATAAGTAGAGAGATATGAAATCAAGAGGACGGTGTGGTAAATGAAGGAGGTGCACGCAAAAGCGTATTAAAACGAATGGCGGCTCATCAAGAAGAGGTCATCAGCTACTGGCCTCCTCCCCCTGCCCACATACCCATCTGCTTCACTCAGGTGAAAGTTGTCAACATCAGCGCCTGGGCATAGGAGGGGTGTGGGTGGTAGAAGTGGGCTGTTCTAATGGAGGGGGAGAAGAAGGAAGTGTCGTAAAGGGTCTGAGAAAATCTAGTGATGCAACGAGGCCCATGGGTAGTTACGGCCAACAGATGGCGATGGAGAAGGTGACTGAGACGTGACGTCGCCCATCATCATTAGTGGCACAGACATTAGTGCCACTTTAATGCAACTAAAAAAATAATCGTACTGCGAAGCGACCTGTAGCTGAACGATTTCACGGTATAATTACTCATCACCTTTGTCAATAAAACGGTCAAAAATTGTCACCATGTGTCAAGGGAAAAGAAAGCTGACCGGAGAGAGAGAGAGAGAGAGAGAGAGAGAGAGAGAGAGAGAGAGAGAGAGAGAGAGAGAGAGAGAGAATCCAGCGATGACATAGAGCAACTAATTACGAGCGACAGAAGTAAAAGCAACCTGCCCTGTGGACATGAAAGTCATGCTCAAGGCACATGCAATCAGATTTTTTATGAAGGCTTTCTTGATGCCAGTTTCATTTAAACTAATAACAGAAAACTCAAATGGCTCTTTTCCAAATTTATCTTACTGTCACTAAAACAAGGATTGAAAAATGAATCAGTGCACACCAAAACGAGGACAGTATAAATAGGAAAACGAATTAAGCAGGCCGAAGTCACTGCTGAAGTTCTTTCATTCCGCAAGGAAACAGTTACGATAAGAAGGTAAAAAAAGTCAGAAAAAGTCTTTCTAAATCTAAATCGTCGCTGTCTGGCCGTTAAGACTGACTTATAAAGAGAGAAGAGAAAACACTGAAGTGAATTGACCTAGCCATCGCTAGGAAGGTTAGGGATTGCTTCAACGAATTCGATGTTACCTGCCACAGCTCAAATAACGGGAAGCAATTTCGTTTACGTGAAAAAAGATTAAAAAATTAAAGGCCGAGTTAAGTATAAATTAACCAGCGGAAGGAAATTATATAAATGATACTGACTTACTACGCTCGTTAGCAAGACTAAGTTATTTACTTAAGTTCATTTGAATATATATACAGTTTAGCGGATCATTTCACTTTTTCTTCACTGACATGTTTTAATTTATCCTTCAACTTTTACTGACAATATGAATAACATTCTCAACAAAATAGGGAAATAATTCATTTTAATTTTACTCACGTTTTCAAAATCTCTAGCACCCAGATTTTTACAAATCTGAAAGAAAAGAAATCGACAAACCAAACAGAAAATGGGAAAAGATCGATTTGCGAAAAGTATTTAAATGAAACAGGAATGGGTTTTTAAGATATTTCCTTTAAGCTCAGCTTACTATGAAATTTCAGAAATCATATTCCGTGTTCGGGTATTACTACTGATTGCTAGCAAGCTAACAGACTTTCAGACGATGGGTGCAAGACTCTCTTCGTTAACTAATAAGTTTGTTAATTTTTCCTTATCAAAGGTATTGAAAAAAAGATTTGAGAAATTAGTACAATCTCCTCCTTGACTAAGGTATGCCTGTCTATAAATAATCAGGGGTACAGATAAATAGTTCGCACACATTTAGGGAGAGACTACCCCCAGCAAAGACTTTATTGTTAAATTTAGCAACCACATGTCTCTCCGGTGAGTAAATTTAATGCGAGTTTACAGCCTACAAACAGATGGTCACGCAAGATGTAGCTATGCATGTCTGGCTTCAGATATGTATTCAAAGCATAAGGAAACAAAATATCCCTCAACATTTGGTTCTTGTTCATAAATTTTGTACAGTTTTCTACATTTTTATCCCTGTCCATTTCATCTCTACTAAATTTAATGATCTTGCGGTTACTGAATGCAGAAAGAATAACTCTTGATAATGAATTATGTTGAAAAAATAATATAAGTATTGCTCTTTATTCTTACATATATCGACGCATGAATTTACAGGTATGGAAGAAAACTGGTTCCTCCGCTGGTTATTGGCATCTCTATAGACAGGGCTACGGACATTCATATAAAAAATAAACACATAAGAAATGGCTGCGGCATTCATATAATAAATAAACCCATGAGAAATTGAGTCGCACCATTTCTAATGGTCTGAGAAGTGAAACAACAACAAATAATGAAAATCCTATCTGATGTTTAATATCCTTTTTCTAGGGTTTCAATGTCTGGGTAAAATTCCAGGACAGAAACCCAGGCTATTTGGAACTGGCATCAATCTCCCTCGGAACTTCGGGCATTGTCACTGATAAATGGCTGAACGGGGAGTAACTTGCATACACAAACACACACACACACACACACACACACACACACACACACACATACATATATATATATATATATATATATATATATATATATATATATATATATCTTTTTCAGTGTACCCTACCTATAAAATATATTTATAACCTCAGTTATCTTCATTGAAGAAAACAAGATGAATTTTAGGAAGAAAAACTTCTTATTAAGTTCATCAAGGACAGTTATTTCTTGAGCAGAATCTCTATTTTCCCCGCTGGTGGTTTCTAAGTAGCTATGACCCTACCTTACTTCCCAAAACATTACAAAACTCTCGATCATATATTTTTTGAATAAAATGCACACAACACGACCAGGTTAATTAAAGACAACTCACTGATGATACTAACCAGTGCTTCAAACGATCATCCAATATTTGCCAAAGATTCGTGTTCCACGTATGGTCGTTGACTTCTTTACAATCTGTACGTGATATGTTTGCAATAAGCTGTCGACGTACGTTTATGACATGTTTTACTGCATTATGGACGGACCCTAATGATACGACTTTCAACACGTGCGTCAATACACAGTGGTTACTATAGAAATAATACTCAACCGAAAATATATTGGTATTCTCATTGGCTTGTGATAAACTTTGCATACAGACAAGGAAGCTGTTTAAGCAAGTAAACAAGAGACAAAGAAACGTGTATAGCAGCATTAGATAAAAAAAGATGCAACATGAATTATGAGAAACCGAAGATGAAATGAGTCTCCTTGGCATATTGCACAAGCATGATGCATAAATGAAAGCCACTGTCTCAACAAAGTATTTCACGCAAGACTTTAGGTAGCTCATTCTTGGAGGAAAAAAATAAAATACATAAGGAGAAATGAGTTTAGTTCTAATCCGGAAGGCGGGGATTTTCCTAGCCTCTTGAAAGAACGGAGATTAGAGGATTCGAGGGAGTAAGAAGACTGCAAAGAATTGCACACTGCAAATGCATGGTACAGGAGGTCACCGGAACGAGCAATATGGGAACTACTATTGTTCTCTGCGAACAACTGTAAATTTGGGGAGTGGTGAAATGGCAGTGTCATGTACCCGTCTGAGAAGATGGCCACTGCTTTGGCTAAACGAAAAGTGAGAGTGCAAAGCCACAACACGCAACAAGCGCAAGATGATCGAGAGAACTGAGGTAAGGGTCGCAGATCAGCGGATTGTCAGGACGTGAAACAAAAAATTATGCACTGAAAATATAAAAGCAATATTTAAACAGAAACTAATAATGCTTCAGTATGTATAAGGGAACACTCTATATAGGAATAGTCATTAAATTTTATAGGCAAATAAAGAAATTCAAATTAAATAATCACTCCGGAATTTGTTTGAAGCAACTGTAAAATCGGAGGAGAAATTTGATAGTGAGTGCACACAGCAGCAGAATAAATAGTGGGGTGCTACAAGGGAATGTTATTTCACCTTTGCCGTTTGCCTTCTCATAGTTTATAAGAAAAAGTTAGTCGGAAACGGAAGAAGCGGTTTAGAATGGAGTAACGATAGATACTTCTGAATTGAAGTATGCATATGATGCCATTTTAGTGATCAAAACCAAGAGATTTACAAAGCTTGTCTAATAGAATGCATCATACATTTACAGAGATGTGTTTCAAAAGAACCCTAAGAAAAACAAAAGGAATGAGTACAGAGTATGCACAGAGAGATGAAATAACATCAGATAAAGGATTAATAAAGTCAACTTTTTCAAATGGGGGGCTAAATAAGATTTGGAAATCAAACACACTGAAACTGCATATAAAATTAAGAATATACTTATGTCCAGTACAGTCTGTATTGCTTTACGGACATGAGAGTGAAATATATCTAAAAGATCTTATCTACTTGAGAATATCAGTACACTAAGGGAAATTACGGGGGGTTCAGTTTGTAAATGAGATAATAATGAAATTGGGATGGAGATGACTTAGGCATATGCTTCGCAAAACCACTGAGAGAAAGTACGTGATAAGGTCAGCTGGGCTCTCTCTCGTGGGCACCAGAAACATCGGAAGACCCAGACCTATTAAGATGAGAACTATGAGAAGGGAGGTTGGTGATGAGTAGATATTTGTAGAGGATAAAGGACAGGAAAGAAGTGAGTGAAAGAATTTCACAGAAACGCTGAAGGCGATGATAATATTGACTTCATGAAGGATTTAACAGCATTTAAGTTTCTGAATTCTAAGACGTGCGACCTCTGCCATTTTCGTTTGGTCCTTTGTATTTCAGTTTAATGTTTCTATCTTCTGTGTACATCGTATCATATATATATATATATATATATATTATATATATATATATATATATATATATATATATATATATATATATATATATATATATATATATATATACATACATATATATATACATACATATATATATATATATATATATATATATATATATATATATATATATATATATATATAATACTGACCAAGTCTGAAGCGTTTTTCTTTCTCTTATGAAATTATTACAACGAAAAATGGGTATGAACGAAACCATTTTTTCAGTCACACTGTTGTGAAATTCTCTGGCTCATATTCTGAAACGTGCGATCGGAACTTAAAAAGGTCCCGGGAGTGAAATGATGAATGGCTTACATATACAGCTGTCAGCATAACAACAGCTTCCTAAGGGATGGCGGGTCGTACCACTAAAACCTCTACGCGGAGAGTTATAAATCTGATGAGGATAAAGGCATGCCAAGAAAAATGTAATTTCTTGTATATTCACACTCACGCAATTCTCCCCCCCCACCACACACAAAGATACGAATATGTATAAATATACATATATATTACATATATATATATATATATATATATATATATATATATATATATATATATATATATATATATATATATATATATATATATAGAACACACATGAACATATTCTTATAAATGGAAATTTTGCTCATATGTACGCAGATATTTATACAATATGTGTATAGAGGTGAACGAAAAAATCTACTTGGAGTTAAACCAAACTGGTATTTACCTCCGTTGAATTTCAAGTCGATTGTAAGAAATTACATTTCAACAGCTTAGGGATACAAGTACGAAAGAGAGAGAGAGAGAGAGAGAGAGAGAGAGAGAGAGAGAGAGAGAGAGAGAGAGAGAGAGAGAGAGAGATTCTAAATCTTTAATCCAATAACCAAAATGGGAATACCACGAAATCCATAAAACTCACTACGGGCTTAATACTCCCTGATAAGTTGAAACTTCCTTCATATTTCTTGTCAAATCTCACTCTCTTTCTCTCTCTCTCTCTCTCTCTCTCTCTCTCTCTCTCAGCTACTCAGCTATTGATCTCGCTAAAGTAGTAATATTCCATCCTTAGGTGTTTCTATCTATGGCACTAATATTATAATTTTTTTTCTTATAAAGCGTTTCACTGGCATATTCTGAAACTGAAATCTTCCTATGCAATCTAAGAAATACTGATCTAGTAGGAGAGAGAGAGAGAGAGAGAGAGAGAGAGAGAGAGAGAGAGAGAGAGAGAGAGAGAGAGAGAGAGAGAGAGAGTTCATTTCATCATCGTGTCAATTTATCGGATCTTTCTCTTTTCTCTTTTTGAGTTCCTTCCTATTTCGCCCCATAAAAACAATCTCCCTCAATATCGTCAACTGGAGCTATTTTCTAGAGCTCTTGACCCGACGGTGAAGTTGGCCAATAAATCAAAATTCAATTACTGGTCGGCACACGATGGCCCCCTGCGGCTCGGTGGACGTGCCTGCTGCCTGCCATGGCCCTGCCTTGGACCTCTGGCATGGGGTTGGGGAGGAGGGAGGAGAGAAGAGGGGGTTCTCTCTGTACACAGTGGCACACAGAAAGGTTCCAGGACGTGCACATCCAATGGGAGCCTCGCAGAATTTGTCTACAACTGTGTGGACAAGCTAGATGTAAACTACCGGAAGTGTAGTTTGGAAATTAATTATTTCAAACCTGAAACTTTTGTGTTTTGTCCTTAACGGGATTTGCATCAAAATGCCATCCTGGTTCCAAGTTCATCAAATGATTCTGCAACGTGAAAAACTTTTTCTATTATTTTTAAGTCTCCGTAACACCCGCGCACAAGATTGGACCCATACAACCTCTGACTTTATTTACAGCTGAAATACTCTATTGCAGCAAGTATCTTTCAAGTAAAAATTTACTGTCCGCTATCATCGTCTTTACAGCATTATATTGCGATAGACAACAAATATTCTAGCAAAGATTTGGATAGTTTGTAAGTACTAAAAATGTTATACAAAAGGAAGATGAATTCTTACACTCACACTGAGACATTAAGAAAACAAATATATCAAAACGTTTAAAAATTATATGTACAATGCCAAAAGTCATTCCCACGTGTAGCTCCTCAACGCAATTAAAAATTTAGACCATCCTTCCAAAATCGGACAGGCATCAGTGACTCTTCATTGTCTGTTAAACAGAGCATGAGAAATTTAGCAGTCAGCCTTATTAAGCCCTTATCGTTAATTATCATTTTCAAGACGTTCAAGTACAATCCCACGTCCTCAACCTAAGTTACAATGATTGGATCAAAAGAATTCTGTAAATTTCTCTGCTATCGTAATTTTTGCTTTTTCATATATATAATGTATTTAAAATGAAGAAGAGAGTAGGGTACCGTCTACTACTGATCACAATGAGTGATGGCCTTTCGGATTTACTAATATAAAATATGAAACACTCCCATTTTAATCACCCCATGAATTACATATGTATTTATTCATTTCTCGTTGTAATGTGGATCGGATTCCACAATAAGCTGTAGGTGCCGTTGCTAGGTAACCAACTGGTTCTTAGCCACGTAAAATAAATCTAATCCTTCGGGCCAGCCCTAGGAGAGCTGTTAATCAGCTCAGTGGTCTGGTTAAACTAAGGTATACTTAACTTAATCATACGCATACACACACATATGTGCATACCCAGCGCATTCGCATACGTCCAGCCTAATCGTGTAGTTCTCCTTTTTATAAAAACACAAATGTCGCAGAATATGTGAGAGAGGAGTCTGAAAAATGAGGAATGACAGCTATATTGTCAGGCGGGTCATCAGGCTCCCCATATCGTGCATCACCTGGTCGCTTATGCATATCAGAGGACCATATCCCCAACCCCTCCGCCCTGGAATGCCATCTGTTCCCTTCACACCCTCCCCTCTTCCTCCCTCCCCCACCCCCTCCAGCCATCAGCCTTATCTCCCGGGTAGTCCGGAAAAGACGATGTTTTTCTGACAGACACTTTTTCTCTCTCGCCGTTTTTTCCGACTTTTTTCTTTCTTTCTTTACACGGCTTCATTTTGGATAACTTTTCCTTTTTCGTGTGCGTTGGAGAGTAGTTTCCTTTATAGGCATTTTTTCAGTGAATGTTTGATTTTATTCAATATTTTTCAGTTTTTAAAAAAAAATTCTTCTTTATACTATGCAGCTCTCTTTTTCCGTTATCTTTCCTGAATATTTTCTAAAGGTTCTGAACATTTTACTTTCGAATAGCCATGAAACGGAAATAAAACACAATAACAACTGGTGAGAGTAAAAGAACCAGTTCTGGTCACTGATGCCTTCCTGGAAAAAGCCATCAGCTGACGAGAAAAAATCGAACTCTGTCAAGAAGAAGGAAGGAAAGAAAACACCAAAAAGCACTATGGCCGAATATCGCAAGCGGTACATTACTCTCCTTTCTCTCTTTCTCTCTTTTCCCCAAATATCTACATAACTCTGCCGCCCTCTGTCTGTTTCTTGTCTTTAAATGATACTTTCCAACCTAAGCTTAAAACCCCTCAAGTTTAGTCTTAAACCTCCTCTTTGTTTATTTACTTGGCATTCTCTCCTCACTCTTCAAGCCAGCCTTCCATCTTCCACTTCCTTTTCTTCCTTCTCCACTTCCCCTCTTCATCACGGGATTCCTTAGCCCAACCTCCCCTTTGGTAGATTAACCCAGCGTTATTGAATTTGTCTTCTGTGTCTCTCAGGATATGACATTATGGACCGGGAGGTGTGGCTCTGCACTTCTGATCACTTTCGCTCTCGCACGCAGAAGGGAATTAGCGATATTGTTGAGCCCTCTCTCTCTCTCTCTCTCTCTCTCTCTCTCTCTCTCTCTCTCTCTCTCGCTGTCTATCAGTTCCTTACACCAAAGTTTTTCCTTTCATGCTATCAGTCAATGAAACTATTTCCTTTTTGAGGCTTGGATGTATTAACTGACAACTGTTGTTCAATCATGTCGAATTTTCTCTCGTAAGCTTTTTTCCTCTCAGTCGATATTGCTTTCGTCCCGGAAGTACCATATGCAAATATCTCAGTATGCATAAAAAATAATAAGAAAAAAAGCAATATAACCACCGCTTGGGTCCCTTTGACTAAACGTATCTCGATCTCCTTTCAGGCAGTAGTTCGATATCAGAAAAGAAGCAAGAAGATCCTTCTAAATTCTAGCGGTAAACGTTTACGTTGCAAAATCAATTGTGGGTCTTATATAGTACCTGAGCTACCACCTAAAAAAATCGATTCCATTCCTATACACAATTAACTGTCCTTTGAGGACGTTACTGTTCATTTATTCGAATCACCGATATTAGCTTCGATTACTCTAAGTTTGTCTACTGCGAGATTTTTCCTCGCTTCTCAACTTTACGAAAGGAGGTTTTTTGTTTTTGAAATAAAGTAACTGCATTTAATTCTTAAGCGGCCTGTAGTGCAATTAATAATATTTTACTGTGGAGCTGTGTGTCTGCATTAAAAAATCATCACCATAAAGCCATTTATTCTACGGTGCACGTGACATAGTGAACCAAAACCAATGTAGTGCATAACTGCACGTTTGTTATCATCATTATCACCCCTAATCATTGTCTTTTCCCCATTTCATCTTTTTTGTTTTGTTTGTTTAAGCTGGCATGTATAGGTCTGGACTTGCAACTTTTCACATACATGAACATGACCTTCATTTGTTTATCTATGACATTACTACACATGTTTGGCAAATATCAGTAAATACTCTCACTTCTTAAACTGGAAGGTTACTATTAGCAAAGCATGTCTGGCCGTTGGGTACGAATGGATATGAGTTAAAACGTGTGATTAAACGATGAATGACTGTATTTTGCAAATCATCTGAATCCCGCAGAGGATCCACAAAATAGCGTTTACGACTGCACAATGGAAAAAGACCGACTGCTGCTTTATTGCTGCCTTCAATGATATGATCAAGATAACAGAATTCCACGGCAATTTTCAAACATGCATTGTTCAGTTAACAATGCTATAATGCTGGGAAAGTTAAGCGGAGATGTATAACCTTGAATGCTGTCGAGTTTACAGAAGGAGATTTCAAATATGTTTTGTGGCTTCGTAATTTTGATGTGTTCATTCTGCAAGCAAATGTCAACAGAAAATTCATTTTGCAGGAAAACCTCCGAGAAGTGATTTGGACGTGTGGTTTAAAAATGTGCATGAACTGCTAACGTTATTTTATAGTCTAGCAAAACATGATGGCTTACGAGTCTCCGCAATTTCATCGAATGTAGTGAAATAACTTAGTGGAGATTTTTGAAGTTAACTACAAGAAAATGGTGGAGAAGAATGTCATAAACGTACAGACACAAAATCTAATGGGGAAAATGATTATCAGTGTCTGTAATGAATTTTATTAATATATTTCTCCCAGAGTAGCTTATACCAGCAACTTTAAACCACAGTAATCTACTGGTTTAAACTCTAATAACTTCTCTAAGATGCACCTACAAAAGGAGGTTTTTGCTAAATTCTGTTTAAAAAATAAATGAAAAATTGGATACCAGAAATGCACATTATTCCTTTCCCTAAAACCTACAATCCGTCACTTACAGTACCCTGTTTGATTATAAACGAAAGTTCTTTGTTATGCCATTAGGCACGTTGAAATGTGAGCGACAAACTTGTGAAAACACTTTCGTGTTACGAATTCCAAACGTAGAACAAAGGACCATACAACTTCTAAGCTCGAGACCCTGTGACTTCAGCCTTCACATAACTTCTAGGGATAACGGTCGGTTTCTGTTGCTGCATACGATTCTTTTATCTGAGACAACATGGAAAAAAAGGAGAAGTTTTCATATCTGCCACTCTCCTTTCTGACCTAAGATAAATTATAATAAAACTTTACCCGTCCAGATAAAGATAAGAAGAAGAAAAATTTCAACAAAGAACGAAGAAAGCTTCACTGCCTCAATGGCAACTTCAAAATGACATCTTCAGCTGTATATCATAAGCAAAATACTTGCAACATCAGGCTCTTGTTCTGAAATGATTAGTAGTAGGTTTTGAAATCTGCATAAACTAATATTTTGCATCAATGCTGGTAATGCACGTTCCACATGCAACCAAAATTAAAAAATCCACAGCTCCATTCCTACACAGAAGAAAATAGATGAATTATACAATGAACGAAGACTATAAGTAAAAACATGGCGTTCTCGTAGGTGTGTATTTTCCATTCCAGAAACTCTTCTGCTGAAAGTTAAAATATGTTACACAAATTATGAGTTATTCCAAGCACCAATCTTCATTTTGTGTAGATGATAACTGATATATAAAGTCGTCTATCAAAGCCAGACACCTCTCGACCATACAACCTAAATTTATAAATGGCAACAAACGCTCCTGCAATGTTGTCCGTCCGAAAGAGGATGTTAAGAGCAGACATTCACAAACAAATCAGTCGTTACCAATGCTGTTCGCTTTGTCCATCGACTATGGGGCCGTTCAGTTCAACAAGGAGAAAGGGTTCGTGAAGAGACAATGGAAAGTCAGTTAGCAATTTCATCTCTTGCCTTCTGGGACTGTAAGTTCACCGCTGTTTCTGCTAGGATATCAGTTAATGAGCATATCCAAGAATTTTTCTGCTTATTGATACTGCAGTACTTACTGAATAATGGGAAAGCAGTTTTGATGACAACTTTCCTAAAATAGCTTCAGACATTGTTTAGCATTAGTTCTTAGACTACAACCATTTTGCTTGCAAATTCACTCACAGTATCTCAAAAGATATGTAAAATGAATTAGTATTAATTCAGGCCAGTGCATATACGTTCGAAAAATTCAATACAGTATACACACACATATAAATATATTATATAAATTGTACTATATATATGTGTGTATACATACACACATATGTATATATAAATATATATGTATATACATGTGTATATACAGATGTATATTTAAATAAGAATAAAGCAAGAAATAATGATAAAAACGTAGCTGTGTTTCAAGGCAACTTCAAATAGAGGGAGAGAAACAAAGAAAGACAGGTGAGGGAGAAAATTCTTTCTGCCACTCACACAGGGAGGGAAAAACTGTAAGGTAAAAATGACTCGGGTAAGTTAAGCCTTTTCATCCCTCGGATGAATTTAAGTTGCAGGAAGAATATCAGATGAGGAATAAAACTCTATTATAGGCACTAAACGGTCTCCTGCCCGCGGATGAGCATACAAAATAGCAACAGGAGCTCGCTGAGGCTGAGGACTAGGGGAGGGTGTGTGGTCCTTTTTAGGATGCCGTTACTTTTATACTATTTACTCTTAATTTTCTTGAAAGAATGTCTGCTCAGAAGAAAATAATTTGCTATGTACAGGAGAGCACTGACCAGATAGTGATACAATTTGTATGCTAAGTGTAGCACAATAATAAAACAGTTTTAGTATCGGTAAGTTTTCTTTCAAATATATCGACAGATTAAGTAAGGTATCCAATCTATTAAATCTCTCTTTCAACGCATCTAGAGAGGTAAGCTTCATTTGGAAAAGGGAGAGAGCAGAACTGAGGTGAGGGGATGAAAAGTCAGGCTTTCATCAGGAAAAGATGAACGAATGCAGATGCATCGCTTTTATGCTGCACTTTTTCCCCCCTCTTCCTTTTCTAAACGTTTTTAGAGGAGGATGTCCTCCAGAACAGTAAAGCTCTTTATGAAAGAAAAGCGAATGTTTGGTTACAATTCAATGTGGGAAATCAATATGTTGCGTAACTAAGTGATACAAAATATGCAAAAAGGGGTTCGTCTAGAAATCACAATCCTAACCTGAATTTACATTCGAATCAATTCAGAAGTAAAAATGAAGATACAGGTTCCGTTACGAGTAAACTTAAGAAATTAGAGGCTTACGAATCTTTGCTGCTGCGTGTTTTCATATGTAATACATACTCTTCAAGAAAAACATTACAGTATTCTCTTCATTTCCTCCTATTAATATGCCTTTCTTTATTTTAATTAGATGTGTATGTAACATAGGCGTTTTTTCTCCTATGGTATATATATATATATCAGATATATATATATATATATATATATATATATATATATATATATATATATATATATATATATATATATATATATATATATGTGTGTGAGTGTGTGTGATGTGTGTATGTTTATGGCTCCCGAGACAAACACAACGGTCACTGCAACAGACATACTTCAATTGCTGATTCAGGAGATATTTTTTCAATATTTCGAAGGCAAACAGCGTCCTTTAGAAAGTATTCAGTCATGTCAGTTGCAGGCCCTTACATTCAATCATGACTTTCAATTATAAACTGCTGTTCTTTGTTTTCCTTTCGATACTCCTGCTAGTTAGTTTAATGCAGTCTCTCACAAACGGATATAGCGACTTTTATTTTCGAGAGAGGAAAAAAGAAACTGTCGATAACATGTACCAGAAATCATCGCTTTAGTCACCTTATCCCTAAAATGGGGAAATGTTCACCTGGCTTCCCAATTCGACGACATCATTTTACAAGGTTCTCAAAATACCAGAGCCTATGCTGGCGCAAGTCCAGCTTAATCTGGTAACATCAACAACAAAACCTTCCTATTTTAAAGGCGGTTTTGTTATTTTCTAATAGAAAAAAGACCTTGGAGATCCACTAACTACTTTACTTGTTTTACGTTTTCATTAGATTTGATCAAAACTTGAAATACAACTTCACAGATAACATTAAAAGCAATATAAGAAAAAACACGTCATTTGTGACTGTTCACAAAAGAAGTAATAGTAAAATATCCTATCTGAAAATGAACTTCGCGAATTCAAGTGACCAAAGCTCTTAACTAGTGATTCGCATGAGTTATAACGTTCCAGTATCAATTAATTACCAAAGGTAAGGGAAATGTAAAAAAAAAAAAAAAAAAACTGTACTTACGTTATAATGATAATGAAAGTTTCACGAAAAGGAAATCAATTACCAAAGGTTAGGGAAATGTAAAAAAAAAAAAATTGTACTAACGTTATAATGATAATGAAAGTTTCACGAAAAGGAAATCAATTACCAAAGGTAAGGGAAATGTAAAAAAAAAATAAAAAATAAATGTACTAACGTTATAATGCTAATGAAAGTTTCACGAAAAGGAAAGATGAAGCGAAAAAGAGACGTAAGACTGAGTACTTGAAAATTTACCCTTATCATAATTACGCAAACCGCGTGGGGTAGAGGACGAAACCGGCCTCTCTATTTTTGCTGGGGACAAAACATAACTAAATGATGATGTATGTGGACAGCAGTGCATATTCAGATGCGTGTGGGCGGCTCTTAGGAACTCGTAGTTATGCGGCAATACGTAAACCAGGGATCGTTATTAAAATGACATTGCATGTGGAAATCAATTGCAGATTAAGGTTGATTATGGGAAACAATAATTCTTGTGTGTGTGCGTGTGCGTGTGTACGCATGGAATAAGTCGAGCGTGTATCATGATGTATGAAGATTCAATCAGATGAAAATAATAACTGAGGTAGTAAACGCGTGGGAATGCATATACTTACACACACTACTGTAGACAGCATGAAGGAAACAGTATGGAGATACAAAGGAGAGATTTATGAGGATCCATTTAAAATACAGTCCATATTGAAAGAAGGAAAAAGTATAAATAAATCAAGAAAAAAATCTGTGAATACAGTGTCAAGGCGCGCACTTATAAAAATGAATATTCACTGCATTCCGAATATTCCTCTCCAGAAGATAAATAAAACTAAGAGAACCAGCAATGACAAATACGCGAAAGACAGCATTAAAGGCAGTAGCCTAATCACATTCAGCCAATTCAAGAGCAAAACGGAACTGCACCTAACACCGCCGGCACACACAAACCTTGGTTGGTCTCTCAGCACGGGAAATCCTGTCAAAGACCAATCAAAGCTAGGGATTCCGCAGACGTAAATACAAAGCACAGTGCTTGGAGCAACAGTTGTGGGTGGGGAGGGGGTGGCGGGGTGGGGTGAGCAGGGTGGGAGGAAGGAAGGTACAGAGAGCGGGGAGGGGTAGACCAAGGGTCAACAAAGAGTGCAACCTCCCGTGAGTCTCCGTGTGTGGCACTAGGCCGCATTAATCTCTCCTCTTGTGTCAGCTGTCTTATGTCCCGTCGGGCTCTTATTATGAAGGATCTCCCTCTTGTCTACCCTCCGCTTTTCCCCCCTTTTTTTCGGCACAAGCCCCCTACTTTTTTTTTATTATTATTGTTCAGATACGGAAGCCTGGCTTCTTGAGATTCATATTCGGACAAATACGGACGCATAACTGCGTGCGAAAATTAAATGACACTTTAAAACAAACAATCTATGTATGTATGTATCTATATATCTACTATATATATCATATATAATATATATCTATATATATAGAAATATATATATATATATATATATATACATATATATATATATATATATATATATATATATATATATATATATATATATATATATATATATATATATGATATATACATGTATATAAATATATACACACACATAACATTGACATATTATTATATATATATATATATATATATATATATATATATATATATATATATATATAAATGTCATATAGATGTTATATAAAATTCATATATATAATTGTATATGATATTATATATATTCATTTATATAATTGCATGTATATATATATATTTTTTTGTATGTATGCATGTATATATATATATATATTATTTTTATATGTATATATATATATATATATATATATATATATATATATATATATATATATATATATATATATATATATATATATATATACATATATACACACACACATGTGAGGTAAACCAACTTCACCGAAGTTCATTTTTCCTACAGCATCGAAAATGCTTCTGCTGCCAGCTATCTCGTTAATGTCTGGTTCCCCGCTGAGCAGCCATACGTTGAAGACTACTTAAGACTACGGCGACACGGTAGGGTGATTGGTGGCTTGGTAAAATATCTTTAAGCGTCTGAAATAATGAGTAAATCGCAACTTATCAAAACAAACTAAGCAGACAAAGTGTAAGGAAGGAGCTTCGACATGAGAACCCGGCAAACAGCAATCTGTCATAAACGAGGAACAAAGGCACTCAGTGCCACCCGGGTCTCTGTGTTCTGTTAATGCCACAACTCCATTAATATCTGTACTTCACAAATCAAAATGTGAATTGTTCAGTGTATTGTAACTGGAATATAAAATTTAGGCCAAAGGCCAAGCGCTGGGACCTATGAGGATATCCAGCGCTGAAAGGAAAACTGAGAGTAAAAAGTTATAAACGCGCAACAGGAGGAAAACCTCATAGTTGCACTATGAAACAACTGTTAGGAGAGGGTGCAAAGTAAGACAGAAGAAAGAATATGAACGGAGGTACAATAAACGGAATGAAAGGGTTTGCAGCTAGGGGCCGAAGGGGCGCTGCAAAGAACCTTAAGAAATGCCTTCAGTGCACCACGCGAGGTGCACTAACGGCGCTACTGCAGTATACCTGTTCATTGCCAAATGGCGGAGACATTAACATATTAAATAATTCTCCTTTGGCTGAGGGAGTCATTGTTTCCTTGACATTTTGTAGCTGCTGTAGTATTTTGAAAGTGGACGAAGGTGTATGGTAGGAATTTAATTGACAAAGTAAGATATGATAGAAAGAGCTTAGCTGAAGCATAGTGTTGGTTTTGACAAGGAAATGTCCGTGTGAATCAAGGTGGTTATTATGAAACTGTCATATGAGAAGTTTGAAAGTAAAGGGAAAAAGCTGCATGTAGCACCTATGGACACAGAAAAAGCTTATGAATGACTCGATAGGAAGACAATGTAGAGGGTGCCGGGGTTGTATGGTATAGAAGATAGTGTTGAGAACAACTGAAAAGTTTTAATGATAACAGCAAATTGTGTGTTAGAATATATGGACGAAAGAGCGACTGGTCTGGCGTAAAAGTGAATCTGAGACATGATTGTGTTAGGTCTTCCCCACTGTTCGATATCTTAGAAAAAGCACGGTAGAAGTTGACGCAAACTTAGGGGATAGGAAAATGAGTTGTGAATGGATGCTGAATAACTGGCATTTACAGATGATACAGTACTGATTGAAATAGTAAAGAGAAGTTGCGGGACTGGAAAACGCTGAGAGTTGTTGCAAGAGGAGAAAGTTGTGAGCAAATGTTGGCAGGAGTAAGGTCATGAGGTTCGAAACCAGGATGATGAGGCAATGGATATTAATAAAGATGGTGGAAGCATGGGAGTTGTTCATTTGTATGGGTATTTTGGGTTGAATAGAACGAATGATAATTGAATAATAGAAGAGAGTTAAAAAAAAAAGGTGAAGCAATAAAGGCAGCAGGTTGTATGCCACAGATTAGGAAGAGACTTAGACAGACTATGACACCGAAGATGGGCATTTTTGACAACTCTCCTTTATGGAACTGAAGTGTGGATGCTGATTGTAAATGAAAGCAAAAAAGTAGTCAAGCTATTGGGATGAATTGTTTGTGTTGTATATGGGGCATATGAAGAACTGAAAGAGAGAAACATGAAGCTGCAGAGAAGTGGGAAGAGGTGACAAAAGGATAGATCAGATTGTTTTGAGATGGTCTGGTCGTGTAGAAAGTACGAAAGACAAAAAGTTGGTCTGGACTGTTAGGATGAAGGAGAGGAAGACCTACAAAGCACAGTATTTATGGCCTTACAAGAGTTCCTGGACTGGAAGTGAGAGAGTGCGTGCAAGATAGAGGTGAATGGTAGTGTATGTAGAAGGATTTGGTGTGCTATACTGATGAGCGTTCTCTGTTGGTGCATGAAGCACGGGGTGCGTACATCCACAATCCAACAGTTAGAAAGCATGTGTATTGTGTTTTCTTTCCGAGTCATCCTCTGGCTAAGGAACGGCTCAGCGATATATAAATATATATATATATATATATATATATATATATATATATATATATATATATATATATATATATATATATATATATATGTATGTATGTATGTATGTATGTATGTGTGTGTATCACATAATTCATCAATAACTTTAAATATTTAAACAAAATTATAATAACAATATAACTAAGAGGTCTGAACACTATGAAAGTGATCAGACGTAAACCACGTCAAGAAGCAGAAAGAAAAATCCCAACTAATTACATCGAACCCTAAAGCTTTAGGCAGAAAAAAAAAACAGACCCGACAGCAACTTAATGGCTGATATTACTGCATCCGTCAAGAAGTTATGCCTCTATTTCCAGATATCCAGACTCCCTCAAAACCTGAAGTGCACTCGAATGCCTTTGCGTAGCCCCAAAGGGAACGAGACGCGTCAACCTAACGACGATCTCTGTAAGCGGCTCGTTTTCCATTTCTCGTAAAAAACTACTTTCCTTTTTTCTGCAATAAAGGATCAACGGTTCCCAAAACGTCGTTTTCAAGCGAAACGTTTTCAGAAGTTCCAACCACCGCCTGAAAAGCAGTCGATCCACAGATCTTTTTACAAGGATCGAAGAATATAGCCATCGGAGTAGAGGTCCGACTGGGGACAAATAAACCGGGAAACGACATCCAATTTCCCTTATAAAAAACGCAGTTGATGGACGACGCTAAACGCGACGGAGAGAGAGAGAGAGAGAGAGAGAGAGAGAGAGAGAGAGAGAGAGAGAGAGAGAGAGAGAGAGAGAGAGAGAGAAGGGTGGATGGATAATGGGATAATAAAAGAGCTTTCCGCAGGCTGTAAACCTTTACAGAGATGGGCGAGAATTTCGACCTTTCGAAATAAAAAGGATTCCCAAAAGGTAAAACTGAATTTCGCTCTAAAGATGAAAATAAAAAGATTAAAAACCGGCACATTTTAGGAATAAATGAAATACAAGAAGCGCTCGCAGGAAAAGGTGAAAGGAAAGATCGTGGATGAATAAATGAAATGTCATAACATAAGTCGGAAAGAAAGAGAGAAAGAATATGGGCCCTACTAAGGGAAGGACCGTTGAACACAGCCATGTAGAAGAGAATAGGAACATTCTATGTATAGAGCGGAGGAAGTAAGGAAATAAACCAGAAGATAATGACCTCGTAATAATCAGAAACTAAAAAATCATGGGATTACAAAATATATAAAGGTTTAATCAGCTTTACATAGACAAAGAATGTTTTTTTTAGCAATTTCCCTTTCTGATCCTACAACAGGCGTTTGGGTGTCTTAACATTTCCCTACGAAAGCAAGTAATTCTTGAAAAATCTAAACAGAAATCAGAAAAAATGCTTTGGGTCTTACCTTACCCAGTGCGCAAAGACACCGTGAAACAACCTGTCAAGGATAATATTAGTTCCTTTCCTAACCAATGAAATCTTACAAGTGTTTTAGTTAAGTTTATTGTGTAAACTATTTCTTAAAGTGCGAGTCTAATCTGTAGCCATATATGAGAAATCGTTAAGAAGACGAATTTTTAAGGAACCACAGGTAAACCGTAGATAAACATGAACACCTTTTCTCAAGTCTGGCAGCAAAGAGATTTGACGAGAGATTACAAGCTACATTTCAGTTTCTTTTAAGATGACGCCAAAGAAACAAAAGGTTGCACGCACTTTGCTGTATTAATGTTGGAAATAAAGGAACATAATGTAGCCACTGTTTTTCAAAAGACAAACTGCGAAACTCCGTGGAGAGAGAGGGATTTCGGTATTTAAATCAACAGAAGCTTTCTGGACATACGAGTATAATAAACAAACACGACCACTTACTACAATATTGATATCATCCCACATATCCAAAGGGTTTAAAGGCGAACTGAGACAGAGAAGCATATGCTTGGTGACTTCCGTTTAACCACACAGACTGAATCCGTAATTTCCCATTAATCCCGGTATTGATTTCTCTTTATTATCCACAGATAGAACGAATTTCATTAAAACACTTGCAGAAGACCAGATGTTCAAATGTTTCATTTTGAATATAAATTAACTAGAGGATTTAGATATTCTTCAATTCAGTTACTTATTGTTATCCCTTGCTCTCTTTTGCTCCCTCCAAATCTACAGAATAGTTTCTTTTCTTTTCTTCTCCCCTCTTTCTCCCCTATTTTCCCCATCGCTATCGTGTCCCTGACACTTCTGCCTTCCTTCCAACCCCTAACCCCGAGTGACGTATTGAAGCCATTATGCCGGCCCAGTTCGCCAGGAAACGGCTTCAATGTAATCTATATTGTTTTAGTTCAGCTGTTGTGCGTTTCATTAATGCCACCGAGAGAGAGAGAGAGAGAGAGAGAGAGAGAGAGAGAGAGAGAGAGAGAGAGAGAGAGCTATACATATTATATGATGAGTAAGGAAAAGGGAAAACAAAGGACACTGAAACAATGAGTTGAGCGAAAGTTTATGTGTTCAGTGCGTAATTGTGTGCGACGTGCGTGTGTGACAGACAGGCAGGCAGGCAGGCAGGCAGAGAGAGAGAGAGAGAGAGAGAGAGAGAGAGAGAGAGAGAGAGAGAGAGAGAGAGAGAGAGAGAGAGAGTTACAATTAAAAATGAAAGAATAGTAGTTTTACCTGTACGTATGAACGAGCCCGTTAGAATGAGAGAGAGAGAGAGAGAGAGAGAGAGAGAGAGAGAGAGAGATGGAAGGAATGACGAAGAGAGAGAGAGAGGGAGAGAGGCTAAATACGTGTATTTAGTGGTAGTTTTGCGGCGCCTCTACAGAAGATTACAATGGCGTCTCTCTCACTCTCTTAGCGTGGAGAGTTCAGCCGTCCGGAAGAAGAGGGACATAGAGAGAAAACCACTCGAAACCAAGACGAGAATTTGGGATTCCATTTTATTGGATTGTTCAGGAGACGTGAACAATGATGGTAAACTCCACGGCAGTGGTCGCGGTCGCTCCAGATTAAATTTGTATGCGCAATGATTTGGATGATAATGCAATTGCACGGCGGAGGGACATCCTGTACCTATGGAGAAACGCAAACCCTCAGAATTTTTTTTACATGGTATTACACTGCGTATTCTATATACAGAGAGCTAACATACGTAGCACAAGAATCAGTAAAACAATAAATAAATAACATACAAATACTATATATATATATATATATATATATATATATATATATATATATATATATATATATATATATACACATACATACAAATATGTTTGCACATTTATTTATCTATCTATCTATATATATTATATACATACACACACACACACACACACACACACACACACACACACACACACACACATATATATATATATATATATATATATATATATATATATATATATATATATATATATATATATATATATATATATATATAACATCGTTTAATATGAATTCACTATACCTAGGAAATAACTTACACCCAGATGAAATTAAAACTGACATAAGCTTCTAGCCCAGTGGCGCTGCTGTTTACATTTAAGCTGGTGCTGCGCCAACAAGGCCTCTTGCTCACTGAGCAGCCAGTATCATCCTATGATATGAAAGTGACGGGTGTGGATGTGAATGCGAACAAATTTCTTAACGATGGTTGAGACCCAGTCGGCTGTTGATTTTTGTTTCTAAAGCAAAGGCCTTAGTTCGAATCCTCGCCGGAGCAGAAGCACTAATCAACTGTAATTCCCACTGGGTTTTCGTTACTCTCAAGGTATAACGAATTCAACATTAAACGATATTTGCTGTCTTATATTTGTCAATACAAAAATCACACATTCATAAGCGACAAAAATTCAGATATATATATATATATATATAATATATATATATAGATATATATATATATATATATATATATATATATATATATATATATATATATATATATATATATATAATAAACTGAGTGCCTGCTAAAGTTCATCGTTGTTTTTGTGCAAAAGGAAGGTTGAAATATATGTATGTATATATGTCTATATATATACATACATATATTTCAACCCTTTATATATATATATATATATATAGTTATATATATATATATATATATATATATATATATATATATATGTATGTATATATTATTGAGTGTGTGCCAAAGTACATGGTTGTTTGTTTGTATAAGGAGGGTTGAAATAAGATAGATATGAGTTGTGAGGCCTGACGCCATTTCAGTGACAGAGCAGTCATACGATAACTTGATCCCGAAAATCTGAACTTTGCCCACTCCTATGTAACAATTCTTATATCTCCAAAGTCTGCGACCTGTCACTTGATTCATATTTCATAGATTTAAATAAAATTCACAAAATCCGTACAAACACGCTTACTGACAAATATAAACTGAATGAAAACAAGAGTGAATCTACAATAACGTAAAGCCGTTTATCGTAAAGTTACAGTGGGTGGGAAATGGTCACAAAAACATGAAAAAATATATAACAACCGTGATTTAATGAATTATAAAGCAAAGACAAAAGGCAAAAATATCTAAAAACAAGAAAAAGCAATGTAAAAAGTTTGGTTCCATCAGACTTTTTTACTTCAGTTTCCTAAAAAATAAATGAATATTCTTTTTTAAGAATCACGCAACACAACCACAACTCATCATGCAGCTTATGAATGAAAATGGCACGATGACCTTTTCCTCACTAAAGCAAAGGCCAACAACTGCAGTTATATTCATCACATGTTCTAATGACCCAAACCCAGGCTATCATGAAAAGAAAGAGACGGAAGGTAAATGTACTTAAAAAACCATAATCAACACAGACAAACACATCTTGACAAGGAAAGGGGAAACAAATGAAAGGATCAGACCAGAGGCAGCATTACGAGTTTCATTTGATTACATTGTGTATGCATGAGACACTTCAAACTGCCGAGGGAGGACGGGGAGGGAGAGAGAGAGCGAGAGAGAGAGAGACGGAGAGGGGCAAATAAAGATCTACAGTCATTTGCGTTTTAAAACAAGTTTCTTTGTCCAGGAGGGAAGGAAAGGTTGCTCGTTGTAGTGACGGGACATCGGAACGCAAAACAAAGCAACCTCTCTACGAACGACTCGGTGGAAATATATGTTGGCGTGTGTGCATACCTTGTTTGTGATCTGATATGATTGCATCCATTATAGCGTACTTTTAAAATGTATTAATTGCGCAGATAATAAACATGGTAATCATATAGGCCTTCCCTGATTTTGACCAATGGGTTGCACCTTTCAAAATATCCCACACAAAAACGTAATTCTGCTACAACAATCAGGTTTTATCTGGCTTGTTTTGAAAGACATAATTGTTCATGATGAGGACCGGAATTCTAAAGCCTTTCTGTACTGTAACGACGTTATTTCGATTTTAAAATTATCATTAACTTTCTATTACATCTATCGTTGGCTTCATGTACATATCCGACTCGATTATTTGACAAAAGTTTAACTTCACTCAAGTCTTTCCTACTTTTGTAGCCCAATTAACTCGCGGGAATGTGTCATGGATCCCGGGCAAAGCTTGCATATTTCCGCTGCAAGTACCTCAATTTAGTTTCAATGTTTTGCGATCCACCTTATGCCCCGCTGCTATAAGTTAGGCATCGATATAATTTATACAGAGTGAGATATAGCACTGAAAGTTGCCAAACTCCGTGAAGCCATCCAATCCGCCAAGTTTTACATCTGACCTCTTTTGTCTGTATACGAGTCTTTCCCTCCGTTTTCACGAAGGCAATCATAAATGGAAGATATTTTTTCTCACTATTGTCTTTAGGCGCTTTACCAGAAATCCTCACGTCGCTGCCACAGCACTATTGCAATGTCTTCTAACAATAATAGCGACTTTTACCCATTGCAAAACACCTTCACGACGCAGAAGGAGTCTATCCATGATGTTCACATTGTCAAGAGGTTAATGAAATTATGCCTCTGAAGGCAGTTCAATAAATGATGAAACCCACTTCACAGGTCTTATATACTATACTATTTGCTTTTCTACCTTTGCTCAAAATTCTTGACTGTTTTGTTTTTTGTCTGTCTTTTCTAAATGTAACTCGGTTATTTCCAGGTTTTCATTACATTCAAAGAGAAATTTTGTCGTAACATTCTACAAATGATATCGACATTTTTCAAGGTCAGCTTTACCTCCAAAAAAGCATATTGTCCTTATATTCTAACTAGTTTGCTTCCAGTTTTGACTATCAACAGAAATATCTACAAGGGTAGTGACAACTTACAGGGTAATTTTTTTATTATTCTGTTATTAATTTAACCAGGGGAAAATTTTCACGAACCTGTTTATTTTTAGTAACCAATGGTCACTGTTTCGTGTCACGAGTTCACACATGGCTCATAAAGTGAGTAGTCTTATAAAATCTTTCTTAAATGTAACATCTGATAATTAAAAAAAAAAAAATGTTGTACCAGAAGAACAGCATCGCCTTTTTATTTTACTACTATTGGTCAAGTTAGTATTCTTATTCTTCGGGTTTTTATCATGAGTAACTTCGAGGACCTCAAAAACAGAGCTTCGATACATCACAGGAGATCTTGTAGGGATAATAAACGTTCCAGTGCAGTGACTCCCCTCCCCGACAAAAAATACACTCCGGTCCAGCAACCCACTGAATAGAAGATGCTTCATTTTTTTTTTATCATGCTTCGAGGGGAGTTTAGCGTTTCTGGGTCATTAGATTATTATTTGTCTAGTTTAAAAGGGTAAAATATTCCTAGTTCTGCCAAAACTTTAGTGGATCATTAGCAAGTTTAATTTAAATATCGGTAAAAATTTTATTAGTTATGCACACACACACACATAATATTATATATATATATATATATATATATATATATATATATACTGTACACACACACACACATATATATATATATATATATTATATATATATATATATATATATATATATATATATATATATATATGTTTGATATAATATAGGGATCGAATCCTGTCTCTCAAATGAAAGGCTAGGTCGCTACCAATTAACCTGGCCTTTCAGAGACGGGGCTCCATCCCGACGTAGGTCAGAAATTTATTTCTGCCAAACACGTGCTCATGTGTTCATTAGTTCTATATATATATATATAGTTATATATATATATATATATATATATATATATATATATATATATATATATATATATATATATATATATATATATATATATATATATATATGTGTGTGTGTGTGTGTGTGTGTGTGTGTGTGTGTGTGTGAAATTGACAGAGCTTGTCAGCAGTTATACACGTTATCAACATTTCTTGTCACTGGTAGATCAAAAGCAACTTTCTTTTACCTTTAATTACGGAGTTTTATTGCTATTTTTTAACAATCCAAGTTCAACATACCACACGCACTTTCAACCTAATGTGTTTGCGATGATGATATGGTCAATTTTTGTACCCGTTTAGCATAACGAGTATTAGCCAAATAGTTTGACTGATCCAGAGGAAGAATGACACGAGTCTTTATGAGTACAATGCCAGTAAATAGCACGGCAAAAATTATGATTATTTAATAAATACAATAATATCCCTAATTAAAAATGGATAAGTAAAAAAAATATTAAAAAATAAGCAAAGGAAACTTGACCGAGTGTACTGACATGCGATGGACTTCTACCCCAAGGGGCTACAGAACATTCCAAAGGTTTACGAACATTGGTTATATGTTTACTCCCTGCAGATGGTAACATATCAAAACTAGAAGGGAGACTTATTCTACAGGTTAATGAAGATGAACAAGCATAAATGAATGAAGTATCATATTGATTTACGAGTAAAATAAGAAAGGGAAAGCTGGTTTCGACAACCTCCTTAACCTTCGCCAAAAAAAAAAGACACAATCAAGAAAATCGGAAAAGAAGGGATGCCGTGCGCCGTTAACCACCTTAAAAAGGTCTTCTATGGTCTTCATTGAAACAACCACAGCCTAGCCGATTTCATAGTGATGTGTGGTGGCGCTCATCCGCATGAGGAGCCAGTTACGATTATTATTATTATTATTATTATTATTATTATTCAGAAGACAAACCCCATTCATATGGAACAACCCCACAGAGGCCACTGACTTGAAATTCGAGCTTTCAAAGAATATGGTGTTCATCGAAAGAAGTGGCAGAAGGTATTGGGAAACAGATTTTATTTTCAATTTTGCTTTCTTCATATTGACACAGCACACACTAATTTGTTTTTATCGTAACTTCTTTGTGAAAACAGCTATTAATTCAAGAGCGATTAATATTTTCAGTGACATAAAGGCGCCAAATTTCCCTAACTGTCGGCATCTTCGTTGGTGAACTGAATAAAACCTTCCATCATAATTTCAGGTAGAAAGATGTTCAAGTGCAAAAAGGGCATCAACGAAAAATTAATATTCCAGAGAATATGTGATATTAGACCGTTATCATACACTTATTTATCTTAAATACAACATAATGTGAAGCTGATGATAAAAAAATACTCCCAAGATTGTCATTATGAAGCGATGCTTTAGGTGAAGGTTGTGTAAACTTTAAAAATATCTAAATATTCATCAGTTACTTTGATATTTTAACTGCAATCTAGAATTCATTACACTCACTAACAACTGCAGGAATAATTTTTCCTTTTAGTGTAATACAACGCAGTTTGGAAATGGACCTTAACCAAACAATACATCTTGATTCAAAATGAAATTACCGAGCGAGGTAAATAAAACTATAAATAAATAAACGTTAAATAGAAACAAAACGTAAAAACGGAAAACAAAATAGCGGAAGACAGGCTAGTTTCACACCTGGAAAACCCCGGGACACCTACTGAAAAATCGTAACGAATTTGGGGAAAATCCCTTCTCCCAATCGAAAAATATTTTCCTACACACACAAAAGACTGAATAGCATTCCCTGTCGTGCTGGATATAGCGCGTGCGGGGAAATATCATTATTTCAAAGTCAGACTACACAAATATCGCATTCGCATTTTCTCGTGCCTAGGGAGGGAATGCCATTTTAAGTGCTAATGCTTTTACAGCTGAAATTTTAATATAACAATATGATGCAAAATCCATAGCTATTTCAATTTCAGGTTTTTGGAATATTTAGCTTCATAAAATACTTTACCGGACTTCTTTATCAGGAATAAAATAAATTAGTGTAATGCAAAATTTATGCATAACTCTTTCATAGGTTCAGATTTTCTGTAAAATTATTTCGAATTCAGAATACTTTACAGGGCTTGCCATGCATATTCTAGCATAATGTCATTTTTGAAATGAACTCCCTTGCAATAGCGAAGTACAGAATAGAATAATAGTGTAAGATACATGAATAAGTAAAAGTCCTTTCATATTTTATTACGTTATAAAAATATACGAAAGGAGCTCCGAGCTATTCATAAGACACTACCCAGAACCTTTATTAAAGGATTTAAAGATAAAAAAAATTAACTTAAAAGCGCAACCTCGAGGAACAAAAACTAAAAACATGGGAATGAAGTAAACATATTACGTAGATGAAAATGAACCGATTCGTAGACTTCTTGAAATGTAATTCACTTTCATCATAATTTTTATTTGCGTTGCATCGTATTTATTAATTTGCCTATTTTAAATCTGACATTCCTACATTATCTGGGGCTCTAGTTTCAGATAAAATTAGGTAAAGACATGGAGAAAGATGGGATATAACCAGGAACGACAGGCTTTTGTATGAACCTCTCCTTGAAATCCAAAAAATCCATTTATGAAATAAATCTTGGAACCAGTTAGCAAGAAAAATATGAGCCTCCAAAAATGCTACTGAAATGTTTCAGAAAGAATGGAGAGTTAATGAAGAATCATTTGAAGAAAAGCCAAAACAAATTAAAAATTAAAGAAAATGAAATTCTTGGCTGTGGAATTAAAAAGAAAACTTGCAGCAATAGGTGACAAGGAGGCAGACTGGAAGGACGAAAGTAAGACTGTCTAAACTGATTATAGTTCGTCGTTTCGAAGCGTTTCAAGGGGAAAGGATAATGCAAATGTTTAACTGGAAGCACAGCATCATTTGTTCATCAAAGAGACCTGCGTCTGCTATAAATATCGCAAAGGATTGCAAAGAGTGTTGGATGTATAATGAGTAACAAGTTCAAAGACATCCACCGACAAACCCATTGCTACCTCCCTCACATAACTCTGGTAACCAAAAATGATTTTATATTTTGCCGTAATTTTCTGACTTTATTCTGGCACTCTAAAATTTGTAGTTCATCCTCTTCTGGTGTCTGTCTGAACGCTTTGTACGTTGTAAGAAACGAAAACCCGAAACTGTGAACACTACGCTTTCTTTTCTTATTGTTTCCTTTCACTGCATAGTATTACCTACGTCTATAGTAGTTCTTGTTTTAAATTCTTGACTATCCATTATAATTCATTTGAGAATCTGACTTCTCACAGGCTTGTTAGAACGAGCTAGAATGAGCCCCTGCAGGTAGTGCTTGCATATTTCAGTATATCCCCAATTAACGCTTCGCAAACTAATTCCTCAGAGTCGGGAACAACTTATGAAATTCCTTCCTAAGAAGTTAAGTACGTTAATTGCTTCAGTGAGTATCTTGCTTATATGAGGAGTCCAGCTGAAGTCGCGGAAGATATTTACTTCCGGTTGTCTTGCGTTTTTATGCCTTCTAGAGCTTATCCAATTCCGAGAAATAGAGAGAGAGAGAGAGAGAGAGAGAGAGAGAGAGAGAGAGAGAGAGAGAGAGAGAGCAAAGCTTACCCTTTTTGGAGGTTGGATAATGTGAACAACAGAACAGAACGAAGGAACTAATGAAAAATGTACACAGAATGATAGCACTAATAGTAATTACAACAACAGCAGCAAGAAACTTCACTGCATTTAAACTGAATCATTTGCAACTCCGATTACACCGTTCTGCGCCAAAACACTAAATAAGCGGTAGCGTCACACGATACATTTGCGCTCTTTGATCTTCGTGTGCTGGTGGCAAAACACATGAAAATTTAACATTTCACAAAGGTGACAACTTTTTCTAGGAGAAACGGCCCCTTTGTCCTTTGTTCAGTGAAAATATCTCTCTTTTAGCCAACACGGATGTATTTTATAACCTTTATAAATGTGGCAGTAACATAAAAGTCTCTTGAGAATTTACAAAATCCTTAAATAATGGTGACGACAATAATAACAGTTGACCAAATATCAATATCACTAATGTGACACAAATGCGGACAGAATATGGAGACTGACGAAAACGTCCTAAGTGAATGCCCTGCATCAGGACAAAATGAATACATGAGAAGGCATGACACCGTCGCTAAGTGACCTGCACTGGAAGATCTGCAGAGACGACAGCCATACATCCGAAAGGAATCTGTCTGATATTCATCTATAGTGATCCTACAAGAAAAGTGATTATAATATTTGGTTTGGTCATACTCACAGAAGTAAAGGGACACAGATGGACAATATCTTATGTTATATCTAAAATTATCCTAATTAATATTAACTTCACTGTCGCTAAAAATACAAGCATCTCTATAACCCTGTCTAAGAACAGAAAAACTAGAGCATAAAATAAATATTCATCTATGGTGATCCTACAAGAAAAGTGATTATAATATTTGGTCTGGCCATACTCACAGAAGTAAAGACACAGATGGACAATACCTTATATCTAAAATTATCCTTTTAATATTCACTTCACTTTCCCTAAAAATACAAGCATCTCCATAACCTTGTCTAAGAACAGGAAAACTACAGCATAAAATAAACTCTCTAAATCGGCTCAGCATAGGATGGAGCGATCAAATTAACCAGGAAGTCATTTTAATGAGGGATCATTATGGTCCCCTGAGAAAGGCAATGCAAATGAAACTATTAGCGTGGAAGAGACTCTGAGTTAGGAGAGAAAATTGTTTATATTCTAATCCAGTGAGGCAGACAACTGAAAGCATCGCTTCATCTCAGTGATATTGAGAGACAAATTAGTAATAATATTCTTGTAAGTAACACCCAATAATTGCAAATGTTTCATATCTACGTTTTTATGCTTTTTCTACCTTCCACTTTTATAACATATATATGATACTTAGGTTATGAAGGTTCAGACGGTGAATGCCTCTTGGAAAAAATACCTGTTCAAGCAAATTAATATATAACCCTAATTTTTTTCCTCATAAAACTAAACCTCTCAATCTTTCAATGATCATCTAATTATAATCCTTACAGGCTTCAAAGTATTGCTCAGATTTCTAGTCAGTAGGATATAAAGACATGTAGAAAGGTTGTGCTCAGTAACGAACACAATCTTTTGTAGCCAGGGCAAATTTAAGTCATTTTTTAAATGCTGCAGTCCTCTACGCTCTAACAGAGCTATTTACTCTACAAGAGCTGAAACAAACTTATAAACACGACTGAGTGGACTAATGTAATTGTAGCACTTACGAAATCAAGAGCACGAGCACACCTCACAGTATTTATGTTTACCTTAGGAAATTAACCGGAATGTCTTCTGATATTTCAAATCACGCCCATCTCCCTCATAAACTTTTCCAAAATTTTCTTCCTCCAAAGTTATGCTACAACACGTATCCATGGCCATGACAGTACTACTCCTTGAGGTGCAAGCACTGGAGGCTATAAGGAAAATTCCATTGTGAATTAGAGGTCACAGACACCTTCCGACGATGGTCTAAATCCCTGGTTCTTAGCCAGGGGTACATGTACCCTTATGAAGCACAAAAACTCACATTAAGAGGCACGAGACAAGCAGTCCTATGCAAAAGTACTGGTGACCAAGGCACAAAGGAAACCTCAACAGGAGCTCCTGTAAATAGACATTATCTGCTCCTTGACTGATGACATCACAATCAGTCATACCGAATCACAGAGAATCTGAAGTTCGATTAATTAACCGATGTCAGTTTTTGTAGTTAGTTGTCGGTGTTTGCACAGCAAGTGAAGGAGAAAGAAGGGGTGAAGAAGTCTTGTTTTGTGAACTACTGTCAACAACTACGAAGGCAACTGACGTGTTTAGTCTCATGAAAGATTTCTTCTTCAAGGATGGGAAAACTCCTGACACGTGTGTTTCACCTTGCACTGGTGGACCCCTCACCATGTTACGAGACTAATCAGACTTTGTTACCCTGGATGTACTCTTTGTCATGTTGCACATTTTGTTTTGCATTATATGCAATTGCAACAAGACTGCTGCTAGGACACCTAACGAGTGTCTTCTGTTGTGTGCAGTAAATTTCATCAGACGAACACCCCTGTATTACTGTCTCTTCAAGTTTTTTTTTTTTTTAAGTAATTGGAACTGAGCACAGAGTTCGTTCCTACAAAGAATTCAAGTAGTTTTTAGACAGTAAGACAGTGACATTGCAGACTACTTTCAAAACAGAAAGTTCATTTTGTCCTGGCAAATCGGTTAATAAACCTCAACAAGACGAACAACTCCATTCTGGGCATAGAGGTGAACATACTAAATCCACGGAAAAAATGAGTCTACCTTTAATCAAAGACTTCCAGTTTGGACTTTCCTAACTTGATGAAGCTGCTAATGTGGAAAAAGAACTACCCATTGGCAGGCACTGATTCAGGTCCTCCAGGAATACTTTCATCTGGGAAAGTTTTCCCTTAGACAGGGGTGGATACAGGCTCTATTTCTCTTCAACCTGGATTCAATGGATGATGATAAAATGAAAGAAGGTCTGTTTGAGATAAAACCAAATGGAAAAGTCCGAATGGCATTTGATTCCATGTACTTAGAGACTTTTTGGAGTGCACAACTCAATCCATTCCCTCATTCAGCTGAGGGAACTTGAGAGGTCCTCATATCGTTTGTAACCACCTTACGTGAATCAGGACTTTCGATAACCCTGCACATCAAAAAATGATCCATTAATCGTTTGGGTATAGTGTAGCTGTTTAAAAAACTGACATCGTGTCAGTTTGACCACTGATGATAACAACAGAAGAGCCACTGTCAGCACTGCATAGTAAGGTTGTACTTCAGAAGCTATTTTTGTACTGTAATCTACTCTAAAAAAGTGCATTTTCAGCAGGTACACCACATCATGACTATTGCTTTCATAAAGAAAAACTTAGTTTTTCCCTGCAGTACGACATTATCATAATTAACATAGTTCTGAACAAACTCTATGAATTAGTGATTATACCCCTACAGTCATTTCTGACTGTGGTACGGGAAAATACTATGAAAACTTAGGGGATCAGCCACTTAAAATGGTTAAGTACAACTGGAGACTAAATCAATATAGTTTCTGGGGAAAAAGGAAACGGCCACTCCAAGAAATTCTGTCTTCGGATAAAAGTCAAGTGAGGCTGCTGACATTAACAAACGAGGATAATATACTAATATCTGTAGAACACTAGATCTAAAACATTTGGTATGAATAACACTATCACCGTAGATATAGGAAGCATTACAGCAAATCCCCGCTTTCTGGCAGCTTTAAATTTTAAACCTTTTAAAGTGATGTGAAAAACGAAGCTTTGTACTGGAAGGCAACACCAAACAATGCCAGTATAATACAGACAGTTCTCGTGAAATACAAAAGGCAATGGAACAGATATATGCATTTCGCATCAAAATAAACTAATTCCCTGAATAAAGACAACACAAATTTAGATCCGTTCAACGACATCTATTTACTTCCACTCCTCCGATGCAATAACTGTTTGTACAATAATATTAACTGACTGAACATTAAGTCTTAAATTTGGAAACATCGTCATGTAACCTAAACATTTTCTCCCGTACTCATGTCATTGATGATCGCTTCCCCTCTGCGTCCGCCACTTTACAGGCAGATCAATAGGGGTCACCGTTTTCATTTCTGATCAGGGTTCAAACATTCAGGAGGGTAACTTTCCATATTAATCTTCCTGTTCATTAACAGGGAACAGATAGGAGCAACCAGCAATTGTTTTCCGAATCAACTGGGGTTAAGCGTCAGTTTCGGGAGTTTTCCTGTTTTTCTTCTGAATATTACGAGATTAAATCCTGATTGAAGTTTACATAAAAAAACAAAATACACAAAGCAACGAGCGAAGATTAAAGGAGCCATCAAAGAGAGGGGAGGCTTTGGCATTAATTCTCCCGCTGAAGACACGAAATATTTTGTTGGTGTTCCTAAAGGCTCGAATCAAAGCTTAATCATTTTATGCCTCCAGTTTCAAGAATAATACTAAAAACTACACCTTTGAAAGGATAAAAATTCGTTTTGCCATGTGTAAAGCACGAAGGCATCCGCAATATCTGGGAATGTTAAACATTGCCGTGAATGAGTTTCAAGACTAAATAAATCCTTGGAATTGCAACAAAGAAAACTATTACAGTTGGAGATACATCTTAAGACTACTCAGTATCTAAGAGTGCACAGAATAACTCCTACATGTAAGCTGATTTTCATTAGAAAAAGAAAAGTAAATTTAGATATATGATTTACCTTTTTGAACCTTATTTATTCCTTTCTGCACGTTACCAATGAAGTTTTTTTTTTACTTATAATGTTACAGAGCTCGAAGAGGTCGCGAGGTCATCAAAAGTTTGTATCTTAAATACATGAACAGCCAATGGTAAATGCAACTCTCTTGATAACAGAGTAAATTTTTTCAGTTTTCTTCTCTCATTAATTGGCCTGATGTTGTGGATTTAATAAAAAATGAAGGTATCACTGCGTCACAAATCTTGCACTAGTTGTTTGATATACGCAAAATACAGCACATCAAATATGAATTTGAAGAGCTCCATAGCTGTTCAGTAAGACTACAATACATCATGTCAAAATTGACAGATTGTGTTGCAAATTTTAACATCCCTAATTTTTCGATTTTGACTTCACAATTCCGCCGATCTGACCAACAGTATCAGAGAATGGGGACAAAAATCCGTATCTTCAAATGTTAAAATAGGAGTGAATCCAAAGAAAATAAAATAATAATGTAGTTGTCAAGAAGGTATTTTTTCATTTTTATTCATCTCATGAAATTCAATGGATTACAACTGGTTTCTAATAAGGAAAGTAACTATAGAATGCTATTCCTTTTCGTGAATTTTTTTTGGGTGCTAAATCCTACATTTCAGAATGAAGATAAATGACTGCCTAAAATGAAGTCGTGTGCAATTCAAACACCTTCTATCCATAAAATAATTAGAATTCTTTACGACGAAATGAAATGGCTTGGTAAAACGTTACTTGGTCGTCCCCAAAGAGCACGAAAGGGAAATCATATCTCAAATTTCATAACGACCGTCCACGAAAAATATCATTCTAAAAATAGGAATGAAAATGGGCGGAAGTTATAATCAAAGAGACTAAACTGCCTGCGTGATTAGGTTACAAAAAATCGAACAATAATTAAGCAAGCCCATGGGACCACAACCCAGTGCACTTATCTAGCTCAGATCCAAGAGATAAAAAAAGGGAGAATAAAAGTGAGATTCACTCAAAAGAAAACAACAGATCTGACTTTTAAGTGTTGGAAGTTTATAAGTCAAGGAATACAGAAGCAAGAAAAATATTCCATGCTTGGTTGTAGAGAGGCAGAACGGACAGTAACATCCAACTACATTATCCTGTTTTAAAAGAGTAAGACGGGAACAAAAGAAACACTCGGAGCTAAAAGTCTCATTAACATCGAAAACGCTCCACTTTTAAATCACACACTTTTGAATTAATCGTGACAAAAGTCGTGTTTTTGAGGCAACGAACTTAATCACCTGTACTAAAAATGTTCTCTCTCGCCTGTACCAGCTTTGCTTAACAGTTAAACTAAAAAAGTTGACTATGTTTTCCTCTGATGAATTAAGAATGACTGAGTTGAAAATGAAATCGTCAGTAACTACGTTCTCCATTCCATTTTAACTTTTTATAACGCCAACCACAAGTCACAGAAGTAAGCAATTCGATTAAATGAAGTACATTTTAATTATGACGATGGATTCACAATAAGAAAATAAAACGAACTTTGGGTTTTCAATGAAAGTAAAGTAATTGGAGGGACCTGGGTTTCTCAAAGGACAATTGCCATCCAGAATTTTAGTGCTCTCGCAAAAAAGCAAACAGACATCTCGTTCTAATAATAATAATAATAATAATAATAATAATAATAATAATAATAATAATAATAATAATAATAATAATAATAATTAATAATATTATTATTATTATTACTGGAGCATAATCAATCAAATTAATTGGCAAGCTGTTATATAACAAATTTGAAGTGAATAACTGAATGGCAATTAAATAAATAACCGAGCTTTAGCTCTTTGAAAATAACTTACTAGCAGTATTAGAATACGAGAGCTTTAGTAATCAGGGGGAGCAAGATTACGATCATATTAGAGGTAAAGAGAACAACGTATTTGTGGGATCGACGTGCTATATAAAAGGTTTGAAAGCTGTGGCAGATTATGCAAAGGTACTTCATGCTTGATTCAGCAATGACTATCATTGTCACTTTCATTGCCATGTTTCTCTCTTCAGCCACTCATATTTATTGCATGTCCATTCAGACAGTACTGCTCAAGGTGTGCTCGCAACTGCTCACTTCAGCAAGATCACATGATTCTTTTGTCCCTCTTCCTCAACAATGGCTATCACTCTAAGGCCTTTCACAGGCACACCTATGAAAGATCTAAGGAGATCACTTTTTACTGTGGCTTATCTATCAAGTTCTACCTTTACCTGCAAGACAAATCAAGACAACTAAAGTATGGAGTCACTGTAGCTCTTCCTAGGACAAATTTGGAACCCTAATCAAACTCAACTATGCATTTCTTTTGGGTGGTACCTTGGTCTTTAGCTCAATAGCTATCCACAGAGCTATCTTTTTGCCAAGCTTTGATCAAAAGACAAAATCACGTTACCTTGTATTGCAGCTACCTTTAGCTCACCCTTTGTGAGGTGTACAACCTGTCCGCTTAATAAGTTCCACTGTCTGCCAGAGACAGGTAACTGTCACGGACAATCCAGTCCACTTTTAGGTGGAACCAAGCTCATCCATGGCACAATACTTCAGAACTGCTAAACAGTTGTGCTGCTGTTCCTGGTGTCAGACCAGGTTTAGAATCCTCTCTTGATCTCCTAACATACACATCTGTGCCTTTTCTTTCCAGGGAAGGTTCATTAGCCTTTGATTTTAAAATCTATGATACAGTAGACCTGCACCCGAGCAATGGAAGCTTAGTTTGTAAACTTTGCCCAAAGTAAGTAATCTACACATGGACTTTACTTCCCAATTTCTTTTTTTCTACTGATAAACGAGTTCATATACAATATCAATATTAGCTATTCTAACTGATTAAGATCTAAAGTAGCTGGAGTAAAAAGTAACTTCATTCTGTCCTCTGGTTGGCCATGATGCTTCTAAGGGGGTTTGGAAGAGCGTGAAGATGACTAATCAGACAAGAGCACACTTCTGGTGTTTAGAGGGGAGCACATGGGTGACTGATCAGCCATGAGCACAGCTCTTAGGATACAGGGGAGCACGAGGACGACTGTTCAGCAAAAGCATTGCTATGGTGTTTTGTGGGGAGCACATGGCGTGACTGTCCAGGTGATCAGCTTCCCCATGCTCCACAAAACCTCAGAGGCATGTTCTTGGCTGATCAGTCATCGCAATACTCTCATAAAACCATATGACTGCTCTAGATTGAATTGGTGCAGTGCTCCCAGAATTTCCAAAGAAGTATGCTGAGCTACCCCAAAACCTCAGAGGAGTGGTCTGGGCTTGATAGCCACCTATCCAAATATGAGTTCCCTTGGCCTAATGCTCAGGCCTATCTCACTGCACACTTTTGGTCAAAGCATTTCCCCAGTGTTCATTCCCACATACAAACCCCAAACTTCAAGGGACTGTTCTTTGCCACACAAGTCAGTAACATCCTTCCCAAAAACCCCAGCACAGTGCTTCTGACTGAACAGTTGGCCCTATGTTCCCCCCAAAAGCCCCAAGGAGTGCTTGGTGTAGAACAGATGGCCTAAGGTGTCACACACCATACTCTATATACATGAGTGCTCTTTACCTGTTCTGACCTCTATTCTGTCAGTATTCAGAATTTTTAGGGGAATCAAATTTTCACTAAAGTAGTCCTCTTAGCTGACCTGTCACCACTGTGCTTCCTCAAATTATCAGAGTAGACTGTTAACTAAACTGCTATGACTCCATCTAATAATACTACTTATGGTGTGTGCAACTTCATCTTGCAGCTCCTCCCCATCACAGCTGGAGTGCCTCAAGAAAGGTATTCCTAATTTTTTCTTTCCTCTTAGTATTTCTCCATACAACCTTTCATTGATATTCCACCGTAATCTTTTATACCCTTACCCTGCATATGAACCACTGTTAATCAACCAAAGCCCTAACCCCTCCTAACCAATAACTACTCATACATTCACTCTTTCACAGCCTCCCAAATGCAGTGTATTATCTACTTCTAACTAGAGTATGGCCTAGATCTTCCAGAAGATCACTGAAGACCGAGGACTGAGACTACCTTTCGTTTGCATTCATACTGAATCAGTAGCAGCAATTATTTCTAGTCTTAATATACATTCGCTGCTAGTTGTAGTCTACAGTAGACTTGACCTTAATAAGCAAATTTGTGCCAAAACCTGTTGCCATTTTCTTGGGGTGTGGTATTTCTGATGAAAATTTTCACCGGCTCTTTTTTCTTTATCTTTGGTAGTTAACACCAGGAGTCTATGATGAGCCTTCCTATTCTCGCATTTTTGCAGTGAACCTGTATTTTTTCTCCCCCTTTTCCAAAATTCCCCGTCCTTTCCAAATAAGGACTTCAGCCTCTGGGCCTTCTGAACCCTGGCCAAGGTAGACGTTAAACCTCCGCCTGTGGCAGTGGTAGATTTTCATGTACTATGGAAGAAGATTGAGGATCCTTCAGGTTCAAACCTGCAGATGAATCCATAATGCTACAGCGCTTTTCAGCCAAGTGAAATACCTGAATAGACGTATCGATTTTAAATGAGAAAATCACCCACAACTATTATGTTAGCCAGGGGTCACTTTAAATTTCTGTGACTGCCTGACCCATGATCTTCTATGTGACTCCTATGACAGTAAATTTCATGAATAACCGCCTTCGACACAGGAGTTCGTCAATTCTTCCACGTTCTGGTTATCCTTAAAGTCATACCTGCGTCTAAGGTCAACAATGAACACTGCTCAAGCCGTTAGTTGCAAAGCCACTTTCCATGATACCGTTTTTCATTTCTTGGTTGTTACAGGTTACAATTGCCTTTAATTTTTCTTGAGGACTGGTTTTTTCTTCAATATGGTTGTAGACAAACTGTCAGAGTAATGTTTGTTCCTCAGAAGGAAAATTTTTAGGTAAACTTTATCAGTACGATTGTTTTTGGACCTCTCTTTCATATCCTCTGCGCTTCTCAAAATCTTACCGTGACAGTGTCAATGAAAGCCATACAACACCTTTAACAGACAATAAAAACGACGTAAGATTTAACAAACTCGATGACAGAGGAAGAATGGTATGATAAGCGAAGTGATTAACGCTGATGAATCAGCAATATGCTATGCACAGATATACACATTATATACATACATACATATATATATGTATATATATAAAACGTTTTATATATATTGTATATAATATATATTATATATAACAACATAATCAAATTTATCGAACCACTTAATGATATAAAGGTAGTCACTGATCCTGGTTACCATTTACCTCAGGCCAAGGTTTCATTTCCAGAGCCAACTATAACATTATGTATACGAACACAGTAACCGAATGCCATTCAGTGCAAGTAAAACTGGTCTCTGTTCCTTCAAACGCACGCAATAAGTGTTCAGTTTGTCAGAATGTTTGCACATATAACAATGATAATAATAACAACTAAAGAGTATTTTACATTTACTGCAGCAATCATTGCGACTACGCTATCAGTATCATTATTTGCACCTACTAGAAATGCTCGAAGAAAATGAGGCAACTCTACCGAGGTAAACACATAATTTTCAAAAGAATTTATTCCTTTATCCTTTTGCTTGTTTATAAATATATACAGGCGCGTCTGTATAAATATATATATATATATATACATACATACATACACACACATATATATGTATGTGTATATATATATATATAAATATATATATATATATATATATATATATATATATATATATATATATATATATATATATATATATATATATATATATATATATATATTGTAAAAACGTTGCTATTGTCATTGTTACACTTCAGTATTACTGCAGCCCCTACTACTACTACTGCTGATATGAAGATTATTACTACCACTACTAATCAAAATGATGATCTCGTTTCTTGGTACAAACAGAGGAAACACTAAGATCAAAGGCTACAGTTTCTCACAACCCCCTCCCCACGCGCACATTAACCAACGGACATGTAAAAAAAAAAAAAATTCTGAGCGCAACATAATATACACCACGAAGCTGAACTATCAATTTAAAAACCACAGACAGGCCCAAGGCTGCAGACGTCCAACCTCCTCAGTATACTGTAGGTGCTCGAGCAGGAACAATAGGCCTCAGTTCTTCTGAGCATAATTCTAGCAGCTCTGAATATTTATAGCCCCAAAACTTCCTTCTCAAACTCTTCTTTATTTACTGGTTTTAGTACCAATAAAATCTTTTTCTCCCTCGCTCTCTAATGGCCGCCGTCCTCTATAAAACAGCAGTGGTATTTTCCGCCGTATTTTCTCCATATTTATCTCCCCATAGAACCGTAGCCCATGCCTGTATCCACTGTACAGTTCCCAGGATTTCGGCTACGGGGTTACTATGGTAATCGGTCATCTCATGAAGGCATTGTAAATTAAAACAAAATAATTAATGATAACATTTAGACATCGCGATGAACAGGTACACGTAATTATTGTGTACATACCCACGCACACAGAAACACATGTTCAAAACTGATAACAGATAGAAAGAGAAAGACAGATAGACAGAGTAGGAGACAGAGACACACAGATAAACAGAGTAGGAAATAGAGACAGAAAGGCAAACAAAGTAAGAAAGAGAGAGAGAGAGAGAGAGAGAGAGAGAGAGAGAGAGAGAGAGAGAGAGAGAGAACTGAGCAAACACGACGAAAGGGAAAAAGAAAGACCCGAGCTCGTAGATCTTAGGCCCGGAAGGGAATAACAGTAAAAGGGTACTTTATAAGCGTACGATTATTTGATGTCGTAAAACGGCGAGTTTTTGGGATACTAAACTGCGATGCTATTTGCAATGGAGGATTTGACGCTTTTCATCTCGCGAAAATGCCCATACGCACACACGCCAACTTTAATGCTTCGTAGTTCTTAACTAAAGTAAAACCAGTTAATCTAGGTTTTTACTTAAGGCCATGTGTGCTAAAAACTAGTGCATATTGCTTCCTTCAACCATACACATTTGTCACTAACGAAATTCTTGATTCTTAACAAACTCACATATTCCTTGAAAATAAAATCCGCCATTTTCGGTCATGGAACGCTTTTAAAAATTCTTTCTTTGTCTTGTTCTCTCTAATTCATTTCATTTTCATTCATTACACGCTTTTAACAAATTGATCCGACCATTTTTAGATATATGGTGGGTTTACTATTCTAAAATGGTGATATACAAACCAAAATAAATGCTGTTCACTGCAAATTCTAATAACAATGATGTTCATTGCAAATAATATTAATCTATAATAATAAAATCCGAGCGAATCTTGTTTGTCCTCCCCCGGGTGACAAACCCTGCAACCCTAGTTTGTCCACCCAGGGTGGGGCAGGGGTGGAGTGGGAACAGGAGGTAGGGGAGACATCCACCTCCTCCCAAACCTGTTTGTCCTCCCAGTGCGGAGCTGCAGGGTAGGTAGGGGATCGTGGAGGGTAGGGAGACAGCAGCGCTGGGTTGCTACTAATAATAATAATAATAATAATAATAATAATAATAATAATAATAATAATAATAATATTTACTCTAAGAAACAATCAACAAAGACTGGCAAAACTGTCCTATTGGTCCGATTGGTCGACCACTGTCTTGAAGAAGCAGCTTGTCGTTAGATAATTAAGTGGGCAGATGGATATTTCATGATGGAGGCACACTGGAACTCATCCGCCGGTATTATCACAAAAAAATTAAATTCATTTAGTATATACTCAGACCGGAGGAATAACTTGTTTTCGTCGTTTGATCTCGGAAAGGGGAAACTGCAGTGATTGGCAGTTTGTTTATTTTTAAACTTTTTCTGTTCATATCTGAATGTGTCTCCAATGTCGAAGCTTTATCCTCAAAAATGTCGAAGATATTCAAGGTCAATGGGATAATATATTTTATTCCACTTAACAATTAAAACCGATTACCCTCCCCTTTCCCCCCACCAAAAAAATAAACTTACAAATGTATAACATCCGACAGTTATCTACATGAAAAGTTTGAAGAAGAAAACATTGCTATTTAACAGATTAAGGATGAAAGGATTAAGTTCCCAAGGATTACTGCATTTCTTTGTGTAAACAGCAAAAGCCTTTGAACAGAGTTGTGCACGTTTGTATAAGCCAGGCGATGGAATCAGCAGCTTCATGCCCTTATTCCAGACAGTGAAACAACAAGCTTGTAACATCAAGCAGTTTCATTCCCTCTTGAAAGGGACTTAGCACCGTCCAGATCATACTCAATTATTAGCCGGAATAGTGAAATCTTCAGAGGTGTACACTGCAAATGAAAGCTTACCTATTGGAATGTGAAAAGTTTTGCAAATGATACTATTGGTTGCATTATATATCGCCCTATAAGTAATACCAATTGCCACAATCTTCATCAGAGGTTTCATCTAGCTCACGAAAATCAATTATTATTAATATCCATGATATAGAGAGAGCTGTAAAGCTCTGGCCAAAGACCCCCTCAAATCTGACGCTTTTATCACAGGCGCCCAGCCGACCCCTTTCAACAACCTTTCTCTTCACTGCAACTTTTCCCTTTTTCACGGAAGTAATAACAATTGAACGCCCTTTGACCATCGCAGCCATAAAGATCATTCTGCATTAAAAGAAAGTATGATGTTCGCCTTTACGACCAGCGACTCGATGTTCTGTAATGTCCGTCCAATTACGTTTTTAGGGGCACGTGGTGACAGAAGCGCGGAAGGAGGTCGAAAGGTTGAATTCCTTCAGTAGCCGTAATGAGGGGAAGGAAGCTTTTCGTTCCTAGTTCGTCCCAGTGATGGGCATTCAGCGATCAACCGATTAATAAATGAGTTTCAAATCCCCTTCCACGCACAAAAGGAAGTAATTTGTATATATGGCAAAGTCCTTTTGTCGCCCGCAGCATAAGGTTGGCGATTATTTACACAGTTGACGGCCATCAATATATTCTCGAAACAAACGAAACAAAAAGGAAAACCCCGCTCTTGAAATATGAGCTGCCAGGTGACATAATGACGTCACAAAGCGCACCAAAAGTTTGAATACCCTTTTGTGTTCAATTGACCGTAACCTGAATCCCATTTTCTACGGCCGAAGGAAGGAGGAGGAGGAGGAACTGGGAGATTGTGACCTCCTCCTCCCTTCCCTCTTCCTCCTCATCCCTCCTTCCTCCTTTTAAAACTGGTATTGCAAATCGGAGAACCATTTCGAAATTAGCGCCCTTAAAGTCGCTTTTCAAAAGACCATTCGTCATTTTCGGAAATGGGATGGAGTTAGATTTTCTCCCTCTGGTCGGTTCAAAATACCCACCTCAAATCCGCCGAGACGAATAGGTGCACAAACTAGACCTCGAGAGAGAGAGAGAGAGAGAGAGAGAGAGAGAGAGAGAGAGAGAGAGAGAGAGAGAGGGATTGGACGCTTTGAACAACGCCACGACAACACAATATCCCGCCGACGGGTGCGGCGCCGGTTAAAGAAAAGAGAGAAAAAAGTATATTGGGAAAAAATTCATGAGGCTCTGTGTCCCGATCCCTAGTGTGATTGTAACACTACACCCGACTGTTCGGGGAGGGCCGACGCTGATAATGCCTGGATAAAGCTGATTGAATTATGTAACGTGTTCACAAGCGTATATACCCCCTCCGGAGAGAAAGAGTACTGGAACACCCGTCACTATGATTTTCCTCTACGAAATCTTTTGACTTCCATTCTTCGACGGGGCGTCACTTCCTCTCCAGCAAAGCTCTTCGGAAGTAAAAGACGTAGACATTCTTTGGCGCTTAGCGCCTTTAGGTCCTTTCAACCAGACTAGAGCAGAAGGGAGGTCGAAAGTTAACTGTATGAACCTGAATGGGTCTACTTTAACAAAGAGTTAGTGAACTAATGTGAAGTTGTTTTTTGTCAACAGCACTAAAATGGGAGTGAATTCCCACCAGCGGTTATTTATTTACTTCCTTCCAATGACATCACAAAATAAAACAAGGGACGCAAATCTCAAAGAAAGTCTATAATGCAATCACGTCAAAACAATGCACTTAAAGTTCATGACGAAAACTATTTTTTCACGAATTTATTTTTCATTGTGTTAAAAGTGGCAATTTTCTACCTGCAAGCGAACGAGACTCCTCGCAACAACAACAACAACAACAACAACATAATAATAATAATAATAATAATAATAATAATAATAATAATAATAATAATAATAATAATAACGTTGTGGAAGTTTTCTGTGTATGAGGTTTATCCAAGATTCAGCAGTTACAGCATGAATGTGGCAGTAAGCGCTGTTTTTCCTCTGGAACCAATCCCTGCTAGCACAAACATCGTAACGATTTGAAGTTAGGAAATACAGGATACTAACTTGGAATTACATTATAAATAAACGAGGTCATAAATAGCTATAAAAACCAAAACGCAGGAGAAAATGACTCTTCTCAAATTGATAAGTTTTCAAATTAATTTCTTGTATGCTGAAGACTATTGGACAAGTGAAGAGTACATTAATCAAAATTTACTCTATGAACTATCTGTTTGCCCATTAAATAATACGACAAAGGGCAAAAATTTATTTTGAAAAATTTTCTGAAATAAAATTCCTTGAAGAATGATAAAATAATTTTGTAATATATTCTGATAAGAGATACATATGAAGATAATTCCATTATTCAGCAGCAATTGTGATGAAAAGTAATCTACAGAGTACTTATTTTATTATTTCTCAAAAATACAATACAATATGCTCTGTCTCTGATCATTGACTTTTCTTGCAACGGTCCATCATCTATGAACTTATATCGTCCGTCACTGATATCATAAACAAATAAAAAAAAGTAAGGAATATATAACAGAAATGATGGATGATTTATTCAGATTGGAAAAGAAGGAAAGTAAAAGTACCACCGGTCCTATTAAAATATCGAGGAACTGACACATAGGCATAATTTGAGAATGACGCCAAGTATGTGGATAACGGAATATATATATATATATATATATATATATATATATATATATATATATATATATATATATATATATATATATATATATATACATATAAATATAATATATATATATATATATATATATATATATATATATATATATATATATATATATATATATATATTAGGGATACAGACGATGAAGACTGTTAGTCCTGGAAAGTTTGTAACTTTTTCCTGAATAAATATCTCCGCTAGATACCATCCAGTATAATGAGGCCCTGTGTTAACACACACACACATATATACAATATATATATATATATATATATATATATATATATATATATATATATATATATATATATATATATATATATAATCATCCAAACAAACATTAGCAGCAATACTGCAAGTCCAATATAACTTCTGTATCGTAAACAAAAATGGAAGAGGTTTAGAATATGTGGTTGAAGGATTCTCTGCACATTCTGTTCATGCCACGAAAACAAGCCACACATACATGAATGCTGTAAACTTTCTACATATTCCTGGGCAAAAAGTCTACCTGGCTCAACAAATACAAAGGGGGTAAACTTGAAAGGGTGCATTTTATGCTTGCATCCTGTTACAAGTTTTTGTTTGTCCAAATCAGGGAATATGGTTCCTTCTCTTGATACCTTATCGTACAACATATTATAACAATGCACATGGCGCCATTACATCTTTTTAAGCTGTTGTGGTCAAGAGAGAGAAGCGACGATTGACTGAAGCATACAAAGGCACAACAAGCTACAACGGTCAGAATTATATGTACCGTCCAACAACATCAACAAAAACAAATGGAAAGAAGAAGAAAGCCAAGAATGCAGTGTACATCAAACTCTGACAAACCAGCAAAATAACAATATTAACTAAATATAAGGAAAACAGCGAAATGGGACGGGCACTTGGATGTCGACGCACTAAAGAAAAAATATAAAAGAAGAGGGCCATTGATATTAACATTTCAAATTTTCTGCTTCGGCTTGAGCCAGATGTTGCTCGAGATGGACATGAATAAAAGATAAGACTTCATACGTAGGGCCTCGACCATGTCGTATTAATAATATAAAAAGACAACAGCCAATTTCCCGTGGGGGTTCATAAATTGGATAAATGCATCATCATCCGCACTGGGAACATCGGATGATGCGTATATATACAAAGGTATTCGACACGAGGTCCTTTTACAAGGATGTACTCAGAAGTTGCGCTCCTCAGTGCTGGGAGCGAATGACGACCTCCTGCATTCCAAGATTTATTTGTTCGGTTTTCTCGATGGAAAGGAAATAATTTATGAGGGAGGGGGTTAGTGGAATTGACACACTTACTTCCTTTACTGTTTTCAATACATTCATTAATATTATAGCTATTATCAAATACTTGAACAGATTCTAACCGTTTCACTAAGCTGCTGCTGCGAGGCCGATACGAGGGCCTGAAACAAATTAATGCATGTATTATCAAACATCAGAGCCATCATTGTGTGAATTTTTTCATGGTAAGGATTTTACGATTTTCACAGTAAAAAAAAAAAAAAACACACACACACACACAATAAATGACAGATAGGGAATTCCATGAACAGCTGGCCAATGTTACTTGTTCAGAGGATCGTCGCTGTGTTATGAGTAAGCTCACGAAAATGAAAGGCAGTTTAAACCGATGTCATCTATCTTTGTTAAACTGACCAGTAAGAGCATTCATCGAAGGCCATGGGTGAAAGGATAACATGTACATAGTTATCTAATTACATATTTACGAAATATAAAATGTTCTTAACTTCGCATTTTAAGAGTATCACTACAACAGCTGCTGTTGGTGATGACGATAAGGTAACCTTTCTTTCTATAAAATCATATTGCATCTGCATGGTTTCAATCAATTCCATCGACTCCAAAATTGCGTGACGCAAAAGGCCTCTGTGAAATTCAGCCATTCATGTCTTTTCTGTTATTTATCTTTCGCATATCTCTACTTATCTCTAGTCTTCCATTTCTGTTGATAGAAATTCATTTCTCGTCATAATGTGGTTCGGATCCCACAATAAGCTGTAGATCCCGTTGCTAGGTAACCAGTTGGTTCTTAGCCACGTAAAATAAATCTAATCCTTCGGGCCAGCCCTAGGAGAGCTGTTAATCAGCTCAGTGGTCTGGTTAAACGAAGATATACTTAATTAATTTTCCTTCTCGCAGTTGCCATTCAAATAAGTCTGGGTCTTCTGACTCGGATGGTGCCCACAAGAACCCAGCTTAACTAACACGCACGCGCTACTCTCTCAGGGCTTGTGCGAAATACATGTTCAAACCACCTTCATCTCCCTTTCATCATTACCTCATATACAAATCGAACTTCCTTATTTCGCCCATGTTCTCTTTTCTAACTCTATCCTGCCATCTGGCCCCTAATATTTTTTCTTAAACATTTAATCTCAAATCGCTGAAATCTTTTAAATATGGTTTCACTGCCACATCATGTTTCAAGTCTGTATAGCAATACAGATCATATTAGGCTTACTTTTGCTTGCAATTTCAATCTATTTGATTTGCAAATCTTATTCAATCACCCATCGTTGGAGTTGCCTTTTTTTTTTTAAGTGCAGGATAACTTGTCCTGTATGTCACTGTTTCTAAATATTAGAAAGACTTACCTCATTACTCCTCTCTTCATTTAATGTCATTTCACTTCTTCGTGCATACTCTACCTCGATTATTTCTGTGTTCATTTATTTATTTTGAGTCTCATCTCTAGGTATACGATGTATTCTATTAAGCAAACATTTAAAATCTAGTGGTGTTTTGCTGATTAAAACAGTATCATCTGTATATTTTCCTTGAAAAATCTGTGAAAGTGCAAACAGTAAAGTTGATAAAACATTCCTTGCAGAAACCCATTATTTACTGCAAGTTCACTTAACAAAAGCCCATCACAATTAACTTTGCGTCTACAAACATGAAAAATTAGTCGTACATATTTAACAGGAATATCGTAGTTATGCACGACCCTCCAAATTTTGGTCTGTGGCTATTGTCAAATGCCTTCTCGTAACCAACAAAAGCCACCAGGAGGGTATTTTCAAATTCCATACGCTGCTGCGCAATATGTCTTAATATTAATATTTGATCTGTACTGTACAAATCCTGCCTTTTCTAAAACTAGCATGTTAACCTCTAGGCCTTTTATCAACTTCTTTCTCCAGCCTATTAAGAGTAAGCGTACTGAATAATTTCTTTACAACTGATGTAGGTGCAATGCTCCTTTAATTGCCACAATCGGTGGGGTCACCATTCTTTGGTACTGTAGCCATTTCTTCCAATTCCCAATCATCAGTCTTTGTTTCCTTATTCCATACTCTGCAAAACAGACTAGTTAGTATGCTAGGTGCCATTTCAATTTCAGCTAAAATAATCTGTGCAGTGACTCCATCATAACCTGGTGTTTTCCATCGCATAAATTTTTTTTATTACTGATTCCATTTTATAAACAGTGAGTTCATTCTGAAGCACAATAAGGTCTTTTCCAGCTTCTCATTTATAAATCAATCCATCCCCTTTACTCACGGCCTCTCAAAAATGTTCCACACTGCCTCTTCCCTGTCTAAACCCTACAAACCTTTCTGTCATCTTTCTCAGTTCTTCTAAACACCTTTATCATCTTTACCCTTATAAAAAGGAATAATTTTTCCTCTCGTTTATTCCTTTGAGACTTTTGCTTCTTCCACCCATAGCTTACACACCTTGATAAGCAACTCAACTTCAATTTGACTAACCTACCTCAACATCTATGTAATCCCATTAATTCTCGGTTTCTCCTTTTGTAAACACTTTAACTGCCTTCCTTACATTCTCGACAGTCATGTTCACAAGCCTCCTTAAATCTACAACATGAGCATCTTTGGTCAGATTTAGGCAGGCAGGCGGGGCTTCTCCGAGCCTTGTTGTTGTGACCCTAGGGCGTCAGTAGGGGAGGTATACGGGGATACAGAGACTGACTGTAGGAAGTTGATGGGTGACAGCAATGTTAATTTGGCGCCTCTTTCTAATTTCCAGGTACGCTATTAGCTCTCGTAAGTGTCCCTCCAAAAAACAGAACAGTTCTGGTCCTGTTTTGAAGGGATTTAGTACTTATAAATGGAGTAAGAAACTGCTAGGGTCAAGGCAGGGGAAGGATCCATTTGGGATAAGCTCTTAAGCCAATCACCAAGAGTGTTTCTCAACTACAAACAGTTTTATTTCCTTACAATGTTTTCTATGAATTATAGTACATAAATTACCATGGATATACATACACACACATATGTATATCTCTTGACTATCCTTATGTATATCTGTACATGACCTTCTTTTCTGTCATGCAACCTCAACTCATTATATCTCACTCTTCTTTATCCATTCACTAAGCTTTTCACTCTCGTACCTCCTCCACTTATTCTATTCATTCTCTAATATTACTCCGCTGATTCTATGGCCATATTCCTGAAATTTTTCCCACTTCTGATAAGCTTTCCGTTGCTGTATTTTTACATTAACCCTTTCTTCATTATTTTTTCCCAATTTGCAGTTCTCTGCTCGTTCTTTTAAAAATTTTTTTTGAATAAATCACACTTATAGAATTATTTTCAACTCTTCGTCTCCAACTAAAGGTTGTACCTAAATTCACTCTGGTTTCAATTTGATAATGACTAGATACCTCTAGCTACTCTTCTCTCTCTTCCATATTCATTATTTTATATTTCTGGGCAATATGCTCTTATTGTTAAAATTTTGTCTCCTGCCACACCAAACCATCCCATAAAATTCTCTAGCTCTCACCATTGTACTCTTTCACAGTCCTCACAGTCTGCTTAGGTGTGTGTGTGTGTGTGTGTGTGTGTGTGTGTGTTGCTTTGAACACCATCCTAATGAAATCTTTTAAAAATATATATTTTTGAAATCATTTCGCTCTGTCAAAGAAAGAGCTTATTTATTGCACTGTGTTGGGGATATTTATGACAAAGGGCCATTTGAACTTTTCACCTAAATCACAAGTTGTTGAGAAATGAACTTATGCCATATCCATCATGCAGTTGCTTGCTTCGCCATGACCATCAGTCTTCTTAAGAAATGCCCTTCTATATTTCATTGCTGCCGTTCCAAATGAACCCTGGAAGGAATGCCGTTTTGGTATTTGTCGTTAAAAAGTAAATCTACTTTCAACCCTCATTTAATATAATGTTTCATTAGTCTCCGAGTGAAATATTTACGAGAGTTTTCTTGATATTTTGTGTCCTTTTTTTTATTAATACAAAAGTCGAGTCTATAAACTAAACAAAATCTCTTAATCCATGACCCTGAGAAAACATTTTACCTTTGTCACAATTGTTTTGTTTCTTTCATGAAGTACAACCTATTCGAAAACAGTCTTAACAGACAACTGGAACATACTCTAACAAAAAAAAAAAAAAAAAAAAAACTGGCGGGCTGAGATCAACCAAAAGTGAAGAAGGGAGAACAAAAGGCTTTAAACACTTCGTGACTGATATATAAAAGCCATGAACAACCAAATACGTGAATCGATAGACAATCATGTCAGCTACTTACGTAAGTACTTCAACCATTGTGGAATGGAATGGGATAACAAATTTAGGTCAAAGGACAAGTGCTAGGGCCTATAAGGTCATTCAGCGCTGAAAGGGAAACTGAGAGTAAAGAAGGGTTTAAAGTGGCATAGTTTGCCCTTGGAAACAATTGTTAGGAGAGGGTGGAAAATAAGATGGAAGAAAGATAATATGAATGGAGGTACAGTAAAAGGAATAAAATGGGGTTGCAGCTAAGGACCGAAGAGACGCTGCAAAGAACCTGAAGTAATGCTTACAATGCACCACATGAGGTGCACTGACGGCACTAACCCCTTACAGGAATCCAACCATTGTGGCATGTCATCATTTGTGGTATGTCACGAAATCCTGAGAAATATTTTGCGAGATTCAGGTAAGGGGAAACGACATTAGGTTCACAATTATTCTTTGTTCTGACAAACCTTTTGATAACATTACCGGAGGTGCTTTGAAACCATTTCAGTCATGAATGGAAATGATCGGAATATCTATGTTTCTTTCTTACATAACTCGCGGGATTCGAAGAAAGACCGCATGGAACTTAACGTACGATGTGCTGCTTTCCTTCCTGTCCGAGAGCACGCAGGCAAAAAAAAAAAAAAAAAAAAAAAAAATGTTGATAATGGTTTATGAATCTGGTCCGACTGCAAAATATTTGCTAGACACCATAAAATGTTTTTAAGGCCTGAAATTTTTAGTGTTATTATTCATCTTTTTGATCAAGGTATCATAATGATAAAATTTTCAAACAATTAGGTGCTGAGTCTGAAAAAGAATATATCATAAAACTGAAAAGAAAAAAAATGTACTGCGAGGAAAACACTAGCAGTTAATCAAGAAACATTGTACAGGGAAAACATATTTTCTTGGAGTATATTAGTTTAAAAAACTAAGGTTATTTTGAAGACTTATTCTGAGTACGTCTTTCTTAAATGTGCACTTTGTGACTCCCATTCAAAACAGTATGAACAGCATATTAAATAATTTGACTAATCTGACTGGAACACACATGCACCGTGATAAGTCTGCAGTTTCCATAGACTTAAGACAACAAAACATACATAAGCCTCTTTTAGTATGGTTGGCAAAAAAAAAAAAAAAAAAAAAAAAAAATATTATATATATATATATATATATATATATATATATATATATATATATATATATATATATATATATATATATATATATATATATATATAGTGGGTTAAGCTGATGATTTCAAGTACATGAAAAATGTTATCACAAAAACCATGTTAAACGACTCTGGAAAGCTCAAACAAGCGACGACAGTTGAATCTTGGAAAAACTTACAGCATGCTCGGCAGATACAATTTTACAGATACATCGAATTAATACGGGGGGGGGGGGGATATAAAATACAAGACTGTGTAGTAATGCCTATCATACAGTGGATATAGAAAATACAGATGATGACCTTCCAGAAACTCACAAAGCGCAGTTGAATTTTGCGCGAAACAAACCCATTAAAAGTTTACAGAAAATTCAGTGCTTTAGAAGAGCTATGGCTTTCATGAAGTTTCCTGTGAATACCAAATCTTTCATTTATCGACGAGTGAAAACTGGAAAACATATCTTACAAGACTATGCTTCACGTTTTGCCTCTTTCAGCAAAATCCACATGAGAGACCAATTAAGAGTGGAAAAGCAATCTCAATGTAACCGATTCAAAGTCCATAATTTATTTACTGCTACTCACAAAACAATGGACGGGTAAAAATATTACAATACTTTGTTGCCACTGAAAAAAGGACACATTTTCTGGTATCCTTTTACATCCTGCCCCAAAGTTTGCTCAAAGTAGCCAGTAATGGTAGCAAAACTGAAGTCGTCAGTATTCGTCATCAAGGTATAGTTCGGCAACTTTTTCTGTGAGGGGAAAAGTGGAATTAATTTAATTAATCACTGGGAGTTTTCTGGCGTCACAAGGAAAAAGTGGAAAAGGATGTCCGGACATTTCCAACTGATTAACCTGAATTAGTATTTAATGAGTTATACTGAATAAGATAATCCAGGAGAGACGTTTTCCTTTAGTTAACGCTGTTGGCCCAGCGTTCAACTCTCCGAGCGACCAATGAAGAATTAGAGGAATTTATTTCTGGTGACAGAAATTCATTTCTCGTCATGATGTGGTTCGGATTCCACAATAAGCTGTAGGTCCTGTTGCTAGGTAACCAGTTGGTTCTTAACCACGTAAAATAAATCTAATCCTTCGGGCCAGCCCTAGGAGAGCTGTTAACCAGCTCAGTGGTCTGGTTAAACTAAGATATACTTGACTTTAATGATTGTTTGACGTGAATTTCGATTAGTTTTAGGCGAAGGCAAGGAGGCAGCAGAGCTAAGAAAAATGCCATTTTACGGTAGAACAAGGTTCGGTCCACGTGATGGAAAAATGCATCTTTTGGTGCCCTCTTTTGGGGTAGGATATCACGCAGGATCCCGCAAGTAATAACTGTTGTGGCACCGCCTTAATAGGTAACAGCCAAAAACAAATATCCTCGATAAAGGCCCTGTAAAAGTAGAGGAACAATAAAGAACAATAAACTAATACAGCTTAAACAGAAAAAAGTATCCCATCATAAAGTCTGGTTAAAAAGTTATTTGGAAGAATTTAAAGTAGAGTGATCTTTATACAATCAAGAAATAACGGGGTTTTAAGATGATACCTTAGATAATCCGAGTTCAATGTCCATTGACTTTTCAAGGCCGAAAGTGATGTTGGCTTTTCGTGAATATCTGTAAAGATTCTCAGAGACCAAACATTGCTAGCCTACTCCCCGACGCTTTATGAAATTACTAGTTAACATTGGCAACTCACATTTAGTAGAAAAAATGACTAATTCCATAAGCGTATTACACGGGTCAAGTAAGTGCGTACATAGTAAATCCTCTTACTTACTGACTGAATCAGATTTCTTCTAGCATTTTTCGTTCAGTATTCCTTGTCGCAAGCTCAGCAAATCCTTGTAATACCAAAATGTCCACGTATTTTCCATGGAACGTGTACGAAAGTGATATTAAATGGAAAAGTATTCCATTTCTCACTTTAAATCTGAATATACAAAATGAGCGATTCTTGAATGCAAAATAATGAAAAACCATTGTCGTTATAGAGTTTGTTTAATATGTGCGCTATTAATTATTTATATATTAACAAACCTTAGCTCACAAATGTCGTTTAACCACCACAATTAACGATGCAGTAAAATGTGATATAGGCTTACCGCGGCTGATGCCAGTTATGTAAATGCTGTGCTATTTTAATGATTCCACTTACTAAAACACATTATTCTTATCTTAAATATCATAATTTAAACGTGAGCTTCTCTGTTCTGCTATGGTTCGTTTGTTGTGATTAGAGTTAAACTTTCATAGATTTTGTAATACAGGTAATACTTAATATTTTCAAGAATTTTTGCTAAATACACCGTGATATTTTTTATATTCACAAACCTGAAGCAGCAAATGTCTTTTAATATAAAATTCACCCAACCTCGGAATAAACTTCGAAGGGGATACCTCGGAATAAACTTCGAAGGGGAATTTATAAGTGATAAGCGATCCGTCACCAGGTGGACTCGAACCACCAAATGGCTGGAGAACGACGGCTTTCTCTCTTGATAGCCGAATCGTAGCACCACTAAAAAGTCGTGGTTCCCACCCACTCGGTGGTTCGAGTCCACCTGGTGACGGATCGCTTATCACATAAATTTCTCTTCGGTGTTTATTCCGAAGTTGAGTGAATTTGATATTGAAAAGCATTGTAGCTCAATGTTTGTGAGCATAAAATTGTCACGGTGTATGTGAGAAAAATTCATAAGTCTATTAAGGGTTAACTGTATTACAGAATCTATGAAGGTTTTACTGCAATCACAACTAACGAACCACAGCAGAAAAGTGCACGTTTAAATTATGCTATTTTAGAGAAGATTATTGTACAGAGTCTGTGTTTTATTAAGTGGAATCCTTAAAGTAGTACTCACATTACTGGCATCAGCCATCGCAAGCGTAATTAATGTTATCACTGCGCTGTTAATCGTGGTGGCTTCGTGATCTTTTTA